>NC_143136.1:2441742-2744772 GCF_059928025.1 Delphinapterus leucas | reverse complement strand
CTTCATTTAAAAAATAAGCAAAATAATTATTCCATTTTTCTTATTACAGAATTCATGTTCATTATGTTCAGTGCAGAAATGTTGGAAAATAAGGAAGAAAATAAAACCTCCCTTTCATCCAATCAGAGAGGTAACCACTAGTAATGGTTGTTATAACTGCCCTCTCCACACGCACACACACATCATATTATAAAATATAGTCTGTGTTTATTCTTTATGTTTTATAATACATATAATATTGTACATTTTGCTTATTCTCTCTCTATACATAAATATTTGTGCATATCTATAAATATATAGAGATATTTGTTAAAATTAGAATTGTATGAACATATATTTTTCAACCTTTTCCTCCTAAATAAGATAATATGAACATTTCTTCAAGGAACCCTGCCCCCCACCCCCATGATCAGTGCTGGGCCATCACATTGCGGCTGTATCCTTGCCCTTGATCCCACCAAGGTGGGCTGCCACTTTGTTATCAGGAAAATTCATGTAGTCCACCTGTCAGGCTCCCTCTCCCTGATCCTCACGACTGGCACTTCCAGATCCCTATCGTTGCCAGATTCCTGTGCAGGGACATGCACACCTGCAGGTCTCCCTGTCTTTGGGGTTTGCCCAGTGAAATGTGCTCCAGCAGGACTGGTGCTTGCAGCTTGCCCACAACGCCAGGTAGATCCGCTCAGCTCATGCCCTCCTCTCCTCACCCACCCTGCTCAAATGTCACTTTATCACAGTGCACTGCCCTGACCACCTAGTGTACAATATCTGAGGTAAAATGAAGAAACCCAACTTTCTCCAATTCCTGCACTGGAAATCCTTAGTAGGGTGATTCCACTCAGATTTTTACATACGCTTATCAAAACTGAGCATAGAATATATGTATATAAGTTTCTATATACTTTATGTGTCTAACTATGTATCTATATTCCTTGGTGCCTATTTATTCTATCGTCTATCTATCTATCTATCTATCTATCATCTATCTATCTATCATCTAACATCTATCACCCATCCACCTAAGCTATGTATGTATGTGCATATATATCTATCCTGCCCATCCATCTCCCTCACTATTGTTGGATCCCAGGCACTTAGTACAGGGCCTGGCATGTGTTTGCCAAATATTTGTTGAGAGAATACATGTATAAGTGTTAATTTCCCTCTCTTATTTTCTGTTATCTAAAATGATTAAAGTATACCTGAAACTAATATACTAGTATATGTCAGCTATACCTCAATTAAAAACATTAAAGTTCTTAGTGCCGATGTGGTTTTCACACCCAAACAAATGTAGGCACTGAGATCATATGGCATTGCTTGGTTCAAATGAAGCTATCCATGTGACTCCAGATATGCTTGTATTAACCTTTTCCTGGAGTATAATTCAAATGAACAACACAAAACATTATTTTGAATAGTTGTGAATTCACTCATATAACACACTAACGTGCAAACAAAACGTTTATTTCTTCTTTCACCACTCCCGCACAACAACACTGGGTTGCAGGGGAGAGCAACAGAGCATTCGGCAATAACTCCAACAATTTCCCAGCTTCTCCTTGGATGACTTAGGCAGATGCTGCATCTTAGAGCATCCTCATCCCTGCCCTGCTTGCCTTGAGTTAGCATCAGGGATTGGGGGCAGGTGTGTGGCTGGTCCTTGTGGATCCCCGGAGCCTTGCTGGCCTCTTCTGCAGAGTGGCCCCTCTGCTTCCTGGATTGGTCCCCATGAGGCATTGCTGGTGTGTGTTTCTAGCCACTGTGGTGGGGATCAGTGCTGGTCTGCTTCTTGGGCCGGGCTGTGTTCCTGGTGGTCGCTGCCATTGCCCTTTGCTACGTGACCCACCCTGGCTGCTGCACCTTAGAGACCCTCTGCATTGGCCCTTCATGCAACTGCCCTGGACTCCTTTGTAAACTTTGCTGCAGGGTCAGGCAGCCCCGGCCCACCCCCCAGTGGCAGCCACTGGCTCTGAATGCAGTACTCTCCCGTTGGCATCCGCAAGGCATGCAGGAGTTCTGGGTGTCTTTGATGGCACAGTCATCATGCTTGACTTAGAAAGACATGGCCACTTATGATGGCCAGTGTGCGGGGCTTCTTCTTCTGGGGTTCCAAGTAGGAAGGCAGGCAGAAGCTCCTTGCTGCTGGCATTTCCCTCAGCTCCAGACATACTCCTCTTCATGCTGGAGTTCCTGTCCATCTGTTGCCCACCCATTTCCTCTCCTTTTCTCTTCATTCTCCAACCTGCAATTCTCCTCCTGTCAGGAGCAGGGGAGTTCTCCTTTCTCCTGGTGGGGTAGGGTCTCATTTATATAGAACTATTATGAAACTGGATAGATTGCCTCTTGAGTACCTGAAGTGGGAGATCTATTCAGGAAATGCTTTTTCTGTCTCAACAAAGTCTTGCTTTCCTGCTGAGATACCAAATTCCTATTTTTCAAGTAGAAGATGAATGTTATACCTTTATTAAAAAATTTGCTTTCCTACTATAATAATCCTAAGCCCTATCCCTTCTTTTCCAGGTCAGGGAATGCTCTTGACTAAGGAAGAGATGAGATACCTAGACATGCAAGAGAAGAATGCACGCAAATACATTTCCAAATATTTCATCCCTCTGACACTTGGAGATGAATCTTTGACTCTTGAAAATACATTTGGTTGCCCCCTAGTGGTCCACAGACGTCAGTGTAGAGAAGAAACTTGTTGATTTTACATATTTATTTTGGCACCTTACTGAACTCTCATTTTTATAATTTTTCAGTTAGAAAAATGTATCATTTGCAAATCATAATAATTGCTACCTCCTTTCCAATATACTATTTCCTATTTCTTTTTCCTTTCTAACTGCATTGGCTAGCAGTTCTATATTTAATATTTACTAATATTTAATTCTTATTTAATAAAACAGTGGATGTAGCTTCTTTTTTATTACAATGGGAATAGCTCTAGTATTTCATCATTAATCAAGATATTGGCTGTTGGGTTAAATTAGAAAAGACTTTATTTTTCTCTACTCAAGTTGAATGGCAGCCTATATCTCAATGACATCTTGGGCAGATTCTACAACTTCCTGGTCAGTTTTGGTTATTAAACTCCAACCAAGCTCAAGTCCTATCTAAAGCTCCCCCACCCCTCATTCTGTGATCTGAAGGCCTAGAAGTGAAGAGAGGACCCGGCACGACCTTTTACTCTGTGTCCCAAGCCCCGCTCCTCCTTGGAGTATCCATGGAGCAGCTTGAACTCTATGCTTTTAGGAGTGTGGGGGAAGGGACAGCAAGGTACAGGTGTTGCTTCCCTACACAGAGATCTGACATGGGAGTGCAGTTCTGACTCTTAGTAGGATTGCTAGATTTAGCAGATGAAAATACAAAATACCCAGTTAAATTTGAATTTCAGACAAAAAAATTTTTTTTAGTGTAAGTATATCCCATGGAATATTTGGGACATACTTACAGTAAACACTTACTGTTGTTTACCTAAAATTCAAATTTAACTGGGTGTCCTGTATTTTCTCTGGCAAACCCCACCTCTTTCACCTCCTCTTACCAGCAGGCTTCCCTCTGGGTGAGTCCTGGTAAGGCAGCTCTTGACTTGGGGGTTCGCGTTCTTGCTGCACTGCTCCTCTCTATCCCTCTTTCTCATGGCCAGCTCTCTGATACGAACAGATATGAACAGACCAGAGCCTCATATTCTAAGAGTAGTCTAACCAGGGGATAAAATGCAATCTTCCCTGCTTGCAGGTAACCCCAGTCTTGGAGTGTGTGTGTGTGTGTGTGTGTATGTGTGTGCACACATAAAATGAGGAATGCATATTACATTTTATCCAAAGCCTTTTTGGCATCTATTAAGATGATCATATGGTTTTTATCCTTTTATCAATTGACATGAGTTATATTCATAGATTTCTTATATTGCATTCCTGGAATAATCTCTACTTGGTGATAGTGTATTCTTTGTCTGGTCTAGACCACTGGCCTTCATTTCCTAGTTCTTTATATAGGAATTTGGCATGTATGTTTCTAAGAGAAATCTGGAGAAAGACTTATGTTTGCTTCTGAAATGAATTGTAAACATTTCTATTTTAATTTTAATTTTTTTACTATATTCTGAATGACTATTTAACACGGGAGTTATGTGTGATTTGAAACTTGAAATAATTTTCCAGTAAGACCATCTTCACGAGGTACTTTTGGAGGTAGGATTTTGACCTGTTTTTTCTTCTCAGTTTCTTTGTTCTTCATTGTTCTGCCCAAACTGCTGGAGAGAGGGAGAGAGGGCACCTTCCTTTCACAGGCTCCATGCCCAGGTGGAGGAGTCCGGGCAACTCCCATTCCTCCCTCGCTCACATTCCCCGGGGGGAGGAGGGCTTTCAGGCTGGGGCGGGGAGGTGGGCCCCTACCAGTCCAACCCTCTTCTAATCTACGATGGGGCTCCAAGCACTGGTGTTCATTCCCTGTCTCCTCCAGATGAGGGCAGGGTGACAATCCTGGTGACAGCACCCTCAGCTGGGCTGCCTGAGGGAAGACGTGGGGGAGGGCGTGTGAAGTGGTGTCAGGAAGTCCTTTGGGCTGCGAAGCTAACTGTCCCCGCTGGTGTATCAGTGTTGACACTGATGTTGTGCTCGACATCTGCCTGTCTATCTTTTAATCGGTTCTGAACCCTAGGGGGAAACAATAGTGTATTTATTAGACCCCTAAATCTTACAAATTATCTCTCTTTTATAGAACCAGTGTCAGCAATTTGTTATTTTAGAGAAGTTCCTGTTTGGCATTCTTGTTTCCTAATACGGTATTATAACACTTGTTAATATTTTAAAATTTCCACTATATCTTTTATATCCCTTTGATAAATCCCAGTGGTGTGTATTCTTTCTCAATAAATAGGATTCTCTTTGGTTTACTTATTTTTTCATCTTTTCAGAGAACCAACTGTTGGATTTATTAATCAAGTTCAGTTTTTTTCTTTACTCATTCATTATTTCCTGTTTTCCATCTTAGTTGTTTCTTTTTATATGTTTTATTTATTCATTTATTTATTTGGCTGTGCTGGTTCTTAGTTGCTGCATGTGGGATCTTCGCTGAGGCATGCGGGATCTTTAGTTGCGGCATGTGGGATCTAGTTCCCTGACCAGGGATTGAACCTGGGCCCCCTGCACTGGGAGCATGGAGTCTTAACCACTGGACCACCTGGGAAGTCCCTTCATATGTTCTGTATGTATTCCTTAAGGATATTTTGATACCCTTTTACTAGCTCCTTGATTTGGAGACTTCCCCCATTCACCTTCATGCTAGTAAGTTAACATCTGGTAAGATTTGGGAAATAATTAAATCAGATAATGCACACATAATGCTTATCACTGTACTTGGAACATAAACATTCTATAGATGGTAGCCATTAATAAAAATGACAATAAGAACAAACAAAATATTTTAAGACTTGGATTGTTTTGTGAGTACAGTTTTGGGCACATGCCATACACTCTGATATGTAGTATTGTAATTATAATTAATTTTTAAAATAGTCTGGGAGGCTTCCCTGGTGGTGCAGTGGTTAAGAATCCACCTGCCAATGCAGGGGACACTGGTTCAAGCCCTGGTCCGGGAAGATCCCACATGCTGTGGAGCAACTAAGCCCGTGAGCCACAACTACTGAAGCCCGTGCGCCTGTAGCCCATGCTCCATAACGAAGAATAGCCCCTGCTTGCCACAACCAGAGAAAAGCCCGTGCACAGCAACGAAGACCCAAAGCAGCCAAAAAATAAATAAATAAATAAAATAAATATAAAAAAATAATACTCTGCATTTGTGATGGCTCTTTCTTCTTTAGTCAAATATTTAATTATTTTATTTATTAATCAACCATGTGTTGTATGTATGTATATATTATTTTCAAGCAGTTTAATTTTGTAAATTTCTATTTATTTGTGATTCTATATTACAAATTTTTATTTATTTGTAATTCTACAAGTCACTGTTTAATAACATAACCTGTGTCATCTCCTTTTTCCTCCAATTTTTTTTATTGTGGTAAAATACACATAACATAAAATTTACTGTCTGGACTGTATTTAAGTGTACAGTTCAGCGGTATTAAATACATTCATAATGTTGGGCAACCATCGCCACCCTTCATCTCCAGAGCACTCTTCACCTTATAAAATTGAAACTCTATTCTCATTACACAATAACTCCCCATTCCCCCCTTCCCTCCAGCCCCTGGCAACCATGATTCTGCTTCTGTCTCTATGGTTCTGTCTACTCTAAATACCTCATGTAAGTGCAATCATACAGTATTTGTCTTTTTGTGACTGGCTTATTTCATTTAGCACAACGTCCTCAAGGTTCATTCATGCTGTAACATGTGTCAGTTTCCTTTCTTTTTAAGGCTGAATAATAGTCCATTGTATGTATGGACCACATTTGGTTTATTCTTCCATTGATGGACACTTGAGTTGCTTCCACATTTTAGCTACTGTGAATAATGCTGCTCTGAACATGGATGTACAAATATCTCTTTGGAATCTTGCTTTCAGTTCTTTTGGGTATATACTCAAAAGTGTAATTGCTGGATCATAGGGTAATTCTATTTTAAATTTTTTGAGGAAGCACCATACTGTTTTCCACAGTGGCTGCATCATTTTACATGCCTACCAATAGTGCACAAGGGTTCCAATTTCTCTACATCCTTATCAACACTTGTTATTTTCTGTTTTTTGTGGTAATAGTCATCCTAATAGGTGTGAAGTGATATGTCATTGTAGTTTTGATTTGCATTTCCCTAATGATTATTAATGTTGAAATTTTCATGTGCTTACTGGCCGTTTGTATATCTTAAAAAAATGTCTGTTCAAGTCCTTTGCCATTGTTGAATCAGGTTTTTGGGTTTTTTTTGTTGAGTTTCAGGAGTTCTATAAATTTTTTGGATATCAATCCCTTATCAGGTATATGATCTGCAAATATTTTCTCGCACTCTGTGGGCTACATTTTTACTCTCTTGATAGTGTTTTTGATGCGTAAAATTTAAAAATTTTCATGAAGTCCAATGTGTCTATTTTTTTTCCTTTTGTTGCCTTTGGCTTTGGTATCATAGCCAAGGAATCATTGCCAAATTCACTGTCATGAAGCTTTTCTTCTGTTTTCTTCTGTGAGTTTTATAGTTTTAGTCTTACATTTAGGTCTTTGAGTTAATTTTTTACATGGTGTTAGGTAAGGGTCCAACTTCATTCTTTTGCATGTGGATATTCAGTTTTCTCAACACCATTTGTTGAAAATACTGTCCTTCCTCATTGACTGGTCTTAGCATTCTTGTCAAAAATTATTTGATTGCGTATGTGAGAGTTAATTTCTGGATTCCCCATTCTATTCCATTTTTCTTTATTCTGTCTTTGTGCTAGTGCCACATTGTTTTGATTACTGCAGTCTTATAGTAAGTTTGAAATCACAAGCGTGAGTCCTCCAGCTGTGCTCTTTTTCAAGATTGTTTTGGTTATCTGGGATCCCTTGAGATTTCATATAAATTTTTGGATGGGTTTTTCTATATCTGCAAAAACAATGTCATTGGGATTTTAATGGGGATTGCATTGAATCTCTAGATTGCTTTGGGTAGTGTTGATATCTTAACAATATTAAGTCTTCCAATCCATGAACATGGGCTGTGTTTTCATTTATTTATATCTTCTTTAATTTCTTTCAACAATGTTTTGCAGTTTTCATTGTATATATAAAATCCTTTGTCACCCAGGTTTAGTTAATTCTTAAGCATTTTATTCTTTTGGATGCTATTTTAAATAGAATTATTTTCTTAATTTCTTTTTCAGATTGTTTATTCTTAGTGCATAGAAATGCAGTTGATTTGTTTGTTGACTTTGTACCTGCTACTTTGCTGAATTCATTTATTAGTTCTAACAATTTATTTGGTGTGTAATCTTTAGAGTTTTCTACATTTAAGATTATATCATCTGTGAAAAGAGATACTTTTACTTCTTCCTTTTTAATTTGGATGTCTTTTATTTCTTTTTCTTGCCTAATTGCTCTTGTTAGAACTTCCAGTACTATGTTGAATAGAAGTGGTGAAAGTGGGTATCCTTGCCTTGTTACTGATCTTAGAGGAAAAGCTTTCAGTCTTTTACCGTTGAGTACTTTTTTTTTTTTTTCGGTACGCGGGCCTCTCACTGTTGTGGCCTCTCCCGTTGCGGAGCACAGGCTCCGGACGTGCAGGCTCAGCGGCCGTGGCTCACGGGCCCAGCCACTCCATGGCATGTGGGATCTTCCCGGACTGGGGCACGAACCCGTGTCCCCTGCATCGGCAGGCGGACTCTCAACCACTGCACCACCAGGGAAGCCCCCGAGCATGTTGTTTATTGTAGGTTTCGTATATTGCCTTTATCATGTTGAGGTAGAATTTCCTTTTATTCCTAGTTTGTTGAGTGTTTTTATCATAAAAGGGTGTTGAATTTTGTCAAATGCTTTTTCTGTGTCAAGTTGAAATGATCATGTGTTTTTTTCCCCTTCATCCTGTTAATATGGAATATTATATTGATCACTTTGATCAATGCAACCATCCTTGCCTTTCAGGAATAAATCCCACTTGGTCATGGCGTATAGTTCTTTTAATATGCTGCTGATTTCAATTTGCTGGTATTTTATTGAGGATTTGACATCAATGTTCATAATGGATATTAGTATATATCCTTTTCTTGTTCTCTTTTCTTGTAGTGGTTTTGTCTGAATTTTGTATCAGGGTAATGGGCTTCCTGTATCCCTTTTAAATCCATCAAGGTATTATTCATTGTTTGATATATGATATATTTTTGTGAATGTTTCATGAGTTTGCAAAAATAATATGTATTTCATGCTTAAAAGATGCAAATCTTAATACATCTATTAAAGCAGCCTTCTTATTTGTATCATTTATATCCTCAATACCCTTACTGAAGATTTGATTTTGACTTGTAAGATCCTTATTAATGTCTTCCACTACAATCATGTTTTCTCAGTTTCTCCCTGTGCTATGAAGAGCTTATACTTTAAATATTTTTATGTTATGTTATTTGGCACTGAGATAGCATAGTTATCTTTATTTTGCATTCTAACATTCGTAAGTTATAATCATATATGATATTTGGTTCTTCCTCTGACATCTGATTATATTTTTATGACTGTACTTATAATTCATCTATATACCTAGAAATTACATGGTAATTCTATTTCATAATCTCATTTTAAAAATAACTCACTTTTCTCCTTCTGGCAATATATCCAAATTCCTGTTACCCCTCTTCTTTATCAGTATGTTATACTATTTGATCTTTGCTTATGTAGTGGTAAAAAATGGTATCTCAGTATATGCTTAATTTATATTTCCCTTATGAGTGAAATCGAGTGAATTTTTTTCATGTATGTATGTGTTAGGTAGAATTCTAATGAAGTCTCCCTAACATTCTTATTTTCATCATAAAGATAACCTAATTAAACAGTGATTTAGGCACTGTTGTGGAAAGACTTTTCAGATATAATTAAAGTTACTAATCAACAGAAGAAAACTTTTTTTTTGAAAACTTTTTTTTATAAAGGAAAACATGTTTATTGTAGAAATAAGAAAGTACAATTAATCGAAAAGAAGGAAATATAATTCACCCATAGTCCCTCAAACCACTATTAACTCTATGTTATTTTTTTCTTGAAGTTTTCCATGTCTTTATGATATACATTTTTATATGTAAGAATAAAATTTCACTGTAACATGGTTTTGTATTCTTTGTTTTTCATTAAATGTGTAAAGAATTATGTTCTTTAGCTCCTAAATTAAAGCTAAATTAATTCCCAGTGAAAACAACTCCCAATCAACATTAAGATTTTGGGTTAAGTCTTTTTCTACAACATGATTTTTAATGCAGCCTAATATTCTACGTTATACACGGACTCTCCTTTTTTGGTCATCTTGATTTTGGTTCATGCTTTTTTTTTTGGTTACTGAATTTCACCTTAAGCACATGCTTTCCCACACTGCTTGTTCTTTAGAGCATCTCTCCTTTCTCTGGACCATAGCACAGGGATGACCACAGGGATGGCCAGGGACCATCTGGGCTCACTTACTCCTTCTTCTGGGATCTAACTTGGGGTTGAGAGCTTTTCTGGTCTGAAAAGCAGGGAGGCGATCACCTCCTTAGGAGGCTCCCACTGGATCTCAGAACCTTCGCATCTGTTTCCACTCCTCTACATAAGTTCAGACATCCTGCTGACAGAAGTCAATGGGACTGGGAGGCCAGACAGGCACTGGGTGTCAGCCCTGAGTGCTGGGGAGAGGGGAGGGGATGGTTCACTCAGAATCCCACAGCAGCCATTTTGTTCAAGGTGAGGGCAACAGAAGGAGGCTCAGGTGGACAAGGGCTCACAAGATTAAACGTGAAACATCTTCCCAAAAACATTTCTCAAAGACACACTTCAACTAACTAGGAGAAAGACCAAGAAGTAGTAGACCTAACACAAAAAAGACTAGCAGTGAGCAATACCACGAGTTACACATTTAGAGTTTAGGTTATATCATTGTAGTACACATAGAAAAGTGAGTTAGGAAACAAAAAATTCCACGTTTGTGTGATAAACATAGCTCTAGAATAATAGCTAAAGCTGTGGGCAGAAGGAATAATGAATATGCCGAATTCCGTATTGTGCATACAGAAGAGAGTCAAAGGCCTTTTTTTGCTGCTAAAGAAGTAAATGTGTAAATAGATATTCAATTTAACAGATTTTAAAATAGGGTGCATATTCTTCAAAGTAACTACAGGTGACAAAAATAATAATACTAACCCATACAGTGAGAAAACAAAGGGAAGAACTAGAAAACACAAAAAAGGAGACATAATACAAAGTGTAGAAAATTATTAGTCATCTTGATTACAAGAAATGTAAACAACTTAAAATTCTCTTTAAAATGTGTTGAGTTAAATGAAAAAATGCAACTATTTATATATACACTTATAATAGGCACACCTAGTCCTGATGTTTTAGCCTTTTTAAGCATTGCTGCCTTTGGCTTGTTGTTATTTTTTATATGTTTCTTCTATTGTGTTCATAAATGCAGATTCTGTAAACTCCAGTATTCATTTCTCATATTGTCCTTGTCTGAGTTTTAATATCAAAGTTATATTAGCCTTATAAGATAAAAAGTAGATGAAATTGACTGATAGAAAAATGTTATTTTTCAGAGATTAATAAAGAAGAAACTCTTCCTAACTAAAATTATTTATATAAGTTGTTCATAGTTGTTATGCTGTATGCATAATTTAATTATGTTCCTTTTCTTCTTTTTGGCTGCACAGCGTGGCTTGCAGGATCTTAGTTCCCCAACCAGGGATCGAACCCAGGCTCCCTGTGCAGTGGAAGCATGGAGACTTAACCACTGGACCATCAGGGAATTCCCTATGTTCCTTTATATATTCCTCTTATTTCTGTTTTCTCTCTATCTCACCTAGCTGGACATTTTTGTTTATTTTATAACTCTGCTTTTATTTGTCCTTTCTATGGTATATTTATCTTCTCTTTACATTTGTATATCATCTTTATCTTGTATATTGCCTTCTCTTTACTTCCTCTGAATTTATTCTATTAAAAAAATCTAACCTCAGTTGGACACCTAGTTCATTAATTTTCAATCTGTCATTTCTATAAATTTCCGACAGAGAACAACTTTAGCTGCATCCCAGCTAATTGCATTTTCATTATTGTTTAATTCTAAGTATATAAGCTTCCAAAATGATTCGTGATTTTACATGAGTTTTTAAAAAATTTTCTCAATGTATGGGCTGTAAAGAAATTCCTGTTTCTCACTCAGTTTCACTGCATTCCACTAATATGGTCTGCATAATGATAGTTCTTGAAATTTGCTGAAGCTTGCTTGTGGCCTACAATGTGATCATAAAAAGTTTTTTGTAAAAGTTTAATGTACACTTATTTTATTTATTTTAATTTTTTAAAAGATTTATTTATTATTTATTTTTATTTATTTTTGGCTGCATCAGGTCTTAGTTGCGGCATGTGGGATCTTCGTTGTGGCATGCGGGTTTTCTCTTCTCTAGGTGTGGCGTGCTGGCTCCAGAGCACATGGGCTCTGTAGTTTGTGGCGCGTGGGCTCTACTTGAGGCACGAGAGCTCAGTAGTTGTGGTACGCGGGCTTAGTTGTTCCATGGCATGTGGGATCTCAGTTCCCTGACCAGGGATCGAACTCACATCCCCTGCATTGCAAGGCGGGTTCTTTACCATCGGACCATCAGGGAAGTCCTGTACGCTTATTTTAGAATAAGTGTATCCTCCTAACTGCTGTAGATTGACTTCTACATAAGTCCATTAAGTTAAGCTTGTTAATTATGTTCTCATCTATGTTTTGATTAACATTTCTTTGTGCTTGACCTATTATTGAGATGATAGTATTACCTCCACAATAATTGTGGATTTGTCAAAATTTGTTTCAGATTTTGAAGTCATTTTTTCAGGTTTATACAAGTTTACAATTGTTATCTTTGTGGTGACTCAGACATTTTGTCATTCTGTTGTGATAATCTCTGTCTGTGACGATGGTTTTTGTCTCAGTCAACTTTCTGTGATGTGACCACGGCTCTCTTGGCTTCTTTGGGATTGTATTTGCCTGGGGTGTCCCCTTCCAGGCTCCCTCCGGTCCCCGTGCACCCATGCTCAGCCTGCGTGGGAACTCTGCCCTGGCGTTCTGTGCTTAGAACGTTGTCCCCTGCCTCTCCACCTGGTTAATCACCACGCAGACTTCCTTCAGCTCAAGCCACTCCCCCGCGGACGTCAGCCTGGTTAGGAAGGCTTCTTTAGTCAGGCGCTAGAGATGGCAGAGCTGGGAGAGGGGCCGTGGATAGAGACACGTAAGTGGATTAAAAAATACTGGAGTGAAAGGACAGAACTTTTAGTTTCAGTTGGGGTAAATTAAGTCCATGCCACGGCGTGCGTAGTTGCTGAGACAGGCACAGGGGAGCCCGTGTCTGAGTTACCGGCATCGTGGAGGTGTGATTGGGTGAGGCTGGCAGGGCTGATTCTAGATGACTCTGGGCTCTCAGGGTGGGCAGGGAAGGCTCTTGCTGGTTGGGGAGCAGGTGAAGGTCAAGCAAGGAAGCACTGAAAGCCATGAGCGCGGGGACACGGGAGGCGGGCCCTTGGGCATCAGGTCTGGGCTTTGGAGGTCAGGCTGCTGGAAAGCTGCACAGGGATCCTCTGGTGACGTGGATGGGGCCTGGGGCCAGGTCTTGGTGATTGCGGCATGATGACTCGAGCCTTTGGCATCTGTGAAAGGCTGGCTAGCGACCAAAGAGGAGCTGAGAAGAGGAATTTAATAATGGGGAAATCGATGGAGACCACCCCAACGAGATGGGATGGTCACATCCCGCCCGCTGTGCTTGCAGAGACTCACAGGCTGGCAGGGGGAGGGGATAAAAGGATGGCTCCAGGTGTGCCCTGAAGGGAGGTGTTGGTGTGGGGAGGCTGGAGGCGGGCTCACTATGGCTGGGGCATCCCAGGTGACTGGGGAGCAGATTTGGCTTTTGCTGGCCAGTCCTGAAATGTCAGTGGAAGCAAAAATGAGGGCAAAAAAATGGGTAATCGTTGGCCAATCCTGGCCGTTCTGGCTTCCTGGGCTTCACTACAGGGCTTGTGGGTAGGAGTTCTAGTGTCACAGATGACCTGGACATGGTCCATTTGTGTATTCAGGCTGTCAATGAACTTTTTATTTTTTGATGTGTAAAATCTGGCTCATTGTGAGAGTTTCCTGTTGTCTCGATCTTTCTGTCATTTAGATACAGAATTCTCTGTAGGAAGAAGAGACATTTACATGTACCTTCACTGGACTCCCTCATCTCATCCGCCCTACGACCCTGGGAGATGAGGTGGGGCGAAGGTTCTCACCCCCGCATGTAGAGGAGGAAATGGAGATGCAGAAAGGTGGGTGAATTACCCGATTTGACAGAGGCTAGATGCCCATGATGGTCTGCAGCTCTTTCATCCCCTGGGCTTTCCCTCGTGCTCTTTCCAGTGCACCCAGGGGAACAAAGCCTTGCACTGACGCCACCAGATCTATAAGGAACAGCCAGGTTCAGGGTGGCATGTGTTTCAGGAAGGTAAATTTTCTTAAGAAAGTTTTGACGGGATCTTCCCCAACATGCAGTCTGCATCAGATGGCTGGTCTTGTGCTGTGCTGTTACATGAACGTCTCAAAATCCACGCTGCAGAAGATCTCTTTCTAGAGATCACTGGAAATATTCTTAATGTGGAAAAAGAGTGCTTAGGATTATTTCACAAAGTGGCCATGAGAGAGAAAGAAATTCCTGGCCCTAGACCTTTATAGTTATTGATGTGTCTGTACATGCTTCTTAACTTTGTAGAACATCTAGAAAAAATACTCATGGCTCACTCATTCCTGACCCTTCAACTTGAATGTCCTGAATGGTGGCATCTCTACAACTCTTCATGACAGTGTACCTTGAAAAACTTCCTCAAATGTGACACTGATTATGACACACAGTGACAGCAAGCTCAGGCAAGATGTTAAAAGGTCGGTAAGCTGTTAAAGCGCTTAATTAATGCTTGTAAAATTCCAAATTACATCCATTGATACTACAAAGATTCACTGAACTTTCCATTCAAATACATTGGCATCATATAAAACAGGTTGGGAAACTTGGACGTGTAGGCCAAATCTGGCCCTCTGCCTGCTTTTTTAAATAAAGTTTTATTAGCACACAGCCATGCCCATTTGTTCACACACTGTCTGCTTTCATTCTAGAAGGGCAGAGTTGAGTAGATGCAGCAGAGACCAGATGGTCCTCAAGCCCAAATTATTTCCTATCTGGTGCTTGACAGAGAAAGTTTCTCACGTTTGCTCTACGCTCAGTGTGAAACAATAGTTATCTTTAGCTCAGAGCCATGCAGATTGGGATAAAGTTTTAAACTACGCAGTAAGCAAGGGTGGCAAGAATGAAAATGCTCTGTGTACAGCAGAAGAAACCCAAACAAAGAACTCTGGTTGGCCCCAGAGTTTTTATTCCATCGTTTATCATCGAGCTATATTTTTCCACAAACAGATGAGGATGGTTAAAAAAATAGTTTTTGAGGAGGTGATTTTCCATGAACACTCTGCCTGTGTAAAGAAATAGAAGACATATTGGAGCATTTTTAAACCTCGTTTTGTGATCTGATTCCCATGTGGCTTGAAGACCATGTTTATGTGATCTCCGGATATGGGAACTGGGCTTGAAATCCGAGGGCCTGGAGTCACAATCCGCTAACTGAACCAGCCCCTGTAGCTGTAGATGAGATGAATCTCCCATGTGGCTTCTGTCTCCCCATCTGTAAAATGACCCTTCTGAGAGGTGGAGCTCTGCTGTCACTTCCAGCTCTGAAGCCCGGACGCTGTGATTCCAAGCTAACGGAAAGCTTGGCCCTGCTCTGACTCCATCTCATGAGAATGTGATGGCGTGACATGAACATCATAAGGAAGCTCTAAATACGAAATTCCCCTGTTGCATATGCGTCGTGCATATTCTGTCTGAACTTATGTCGTGCATAAGCTCTGCAGAAGTAGGTAATCAGTTTCCATTCAGTTGTCCAGCTGAGTGAGCAGACATGGCCAACACTGGGCTCAGCAGCTAAAGCTTTTCTGGAAACAGATCCCCTGAGGCCAGGAAGCCAGAGGGAGTTCTGGTCATGGGGGATGGGGGATACCAACTGGAAGGCCCACTGGGACTTCACCAACGGCTCTACGCGTGGGCTCTCAGACCAGTGACACACAATATACCAGAATCTGTTTTGTATTTAGGAAAAAATTTACAGTGAACACATGACTTATTTAAAACACACGCATTGCAGGTGATTTCAATTGTGTAGTTTTTAAATGTCTGCAAATCCTAACACCTTTCTGCCCTCTGGCACGGTGCTGCTCTGGGTGATGTGTCCGTTATTGTCCCCTCACAAGTGTGTGACCCTTTGCTAATTTCACAGTCTGTGGACCCCCGGCATCTGGGATCTAGGGGCGTGGAGATGAGGTGACTCAGCCCAGTGTGCGCCCAACAGGGCACGGCAATTCTGTTCCTTACAAGTAAGCAGAATGCAATGCACACAACGCCTCGCTGGTAACCGGCTGTGTTGGGATAAACACTCTGAGGCTGTTGTGGCCAGAGTGGTAGCGTCGTTGAGGACACTCAGTAAGGATTTCAAGTGTTTAGCCCCATGTCTGGATCTTCGGAACAGCTCAGTAAATGATGGACGTCCTTATGGCAGTGGAAAAGCTGCCTGGAAGCTGTTAAAGAAGAGAGATATATCCAATTGTATCTAGATATTTATATTTCTTTTGATTATGATCTATCCTTTGTGCTCAAGAAGTTGTGAAAATGTAGGATGTTATATTGGGGTTGTAGAGAGCACTGGTGGGAGAAGGGTACTGAGACTCAGAGAATTTAAGTGGCTCGTGAAGGGCCGCACAAGTAACTAATGGCAGGATGGCCTTTAATTTTTTTCTTATTTTTTTTTTTTTTTTTTTTTTTTGCGGTACGCCTCTCACCGCTGTGGCCTCTCCCACCGCAGAGCACAGGCTCTGGGCGCACAGGCCCAGCGGCCACGGCCCACGGGCCCAGCCGCTCCGCGGCACGTGGGATCCTCCCGGACCGGGGCACGAACCCGCGTCCCCTGCATCGGCAGGCGGACTCTCAACCACTGCGCCACCAGGGAAGCCCATTTTTCTTATTTTTAATTGAAGAGCCATAGAACAAGCAAAGCATCCTAATCTATGTCCCTTAAGGTGAGCTATTTGGTGATGTAACTACAGTCCCGATTCCATGGTCTACCAGGAGGCCCCTGAACAGGTGCAGCCACGAGTCCTAGGAGATGCAGCAGAGTTGGAATATTCTAGCAAACTTGGGCAGAGCATGCCCACCGATTCTGGGAGACAGCTTTGTTTGGATACCCTCTGGAACTGGCAGTAGCAGAATGCAGAACTGTGGAATTTCCTAAACTTTGTTCTGTTGAATGAACGGTCTCCTGGGATCCACCACCACCACTCACACCCAAAGGATCCTGGGGGTCGAATGTCTGAAAACACAGTTCCCTCCTGGAGCTTTACCATGCTTATTAGCACAATAAAGCCTCTGATAAGTCCCGCAGAGAAAAGAACGGTGTTTAACTTTGGGTTAAACAAGATTTCTCAAACTTAGCAGAGCCATAGTTTTTTTTTTTTTTTTTTTCCCCTTAGTATCGCTATGAGCATCTGCTTTTCTGAAGACTTCAGTTTGGGAAACACTATTGGAAAAGAATCCACACTCAACTCCTGTGTCATAAAAATAGTCATTTCTTCCAGGGAATCCAGTCTCTCTTTGTCAGGTGACATTAGGTCCCATCAGAAGACAGGTTGAAGGTACTTGGCATTTCACAATTTAAAAATTTGTTCACTGTTTTTCTTCAAATAACATGTTCCTTACTTTTTAATGCTCCTTATTTATTTTTGAAGAAATAAAAGATACCCTTGCTATTTCACAGGGAAGCAGGCAATATTGATTTTATTCCTTAATGAAATAAACTCATCCTTTAATCTATCCAAAACTAGCGCCCAGATCATAATAATTCTGTCGTTTGGAAATTTCATGGAGGGATCTCCAGAGGAAGGGCTTGTGGAAGGCTTTTGTTAGGCAGAGGCTTTTTTTTTTTTTCCACACACACTGTATTTTATTTTTACAAGAGATAAATAAAATGACACCAAGCATTGTAAATGGATGACCACAACAGAAGCAACAATGATTGCAATTACCAAACACGAAACACACTCATACTATGTCATAATATTGACATTCAGTCCGGGAATCCTCCACTGTAACAGCTCCTTTACTTTGCAGTGAAAATTGATTTGTAAATTTTTTGCCTCTGAGTCCTTGTGAGATTTTTTTTTTATTCAAACAGAAAGTCACAAAAATTATAATCATCCTCATCAGTCCACTCAGTCCCATGTAATTAATTTTTTTTATCTTGATATTTTGTTAGCACTTTTATGAATTCATCAGTTTTCCATCAGAGTTCTGAAAATGCTTTTTCATTCAGTTCAGCAGTAGAGTCAGTTACCAGAAACTTGTACCTGTCAGAGTCTTTTCCATGAACTCCTTGAAGATGAAACCCTTTTATAGGAACGTTTCTGCGAAAGCATCAGAGTCCACCCAGAACTGTCTGTAAATGACAAAAGACTTAAAAATGGCCACGGTTAAAGATTTGATGAAAGTTCATAATGATGCAATTGAGAAGGAAACTTAGTTATTTCTGAGATATACATTTTAAAGTAATAACTAGAATTATGACTTATAACATTATACCAAAACATATAAGATTATTAGAAATTTCATGTAATATCTGAAACATTTATATTAACATATTTCCATACAAATAACCCAAAGAAAGTTTAGTATTAGTTTTTGTTTGTTTGTTTTTTTATACTGCAGGTTCTTATTAGTCATCAATTTTACACACATCAGGGTATACATGTCAATCCCAGTTGTCCAATTCGTCACACCACCATCCCCACCCCACCGCAGTTTTCCCCCCTTGGTGTCCATACGTTTGTTCTCTACATCTGTGTCTCAACTTCTGCCCTGCAAACCAGTTCATCTGTACCATTTTTCTAGGTTCCACATACATGCGTTAATATGCGATATTTGTTTTTCTCTTTCTGACTTACTTCACTCTGTATGACAGTCTCTAAGTCCATCCATGTCTCAACAAATGACTCAATTTCATTCCTTTTTATGGCTGAGTAATATTCCATTGTATATATGTACCACATCTTCTTTATCCATTTGTCTGTCGATGGGCATTTAGGTTGCTTCCATGACCTGGCTATTGTAAATTGTACTGCAATGAACATGGGGTTCATGTGTCTTTTTGAATTATGGTTTTCTCTGGGTATATGCCCAGTAGTGGGATTGCTGGATCATATGGTAATTCTATTTTTAGTTTTTTAAGGAACATCCATACCGTTCTCCATAGTGGCTGTATCAATTTACATTCCCGCCAACAGTGCAAGAGGGTTCCCTTTTCTCCACACCCTCTCCAGCATTTGTTGTTTGTAGATTTTCTGATGATGCCCATTCTAACTGGTGTGAGGTGATACCTCATTCTAGTTTTGATTTGCATTTCTCTAATAATTAGTGATGTTGAGCAGGTTTTCATGTACTTCGTGGCCATCTGTATGCCTTCTTTGGAGAAATGTCTATTTAGGTCTTCTGCCCATTTTTGGATTGGATTGTTTTTTCCTTTTATATTGAGCTGCATGAGCTGTTTGTGTATTTTGGAGATTAATCCTTTGTCCATTGATTCATTTGCGAATATTTTCTCCCATTCTGAGGGTGGTCTTTTTTTCTTGTTTATGGTTTCCTTTGTTGTGCAAAAGCTTTGAAGTTTCATTAGGTCCCATTTGTTTATTTTTGTTTTTATTTCCATTACTCTAGGAGGTGGATCAAAAAAGATCTTGCTGTGATTTATATCAAAGAGTGTTCTGCCTATGTTTTCCTCTAAGAGTTTTACAGTGTCCGGTCTTACATTTAGGTCTCGAATCCATTTTGAATTTATGTTTGTGTATGGTGTTAGGGAGTGTTCTAATTTCATTCTTTTACATGTAACTGTCCAGTTTTCCCAGCACCACTTATTGAAGAGACTGTCTTTTCTCCATTGTATATCCTTGCCTCCTCTGTCATAGATTAGTTGACCATAGGTGCATGCGTTTATCTCTGGGCTTTCTATCCTGTTCCATTGATTTATATTTCTATTTTTGTGCCAGTACCATATTGTCTTGATTTCTGTAGCTTTGTAGTATAGTCTGAAGTCAGGGAGTCTAATTCCTCCAGCTCTGCTTTTTTTCCTCAAGAGTGCTTTGGCTATTCGGGGTCTTTTGTGTCTCCATACAAATTTTAAGATTTTTTCTTCTAGCTCTGTAAAAAATGCCATTGGTAATTTGATAGGGATTGCATTGAGTCTGTAGATTGCTTTGGGTAGCATAGTCATTTTCACAATACTGATTCTTCCAATCCAAGAACATGGTATATCTCTCCATCTGTTGGTATCATCTTTAGTTTCTTTCAATAGTCTTATAGTTTTCTGCATACAGGTCTTTTGTCTCCCTAGGTAGGTTTATTCCTAGGTATGTTATCCTTTTTGTTGCAATGGTAAATGGGGGTGTTTCCATAATTTCTCTTTCAGATTTTTCATCATTAACGTATAGGAATGCAAGAGATTTCTATGCATTAATTTTGTATCCTGCAACTTTACCAAATTCATTGATTAGCTATAGTAGTTTTCTGGTGGCAGTTTTAGGATTTTCTATGTATAGTATCATGTCATCTTCAAACAGTGACAGTTTTACTTCTTCTTTTCCAATTTGTATTCCTTTTATTTCTTTTTCTTCTCTGATTGCCATGGCTAGGACTTCCAAAACTGTGTTGAATAATAGTGGTGAGAGTGGACATCCTTGTCTCATTCCTGATTTTAGAGGAAATGCTTTCAGTTTTTCACCATTGTGAATGATATTTGCTATGGGTTTGTCGTATATGGCCTTTATTATGTTGAGGTAGGTTCCCTCTATGCCCACTTTCTGGAGAGTTTTTATCATAAATGGGTGTTGAATTTTGTCAAAAGCTTTTTCTGCATCTATTGAGATGATCATATGGTTTTTATTCTTCAATTTGTTAATATGGTGTACCACATTGGTTGATTTGTGTATATTGAAGAATCCTTGCATCCCTGGGATAAATCCTACTTGATCATGGTGTATGATCCTTTTAATGTGTTGTTGGATTCAGTTTGCTAGTATTTTGTTGAGGATTTTTGCACCTATATTAATCAGTGATATTGGTCTGTAATTTTCTTTTTTTGTAGTATCTTTGTCTGGTTTTGTTATCAGGGTGATGGTGGCTTCATAGAACGAGTTTGGGAGTGTTCCTTCCCCTGCAATTTTTTGGAAGAGTTTGAGAAGGATGGGTGTTAGCTCTTCTCTAAATGTTTGATAGAATTCACCTATGAAGTCATCTGGTCCTGGACTTTTGTTTGTTGGAAGATTTTTAATCACAGTTTCAATTTCATTACTTGTGATTGGTCTGTTCATATTTTCTATTTCTTCCTGGTTCAGTCTTGGAAGATTATACCTTTCTAAGAATTTGCCCATTTCTTCCAGGTAGTCCATTTTATTGGCATAGAGTTGCTTGTAGTAGTCTCTTAGGATGCTTTGTATTTCTGCAGTGTCTGTTGTAACTTCTCCTTTTTCATTTCTAATCTTATTGATTTGAGTCCTCTCCCTCTTTTTCTTGAGGAGTCTGGCTAATGGTTTATCAATTTTGTTTATCTTATCAAAGAACCATCTTTTAGTTTTATTGATCTTTGTTATTGTTTTCTTTGTTTCTATTTCATTTATTTATGCTTTGATCTTTATGATTTCTTTCCTTCTGCTAACTTTGGGTTTTGTTTGTTCTTCTTTCTCTAGTTCCTTTAGGTGTAGGGTTAAATTGTTTACTTGAGATTTTTCTTGTTTCTTGAGGTAGGCTTGTATAGCTATAAACTCCCCTCTTAGAACTGCTTTTGCTGCATCCCACAGGTTTTGGATTGTCGTATTTTCATTGTCGTTTGTCTCTAGGCATTTTTTGATTTCCTCTTTGATTTCTTCAGTGATCTTTTGGTTATTTAGTAATTTATTGTTTAGCCTCCATGTGTTTGTGTTTGTTACGTTTTTTCCCCTGTAATTCATTTCTAATCTCATACAGTTGTGGTCAGTAAAGATGCTTGATATGATTTCAATTTTCTTAAATTTACTGAGGCTTGATTTGTGACCCAAGATGTGATCTATCCTGGAGAATGTTCCTTGTGCACTTGAGAAGAAAGTGTAATCTGCTGTTTTTGGATGGAATGTCCTATAAATATCAATTAAATCTATCTGGTCTATTGTGTCATTTAAAGTTTCTGTTTCCTTATTTATTTTCATTTTGGATGATCTGTCCATTTGTGTAAGTGAGGTGTTAAAGTCCCCTACTATTACTGTGTTACTGTTGATCTCCTCTTTTATAGCTGTTAGCAGTTGCCTTATGTATTGAGGTGCTCCTATGTTGGGTACATATATAGTTATAAACGTTATATCTTCTTCTTGGATTGATCCCTTGATCATTGTGTGTTGTCCTTCCTTGTCTGTTGTAACATTCTTTATTTTAAAGTCTACTTTATCTGATATGAGAATTGCTACTCCAGCTTTCTTTTGGTTTCCATTTGCATGGAATATCTTTTTCCATGCCCTCACTTTCAGTCTTATGTGTCCCTAAGTCTGAAGTGGATCTCTTGTAGACAGCATATATATGGAACTTGTTTTTGTATCCATTCCGCAAGTCTGTGTCTTTTGGTTGGAACATTTAATCCATTCACGTTTAAAGTAATTATCGATATGTATGTTCCTATGACCATTTTCTTAATTGTTTTGGGTTTGTTTTTGTAGATCCTTTTCTTCTCTTGTGTTTCCCACTTAGAGAAGTTCCTTTAGCATTTGTTGTAGAGCTAGTTTGGTGGTGCTGAAATCTCTAAGTGTTTGCTTGTCTGTAAAGCTTTTGATTTCTCCATCGAATCTGAATGAGATCCTTGCAGGGTATAGTAATCTTGGTTGTAGGTTCTTCCCTTTCATCACTTTAAGTGTATCATGCCACTCCCTTCTGGCTTGTAGAGTTTCTGCTGAGAAATCAGCTATTAACCTTATACAAGTTCCCTTGTATGTTATTTGTCGTTTTTCCCTTGCTGCTTTCAATAATTTTCCTTTGTCTTTAATTTTTGCCAATTTGATTACTATGTGTCTTGGTGTGTTTCTCCTTGGGTTTATCCTGAATGGGACTTGCTGCACTTCCTGGACTTGGATGGCTATTTCCTTTCCCATGATAGGGAATTTTCGACTATAATCTCTTCAAATAGTTTCTCTGGTCCTTTCTCTCTCTCTTCTCTTTCTGGGACCCCTATAATGCAAATGTTGTTGTGTTTAATGTTGTCCCAGAGGTCTCTTAGGCTGTCTTCATTTCTTTTTATTCTTTTTTCTTTATTCTGTTCTGCAGCAGTGAATTCCACCATTCTGTCTTCCAGGTCACTTATCCGTTCTCCTGCCTCAGTTATTCTGCTATTGATTCCTTCTAGTGTAGTTTTCATCTCAATTATTGTATTGTTCATCTCTGTTTGTTTGTTCTTTAATTCTTCTAGGTCTTTGTTAAATATTTCTTACATCTTCTCGATCTTTGCCTCCATTCTTTTTCTGAGGTCCTGGATCATCTTCACTATCATTATTCTGAATTCTTTTTCTGGAAGGTTGCCTATGTCCACTTCATTTAGTTGTTTTTCTAGGGTTTTATCTTGGTCCTTCATCTGGTACATAGCCCTCTGCCTTTTCATCCTGTCTATCTTTCTGTGAATGTGGTTTTTGTTCCACAGGCTGCAGCATTGTAGCTCTTCTTGCTTCTGCTCTCTGCCCTCCGGTGGATGAGGCTATCTAAGAGGCTTGATGGGAGGGACTGGTGGTGGGTAGAGCTGACTGTTGCTCTGGTGGGCAGAGCTCAGTAAAACTTTAGTCCACTTGACTGTTGATGGGTGGGGCTGGATTCTCTCCCTGTTGGTTGTTTTTCCTGAGGCAACCCAACACTGGAGCCTACCCGGGCTCTTTGGTGGGGCTAATGACAGACTCTGGGAGGGATCACGCCAAGGAGCACTTCCCAGAACTTCTGCTGTCAGTGTCCTTGTCCCCACGATGAGCCACAGCCACCCCACCCCCACCCCCCGCCTCTGTAGGAGACCCTCCAACACTAACAGGTAGGTCTGGTTCAGTCTCCCCTGGGGTCACTGCTCCTTCCCCTGGGTCCCAGTGCACACACTACTTTTTTTTTTTTTTTTTTTTTTCTGGTACGTGGGCCTGTCACTGTTGTGGCCTCTCCCATTGCAGAGCACATGCTCCGGACACACAGGCTCAGTGGCCATGGCTCACAGGCCCAGCTGCTCCACGGCATGTGGGATCTTCCCAGACCGGGGCACAAACCCGTGTCCCCTGCATTGGCAGGCGGACTCTCAACCACTGCGCCACCAGAGAAGCCTGCACACACTACTTTGTGTGTGCCCTCCAAGAGTGGAGTCTCTGTTTCCCCCAGTCCTGTCAAAGTCCTTCAGTCAAGTTCCTCTAGCCTTCAAAGTCTGATTCTCTGGGAATTCCTCTTCCCATTGCCAGACCCCTAGGTTGGGAAGCCTGACGTGGGGCTCAGACTTCAGTCCAGTGGGTGGACTTCTGTGGTATAAGTGTTCTCCAGTCTGTGAGTCACCCACCCAGAAGTTATGGGATTTGATTTTACTGTGATTGTGCCCCTCCTACCATCTCACTGTGGCTTCTCCTTTGTCTTTGGATGTGGGTATCTTTTTTCGTGAGTTCCAGTGTCTTCCTGTCGATGATTGTCCAGCAGCTGGTTGTGATTCTGGTGTTCTCGCAAGAGGGGGTGAGAGCACGTCCTTCTACTCCGCCATCTTGGTTCCTCTCTAGGCAGAGGCTTTGAGCCTCCCTCAATGGCACGAACTCAAAATGGGGTCGATTCTGGTCTGGTCCTTTCTAGCTGAGGTCTGGGGCTCCCTTGCACGGTGGAATCCCGGAATGCGGAATAGTGGCTGACAGGCCGCCTGGGGCTGATTAGACAGGACCTGGTGTTCAGCGGGAGTCTGCAGTAAGGGGCCGTTGATGGGGACAGGGGATGGCAGTGTTCCTTACCCCTGCCCCCACCCGGGCCAGCCTCAGGGTTAGCGCTCAGCAGGCTCCCCACTGTCCTCTCTGCTCCCCCAACATCTCTGCATGAGCCTGCCAGGCACTGGTTGAATTACAGTGCAAGTCATCAGCACCTCACTGTGGTTCAGAACATAACTTTTAAAGCCAGACAGACCTGGGTTTGAACAGGGAATTCCCACAGTGAGACGTGAGCGAGGCTGTGAGTTCCTGCAGATGCAACATGGTGACAGTAATTCCTGCTGGGAGGAGGAGATGGCAGCACACGGCCACCCTGAGCAGATGGACCTGGGGTCAACACCTCATCCTGATGCTGCTGCTGCAGGGAAAGGGGACGTGTCCCACGAACACCCGCCCAGTCACGCCAGGCACCCCCTGGCCTTGCCCTCACGCCTTCATTCCCTACTCCCACCCCTCAGTTGATTGATCAAATATGGGTCCTGGGGCCCAGAGGAGACACTTGCTGTCTCACCATGGGTCTGTACCTCTTCCTCCAGCTGGGGAAAGGGCTACTGGACCTGATTAGGGCCGGCAAGGAGCACGACTCAGACAGATGTGAGCAAGATTCAGCAGAGCCTAGAGCACAGCAGCGACTTGAGAAAAGGCAGGAAAGCTGGTTGGAGCCTGGCGTCTTCTGTGGGTCTGCTGCTGTGCTGCTGCCCTGTGGACCAGGCCAAGGTCGGCCAGCTCCTTAGGAAAGGTCCAGGGCCCGCTTTCATTTTTAGCCGGTTTCTAATTGTTTTGAAACTGCCCGGGTTTGGGTGAGATTTACAAGTATCAGTAGGATTGAGACGGCTGCTGTTTTTGGTCTGGGGCGTGATGTCCTTCGTTAACACAGCTCTTGTGCCAGTTAGGGGCCCCATCTTACAGGGGGGAGTCCAGGAGGAGCCAGCCAGGGTCCCATCCCTGGTCCCCAGGGACGGGGTGTGGGGGGCCTTCACTGTAGCCCAGGCCCCGCCCTAAAACACGCGGTGGGGAGGGGGCGGGCCTTCCTGGACCCTGTGCACACCTGACATGGGTGCTCTCCTGGGGAAGTCGATGGTGTGGGGAGGGGCTGGGCCCATGGGGCTGGCAGGGGATCTTGGTCCAGCTCTGAGGGACACTCTTGCCAGACCAGAGGTTCCCACTTTATGTGGCCAAAGGCCACCTTTTCAGGTGGGATCTGACGTAGAAGCCCTTTCTTCCTACCTGAAGTGTGAAGAGTGGCTCTGGAACACCATCTACCTAGGCCAGCACTTCACTCACTGACCAAGTGTGTGGGTGTTTGGTGTGTATGTGTGTGTGTATGTGTTGTGTGTGTGGTGTGTGTATGTGGTGTGTTGAATGTGTGAGTCTCGTGTGTGTGTGTTTGGTGTGCATGTGTGTGTTGTGTGTGTGGTGTGTGTATGTGGTGTGTTGTATGTATGAGTCGTGTGGTGTGTGTGTGTATGTGTGTGTATGTGTGTGTGGTGTGTTTATGTGGTGTGTTGAATGTGTGAGTCACGTGGTGTGTGTTTGGTGTGCATGTGTGTGTGTGTGTGTGTGTGTATGTGGTGTGTTGTATGTATGAGTCGTGTGGTGTGTGTGTGTGTGTGTGTGTGTTTGGTGTGTATCTATGTGTGTAATGCATGTGATGTGTAGCGACTCCCTTAGGCCCCAAGGAGTAGCCATAGTCTGATGTGCTGAGGAGCCATGGAAGCTTCTGACCCGAGACTCTGTGCAATGATTCTTATCCAAGATTAATTTTTTTAGAGTTATTCAAAGAAAAACCTTGCAGTGCTCACACAGAGGAGAACCTCTCTGGCTTCCTGAGCTCCCCACTCTCCCCCTCCCCTCCCCCTCTCACCCCCTCAAGCTCAGGGTGCGAGACCCCTGTGCTGTGGCCACTGCTGGGGGCTTGTCTTTTCCAAACCAGCTATTTCTCCCTTTAAACTATTATGACAGTGGATCCTCATCACCACAGTTTTTACTCATTTTTTGGTATGTATTTTACATATATACCACCCGATCTGTATTTTAGATATCAGTAAAGCTTAATTTCTTGTTTTAAAAATCCAATATTTTCCCCAAACCCCAGAGAGTCACCTTGTGCCCTCAGGCTGTCACTTCTTATTTGGGGACCATGGACCCAGAGACTCAACTTGTCCCATGCTGTTGCTTGGATCATGTCCCCTTAGCTCCATGTGCATTGAATTGTCACCTCTGAGGCAGCAGTAAAGACAGATGAGCAAAATACAAATACGTATCTCAGTCCAGACACCTCATGTAATAAGACTTAGTGTAAAAATCCCAGCAGAACCTTTTTAATCTGATGGCTTATGAATTGAGATCTTTCGCTCTGACCCAGTCTCCCAGCTGTTAGGAAATTGGCTGTTACGGAGGCACCTAGAGCTCCCGTGAGGGTTACCATCACCACCTCCTCCTGCCCACTGGGCTTTCTCCTGCGTGAACGGGGCCATCGTGGTCCCAGGTGCCCAAGGCCCACATCTAGAGTGACCCCGGGTCTTTCTCCTTCCTCATTCGCTCTGTCCAGTTAGCCACCGAGACCTGGTGAATTTACTCCCTTTGCTCCACTGCCACTGTCACACCTTAGTTTCAGACACCTGCAGCTCCCAATGCCTGGAATCCTCCAGCGAGGACCTAATGGGCTGGTTTACAAAGTGCTCCCTCAGGATTAGACACATCGTGCCTGGGTCCTCTCTCCCAGCAGAAAGAAGACTGGGAGCCTTTGGGAGGCAGGGAGGCCCCCAGACTCCACTTTCTGGGACACACAGAGGACCCCGAGGCCATCAGAGTTTGCACCATGGAGTTCCGAGCACGAAGGGGCCCTTGGAAATTAGTGGATGTGACCTGCGGGGAGACGTGGCTTGTGGGGGCCTGAGGGGCTGGGACCCGGGTGAGCCCTCCAGCACAGCCCTGCCTCTGTGCGGGCCGAGAAGGACCACACAGCTTTCGTGGGCTCTGCTCTGCCTTCGAGCCGGGGCCCCTCTCATGTCTGGGTGCAGACAGGGTAGAACGGGGGCCCATGGGCTGGAGTTGGGTGAAACCCCAGCACGTGGATGCAGCCCGGCGACCTCATACGGGTTTGGGGAGCTGGGTCCTTCCTGAAGTGGGGAGCTGGAAGGCTGCTGTGTTTACCAAGCACAGTTGCAAACTTGATGTGTGCCTGGCAGAAATTATTCCCTTTTCTTCTCTCCTGCTCTCCGTAGCCGGAACGCCGGCCTGGCAAGCATCAATGCTGCTCTCACATGAACCGTTTTTTTGGGCCTGACCAGCAAAGCTCTGATGTAGAAATTGAAATTCCACACTCTGAAGGGCCCAAATGGCTCCAGAGGTCAGCAGGCGGCTCTCCCGTCCACCCACCGGTGAGTCATGGAGAGAGATGCTGGCCCGAATTAACATCAGCGGACACTCGTGCGTCAGAGGTTCTGTGTGCTAAAAAAGTTTGCCTGACATCTGCGTCTCACCACCCTCCCCCCCCGACCCCAAAAGCACACACTCAACAATTTTAAGCCGAGGGGCACGTCCCATTCATCTGGTGAATACATCAGCTGAATGCAATCTGCTTTCACAAACAGATGTCCCAGGAGGTGGAGGGTAGCACTGAACATGGGTTAGAAGTTGCCAGAAGGTTCTTTATGAGGTTCTTGCTTTGTGTGACAGGGAATGGAATGGCTGGGGTTTACTTTAATTGAAATGCACCTAATTTGGGTGCTTGAGCTAGGTATCTAAAAAGATTTTTTTACATCCCCATCCAAAGGCGGAGTTTCTGTTTCCCATCTGCTTCCTTGGGCTTCTCAACCTGCTTTCCTGTAAAGACCAGAAGGAAGTAGAAAGGGATCGCTGTCCGACCCTGGCCGGCTTGAATGGGGGGTCAGGCTGTCTGCTCACAGAACTCTCTGGCCTT
Organism: Delphinapterus leucas; assembly: GCF_059928025.1. NCBI lineage: Eukaryota > Metazoa > Chordata > Mammalia > Artiodactyla > Monodontidae > Delphinapterus > Delphinapterus leucas. The sequence continues at coordinate 2,716,081 of NC_143136.1, read as the reverse complement.
GTGTATGGAGTCCCTGCTGCCGTTTTGCACAGATAACATCTCCATTCTGAGCTGCCATCCCCTGCTTATTCCTGCATGTTTGTATTTGCCCTTATTTTGTTTGGGTCCCTCAGGTGTAGCTGCTGTCCTGTGAGCAGCGCACACAGCAGACCCCAAGGTGGGGACACCTGGAAAGGCCCCCGAGCTGCAGACATCTGCTCCCCACAGAGGCCGAGCGTGGCATTCCGGGCCCCGTTTTATTGCTCGCATTCTTCATGTGTTAGCAACTTTCCCCCTCCTTCATACAAACCTCAGATGTCTCAGAAGAATGGTTAAATTATTATAGGATCCCAAAGGAGATTGCCATTTCCTTTAAAAAATTTCCCCGTCTTGCATTGCTCCCTTGTAAATCGACTCCCCCTGGGAGCTCCGTCTGAGGACCCCGTGCTGGTTACTACCCACGTGGACAAAACCAGAGAAGGGGTGACACCAATACAGTCCTTGAGAAGGTCTATAACTGTTTAGCTCTTTCTGGAAGCCAAGTACCAGGACCTCAAGGCTAGCCATTTTCTGTGGCAAGGGAAGGACCAAGTGTGCTGCTAATTTGAAATGCTGGCTACTGTCAGCTTGTCTCAGGTGGCCAGAGGCAGATGACACTTAGAGATGGCAAAGGCGCAGCATCCTTGTGGGCACAGTAGAAAAGGAGTCCTGGATTTCATCGCAGCCTAGACTCCAGGGGGATCTACCAGTCTTGTGGGCGCTTTTACTCTCTGGAGCTTTAGTGCCCAGGTCTAAATTAGGGGGCTGGACCCTGCCAACCCCAGGTCCCTCCAGCTTTAATGTTACAATCCTGTGGCCTGGGGCGGCGTTCATTCTGAAACACCCCAAACAAGGAAACAGACCCAACACCAGTGAGGCTGCCAAGAACACCAGATTCAGGGAGGACAGTGTGGTGGTGACTGTGGCCCCTTGCCTCCTGGCATCCCCACTTGGGTGTGGGGACCACCTGCAGCTTGCCTCTAAACCACAGACGATGGCACCTCCCTCTGTCACATTGTGTGAAGCTATCACAGCAGACCAGCCACGAAGGAGGAGGCTGCCATGCTGTGAGATGGTCCAGGGACATGGCCGTGTGGAAGGTCAGCCTCCAGGCACTGGGGTGACCCTGCCTGGTGACAAGCAAGAAAATGGACCTCAGCCCTGCACCCCAGGAGAGGAATCCTGCCCGCAATGGTAGGGAGCCTGGAAGAGGATCTTTCCTCAGTCTGGGATTACAGTTTGGTCAGATCCTAAAACAGAGAACCCAGTTAAGCTGTGCCCGGACTCCTAACCCAGAGGAACTGTGAGGTCATAAGGATGTGCCGTTTAAAGGCTCTAAGGTTGTGGCATTTTGTCACTCGAGAAACAACACTGATAAAATGGATACCCTGGTCTCTCCCATGGTGGCCTCTCCCCTACTATGGGGGCCTGTGCCTGTGCAGAAGAGCCCCTCTCCTGTCCCCAGGTTCACTGTCAGGTTGGCTCATGCCGTTCAGAGATAAAAGGATGTTACCTAAGCTTCTGCCAGTTTGTAGATAAAGGATGGAAACTGTGGCAAAAGATTGACAATTCTAACAGGGCCCTTACCCAGAGGCCTGGTAATTGTGTCCATCAGAGGTGGGGACCAGGATGGGCTTTGAGATGAGCTGTGTGTCAGAGCCGCCCAGTGTGTGGACAGGTTGGGCCCGGGAGTAGGAACATCATGGGGCAGCGAGAGTGAGGGTCTCAGGTGAGAAGATGGAGTGGCCTGGAGCCAGAGTGGACACTTGGCGGGCGAGCAGGGAGGTTGGCCAGTGGAGCGGCCTTCATATAAGGGAGGGCCCAGGGCCGTGGGGCATCTCCTGCCAGGGGTGAGGATGGGTGTCTGCAGATGGGTGACCCGAGTCCTGCCAGTAAGAGCCCAGGCACAGTCGTGTCCGCTGGGGCAGGAGGAAAGTATAACCCGACACACACTTTGTCAAGCTGAAATCCAGTTGAGGATGAACTGGAAAAACATGCACCAGCTGTGGGTTGCTGTGCCTCTGGGCCCCTGCTGTTTGCACGAGCACATAGGTAAGAAGCAGCTTCCCTAAGGGGCCTCTTTCCAGGACACAGTGGTCTCCTGGGGGTGCTTACTTGTGAGATGGGTATGTGTGTGTGGGGCAGCGGGGCGCTTTTATTTGCATATGCAAATGATTCATATGCAGGAACACATCTACCTTGGGAAGGTCTGGGTTTCAGAATTCCACCTTCCCCTCGAAGGTTCTGACCATGAGGGTCCTGGGTGTGTTGGTGTTGTGACTCTTGGAACTGCGTCTTCTGTTGGGGCTTTGACCTGGTGGCCCAGCAATGCCTGAGGGTTGTTTTGGGTGGGCCTGGCCCTGCTTCACCAGCATTCTAAGGAAGACAAAGCCTTCACGGTTGGCATTTGTTTTTCTGTCAAGCGCCTAAATGTTGGGTGTTGATGAATATAAAAAGAAAAAAGAAGTAAAGGCACTTCCCTGGCGGTCCAGTGGTTAAGACTCTGCCCTTCCAATACAGGGGGTATGGGATTGATCCCTGGTGGGGGAACTAAGATCCCACATGTTGCGTGGCGTGGTCAAAAAAAAAAGAAAAGAAACCAAAGCTGATCTTTTTTTTTTTTTTTTAAATTAAATTTTCTTTTTTCAATATTTTGGCTGTGTTGGGTCTTTGTTGCTGCACCTGGGCTTTCTCTAGTTGTGGCGAGCGGGGGCTACTCTTTGTTGCGGTGTGTAGGCTTCTCATCGTGGTGGTGTCTCTTGCTGCAGAGCACGGGCCCTAGGTGGGCAGGCTTCAGTAGTTGCACCATGTGGGCTCAGTAGTTGTGGCATGTGGGCTCTAGAGCGCAGGCTCAGTAGTTGAGGCGCACGGGCTTAGTTGCTCCGCGGCACGTGGGATCCTCCTGAACCAAGGCTTGAACCCGTGTCCCCTGCATTGGTAGGCAGATTCTTAACCACTGCGCCACCAAGGAAATTCCCAAAACTGATCTTTTGGGGTGCAACTGGCATTTCCCTGGGAGATAAGAAGCTGGGGGCTCAGAGCAGTGACCCTCCCAGGACCTCAGAGGTGGGATGTGGCAAATCCAGGGCTGATCTGAATCCATGGCTGGGAGCTCTGTGCCATGGACCTACGCGCTGCTTTCTGGTGGAGCCATGTGGTGAAAGTACCCATCCACTGGGCATCCCATGCACATGGCACAAAGGTGTCATCCGACTTTCAAGGGCTTCAGGAACCTGTCCCCTGTGCCCTTTCTTTTGTCCTGACAGCTGTCATTTGGACATGTAACAGTTGCGGCTGGATGTAAGTGAATGTGATCCAGGCCCGCACTTGATTGATGGGCTAAATTGTCTGCAGCTGGTACTCCCTGCGTCGGTGCCTTTGAAAGTTTTCCGCCCTCAGAGGGCTGACTTCCCAAGGACGTGGAGCCCCTGTGAGACATCAGGTGACGGAATGTCCCATGTCCCCAGGGAGCTGAGCCTCCAGGTGGAGCTGGGGATGATGACACCTTCTTCTGGAGTAGCTCGTGTGCTGTTAGGCACACGATACCTCACTCAGTTGAGCAAAGGACAGTTTCTCAGGAGTTTCTAACTCAGCCCGTGAGGCTTTACAGGACTCACTTTGGCCTGTGGGACAGGACTTTTGGGCAGATGCAAGGGAAGGACCAGAGCACCTATTCCACATGCTGCCTTCCCTTTGGCTTGAAATGTGTGCATTTGAGAAATGGGATTTGCTGTCAAGAGACCAAGGGGACGACGCCCATCATGAGATGCAGGTTCATCACTACCTGCATCCAAGTAGTGCAGCCGACAGGTGCTACCCAGGTGTAGGTGCAGTTTCTCACACCTGAGGAAGGTATTTCACCGCCTTGGGCCTCAGTCGCACACAGCTCAATGGGCTCCGAGTCGAGGACAGAGTCACCAAAACACTCTCTTTACTGTCAAGGAGGAGAGGCCTGGGGAGACTGTATCGCCAGGTGGCTGGAGCAGGGAAAATGACATGTCTGTCCCCATAGGCAGGACAGTTTCCTCAGCCTCTTTTTAGGGAAATGCTGAACTTCGGAACAATTCAGAATTGCGTTTGAACTACCTGGTTGTCCTTGCCCGAGAACTTTAGCAAATCTCCCCTTTGAGATTCAAATTTTCTCTGCTTGATCTCCCTGAAAGGTGAATTTTCTTCAATTTTCTGGGGAGTCTGAATGAGATGCGCTCAGCTGTTAGATGTTATTGAGAAGAAAAACAAAGGGTCTTTTCATCATCAGAAGATTTGCCCCAGACATCTCTTGACAGCTTGGGTTCTGAATATGAACTTTTCCCAATGTTTCAGTGCTTGTTGAAATAGAATTTCCTGGTCCATCTCCACCTTGAAGCTGGTGCTTGTGGAAAGATTCAACTTATCCAACATTTAGAATTCAGTCTATAGGCAAGAGATCTTGAAACTATTTGAATTCCAATGTCGGAAGCCTTCAAAGAGGTGGAAAAAAATTTAGTACATTTTAGTTTTCAGGAGAAAGAGGAAAAGAACTAGGAATAGAACTCATCTTGAGGATTCATTTAAAAGAAACTCCAGTGCATTCAGCCTGGTATCTGCTTTCTGTGGCTGCCTGCTTGGTGCCAGGGAATGTCCATGTCCCTGTTCCCGTGGGCTCACTCATGATATGTGATTATCACATAAAGTCTCAGTGGCCTTTCTTTCGTGTACAAATTAAGGCAGAGAAGTGAACTAAAATATTTTAAATGATAAAGTTGAAAAGAAGAGTTTTCTGGGTAGCTCCACTTTTCCAGAAGATTCTATCAATCAATCCAGAACAAGCCATCACCTACCTGTCCCCGTGCATTGTGATTTCTGGTATAGTGAAGCCTGGGCTGACTTCCACGCTTTTGTGGTCAGCTCATGGCAGTGAGTCTAAGGAAGGAACAGAATGCTTTTGGTTTTCTTACTGAACTGGTCAACTTTGGTGCTTATGACTGACAGTCAAGTCCATCCTTAGAACTCTTACTGGAATGGGATGCAGAGGAAGGGCACAGTGGACTCCTAGGACCAACCCCATCAAACTGCCTTTCAGGTTATGCCATTCTGACAAAACACCATGAAGATGGACATTTCTGGAGAGCCGAGAAGCATGCCTTATTTTTCATGACGTCATGCTAAGTATCAAGAATAAAAGTAAACAGTTTGTCAACACGTGTACCACTTGAAAAAATTATCAGAAAACAAGGACACATGGAACAGCTCAGAGAATTCATGAATTCACCTCAAATCCTCCCCCTCCCATTTTTATATAATACTGAGAGCCAATTGCTAAAAATCAAACAAATGGACATGTTGAAGATATCAATCAGTAGAAGACAACTGTGGAAAAGCTTTGAAATAAAGTGTATTCAGATGTGATGGAATTATGCATTGGTGAAAACATTCAGAATTTCCATGACTATAGCAACAATGATTGCTGTTTGTTTTTAAGGACAACACACATGTTTCAAAGATTTTGTTTGTTTTTTCTACAAAACCAGGCTTTGCAAGACAAACACGGCTTATCCGTTAGAGACGGGATTAAGAAAATCTATAAACAAAATGCCAAATTCACAAACATTTTTTGAAGATACATTCTTTCTGATTTCATGATTATTCCCATTACAATAAAAAGAACACACGAGACTATGACATTTATGGTGAGCTCAGAAATCCTAAGCAAGCCTCTTTATTGAGGAAACTTAAGGTTTGGGGCAAGCTCCAATATTTGAATAAAAAAAAAGTTTTAGTTTTGAATCCTGGGTCTGCAGCTAACTAGCTATAGACTTTAGGGAAGTCATTTTCTTCATCTGTAAAAGGCTTAAAAGGAATCCCTGTCTCCTGGGTTATTGCACTCTGAAATCCAACCATGCAACTTATTTCTTTCAACTGTGGCCACACCACATCCAGGATCCTACAGTACCCTAAACTCTCTCTGAACCAGAAAGTAAAGAAGAAGAAGGAAAATAAAAGATTGCCCTTCTCCCTGTGTCCAGTATGGTCAATGGCCAATAACCAATATGTGTAGCACTGAAAGATACAGACCAGCTATTGGGTTTCAAATGTGACCTTTTGACAGGAATCCTTTGTAGATGGGTGTGTAGTTTTCCATTACAGGCCTGTACAATCTGCTTGCCTGTCTATGATGGTAGCAGGCATGGATGATCACTGCTGGATCTGTTTTTCATTGTAAAATGATCATATTCTATCATTTCTTTACTTAATTAGTTGGAGTATCTCCAGAAAGAGAAACTTCCCTCCAGTTACTCTGAGGGAAGGTTTGTATAGGAAAAGCAGGACGGATGCTTGATTCTTTCTCTTTTTTCAGTTTGCAAAGTAATGCCTTCATTTGCTAGCGTCCTGCCAAGCTGACCAATGAGTGTTTTTAAAATGTTAAATTTATTTATTTAAAAATTTTTTTGTAGCAGAGAAAGGTTGATTACAGGGCCAAGCAAGGAGAACAGGTGGCTTTTGCTCAAAAACACCCCAACTCCCAATGACTGTTTTTGAAAGTATCATTATAAACTCATAAGTGCAAATATTCTTGGTGGGTTCAAATCACTGCAGCTTTCCCTTTATTGATTCTCTGTTTCATCTTTGCATGATGAGAGGCTCTCCTGACTGCTCTGGACCCCAGGGGTCTAGATAGCTTCCTTGCTTCTGGCTATTAGAAGATGTTCTGGGCTCATCCTATAAATTTCCTGGCTCCAGACCTGGAATCAGCCATTTTTCTGAGTAACCCTGGTTTCTTTTAGCGGGAATAGTATTTAGAGATCAATGCACCCTTGGAGTACTCAGGGCCCCTGGACAATCTTTGGGTCTAGGGACTTTCAGCAGACAGAGCTAGTAATTTTTAATGTTTTATTTATTTATTTATTTATTTATGGCTGCACTTGGTCTTCGTAACTGCACGAAGGCTTTCTCTAGTTGTGGTGAGCGGGGGCTATTCTTCGTTGCGGTGTGCAGGCTTCGCATCGCGGTGGCTTCTCTTGTTGGGAAGCATGGGGTCTAGGTGCATGGGCTTCAGTAGTTGTGGTGCACAGGCTCAGTAGCTGTGGCTCATGGGCTCTAGAGCTCAGCCTCAGTAGTTGTGGAGCATGGGCTTAGCTGCTCAGTGGCATGTGGGATCCTCCCAGACCAGGGCTCAAACCTGTGTCTCTTGCATTGGCAGGCGGATTCCCAACCACAGTGCCACCAGGGAAGTCCCAGAGCTAGTAATTAAAAATTTATTTTTAAAAGATAAAATGAATCATGAGTTTATTCTATTATTTCCAGTTTAAATTTAAGACAGATTTAGGTTTACAGATTGAGCTTAGGTTTCTGTTTGCAAATGTATTTAGGACATTTGCGTTGATATTCACAAATGAGCTTGGTCTATAGTTTGCTCTTTGTTTTCATGTATTCTATATCAGGTTTGGGAATTAATGCTATGCTTGTTTAATAGAAAGACTTTGGGAGATTTCTTCACTTTTGAGGATGTAGAATAATTTATTTAGCAGTGGGATTATCTAGTCTTTAAAGGTTTGATAGAATTTCCCTGTGAAACCATCTTTTTACAGTACTTTTTGAGGGGAACACTCTACTTCTGTTTCTTCTATGGGATTGACTTGGTTAAGCTTCTGGCTCTACCAGAGTCATTTCTGGTATATTGTATTTTTCCAGAAAATTTCATCTGGATTTTCAAATATATTTGCATGGAACTGCTTTGTCTCTCTAATTTTTTTCTTAATTACAATCACTCGTCAGTTGTCTATTTTGTTGATTTTTTAGAAGAACTAGCTTTCAGATTTATTCATTAGTCCTGCTTCTTCCCCCACCCCCAACTTATTAATTTCTGCTTTCATCATCATTAATTTCTTCCTTCTGCCTTTTTGGGGTTATGTTATGCTTCTTTTTTGCTTTCTAACTTTTTGAATTGGGCCTTTACTTCATTTACTATTATCTCTATTGATTATATATATATATATACACACACACACATATGTATTTACTACTATAAATTTTCCTTTGATAATTGTTTTACCTATATACCATAGATTCAGATATGTCATGTTTTCATTATTATTCTCCAGAAAACCTGAAGTATGATCTGTGTGTTCTATTTGATCCAAGAGTTTTAAACAGCATTTAAATTCTTTTCTAGATAGAGGGGCCTTTTTATTTTTTGATTTTGTTGTTAGTTTATACTTTTACTGATGCTGGTCAGAAAATACCTGTTTATATGTTTTTATTCTTTGGGATGTATTGAGGTTTTTTTTTTAAAACATCTTTATTGGAGTATAATTGCTTTACAATGGTGTGTTAGTTTCTGCTTTATAACAAAGTGAATCAGTTATACATATACACATGTTTCCATATCTCTTCCCTCCCGTGTCTCCCTCCCTCCCACCCTCCCTATCCCACCCCTCTAGGTGGTCACAAACCACCTAGGTGATCTCGCTGTGCTACGCGGCTGCTTCCCACTAGCTATCCACTTTACACTTGGTAGTGTATATATGTCCATGCCACTCTCTCACCTCAAGACAGCCTACGCCCTCCCCTCCCCATATCCTCAAGTCCATGCTCTAGTAGGTCTGTGTCATTATTCCCGTCTTACCCCTAGGTTCTTCATGAACTTTTTTTTTTCTTAGATTCCATATATATGTGTTAGCATATGGTATTTGTTTTTCTCTTTCTGACTTACTTCACTCTGTATGACAGACTCTAGGTCCATCCACCTCACCACAAATAACTCAATTTTGCTTCTTTTTATGGCTGAGTAATATTCCATTGTATTTATATGCCACATCTTCTTTATCCATTCATCTGTCAATGGACACTTAGGTTGCTTCCATGTCCTGGCTATTGTAAATAGAGCTGCAATGAACATTGTGGTACATGACTCTTTTTGAATTATGGTTTTCTCAGGGTATATGCCCAGTAGTGGCATTGCTGGATCATATGGTAATTCTATTTGTAGTTTTTTAAGGAACCTCCATACTGTTCTCCATAGTGGCTGTATCAATTTACATTCCCACCAACAGTGCAAGAGTGTTCCCTTTTCTCCACACCCTCTCCAGCATTTACTGTTTCTAGATTTTTTGATGATGGCCATTCTGACCGGTGTGAGATGATATCTCATTGTAGTTTTGATTTGCATTTCTCTAATGATTAATGATGTTGAGCATTCTTTCATATGTTTGTTGGCAATCTGTATATCTTCTTCGGAGAAATGTCTGTTTAGGTCTTCTGCCCATTTTTGGATTGGGTTGTTTGTTATTTTGTTATTGAACTGCATGAAACTGCATGTAAATTTTGGAGATAATCCTTTGTCAGTTGCTTCATTTGCAAATATTTTCTCCCATTCTGAAGGTTGTCTTTTGGTCTTGTTTATGGTTTCCTTCACTGTGAAAAATCTTTTAAGTTTCATTAGGTCCCATTTGTTTATTTTTGGTTTTATTTCCATTTCTCTAGGAGGTGGGTCAAAAAGGATCTTGCTGTGATTTATGTTATAGAGTGTTCTGCCTATGTTTTCCTCTAAGAGTTTTATAGTGTCTGGCCTTACATTTAGGTCTTTAATCCATTTTGAGTTTATTTTTGTGTATGGTGTTAGGGAGTGTTCTAATTTAATACTTTTACAAGTACCTGTCCAGTTTTCACAGCATCACTTATTGAAGAGGCTGTCTTTTCTCCACTGTATATTCCTGCCTCCTTTATCAAAGATAAGGTGACCATATGTGCGTGGGTTTATCTCTGGGCTTTCTATCCTGTTCCATTGATCTATATTTCTGTTTTTGTGCCAGTACCATACTGTCTTGATTACTGTAGCTTTGTAGTATAGTCTGAAGTCTGGGAGCCTTATTCCTCCAGCTCCATTTTTCTTTCTCAAGATTGCTTTGGCTATTCGGGGTCTTTTGTGTTTCCATACAAATTGTGAAATTTTTTATTCTAGTTCTGTGAAAAATGCCAGTGGTAGTTTGATAGGGATTGTGTTGAATCTGTAGATTGCTTTGGGTAGTAGAGTCATTTTCACAATGTTGATTCTTCCAATCCAAGAACATGGTATATCTCTCCATCTATTTGTATCAGCTTTAATTTCTTTCATCAGTGTCTTATAATTTTCTGCATACAGGTCCTTTGTCTCCTTAGGTAGGTTTATTCCTAAAGATTTTATTCTTTTTGTTGCAATGGTAAAAGGGAGTGTTTTCTTAATTTCACTTTCAGATTTTTCATCCTTAGTGTATAGGAATGCCAGAGATTTCTGTGCATTAATTTTGTATCCTGCTACTTTATCAAATTCATTGATTAGCTCTAGTAGTTTTCTGGTAGCATCCTTAGGATTCTCTAAGTATAGTATCATGTCATCTGCAAACAGTGACAGCTTTACTTCTTCTTTTCTGATTTGGATTACTTTTATTTCTTTTTCTTCTCTGATTACTGTGGCTAGAACTTCCAAAACTATGTTGAATAAGAGTGGTGAGAGTGGGCAACCTTGTCTTGTTCCTGATCTTAGTGGAAATGGTTTCAGTTTTTCATCATTGAGGACGATGTTGGCTGTGGGTTTGTCATATATGGCCTTTATTATGTTGAAGAAAGTTCCCTCTATGCCTACTTTCTGCAGGGTTTTTAATCATAAATGGGTCTTGAATTTTGTCGAAAGCGTTTTCTGCATCTATTGAGATGATCATATGGTTTTATCCTTCAATTTGTTAATATGGTGTATCACGTTGATTGATTTGCATATATTGAAGAATCCTTGCATTCCTGGAATAAACCCCACTCGATCATGGTGTATGATCCTTTTAATGTGCTGTTGGATTCTGTTTGCTAGTATTCTATTGAGGATTTTTGCATCTATGTTCATCAGTGATATTGGCCTGTAGTTTTCTTTCTTTGTGACATCTTTGCCTGGTTTTGGTATCAGGGTGATGGTGGCCTCGTAGAATGAGTTGGGGAGTGTTCCTCCCTCTGCTATACTTTGGAAGAGTTTGAGAAGGATAGGTGTTAACTCTTCTCTAAATGTTTGATAGAATTTGCCTGTGAAGCTATCTGGTCCTGGGCTTTGGTTTGTTGGAAGAGTTTTAATCACTGTTTCAATTTCAGTGCTTGTGATTGGTCTGTTCATGTTTTCTATTTCTTCCTGGTTCAGTCTCAGAAGGTTGTACTTTTCTAAGAATTTGTCCATTTCTTCCAAGTTGTCCATTTTATTGGCATAGAGTTGCTTGTAGTAATCTCTCATGATCTTTTGTATTTCTGCAGTGTCAGTTGTTACTTCTCCTTTTTCATTTCTAATTCTGTTGATTTGAGTCTTCTCCCTTTTTTTCTTGATGAGTCTGGCTAATGGTTTGTCAATTTTGTTTATCTTCTCAAAGAACCAGCTTTTAGTTTTATTGATCTCTGCTACCGTTTCCTTCATTTCTTTTTTGTTTATTTCTGATCTGATCTTTATGATTTCTTTCCTTCTGCTAACTTTGTGGTTTTTTTGTTCTTCTTTCTCTAATTGCTTTAGGTGCAAGGTTAGGTTGTTTATTTGAGATGTTTCCTGTTTCTTAAGGTAGGATTGTATTGCTATAAACGTCCTTCTTAGAACTGCTTGTGCTGCATCCCTTAGGTTTTGGGTCATCATGTCTCCTTTGTCATTTGTTTCTAGGTATTTTTTGATTTTCTCTTTGATTTCTTCAGTGATCACTTCGTTATTAATTAGTGTACTGTTTAGCCTACATGTGTTTGTATTTTTTACAGATCTTTTCCTGTAATTGATATCTAGTCTCATAGTGTTGTGGTCGCAAAAGATACTTGATACGATTTCAATTTTCTTAAATTTACCAAGGCTAGATTTGTGACCCAAGATATGATCTATCCTGGAGAACGTTCCATGAGCACTTGAGAAAAATGTGTATTCTGTTGTTTTTGGATGGAATGTCCTATAAATATCAATTAAGTCCATCTTGTTTATTGTGTCATTTAATGCTTGTGCTTCCTTATTTTTTTTCATTTTGGATGATCTGTCCATTGGTGAAATTGGGGTGTTAAAGTCCCCTACTATGATTGTGTTACTGTCTATTTCTCCTTTTATGGCTGTTAGTATTTGCTTTATGTATTGAGGTGCTCCTATGTTGGGTGCATAAATATTTACAATTGTTATATCTTCTTCTTGGATCAATCCCTTGATCATTATGTAGTGTCCTTCTTTGTCTCTTGTAATAGTCTTTATTTTAAAGTCTATTTTGTCTGCTATGAGAATTGCTACTCCAGCTTTCTTCTAATTTCCCTTTGCATGGAATATATTTTTCCATCCCCTCACTTTCAGTCTGTATGTGTCCCTAGGTCTGAAGTGGGTCTCTTGTAGACAGCATATATACGGGTCTTGTTTTTGTATCCATTCAGCCAGTCTGTGTCTTTTGGTGGGAGCATTTAATCCATTTACATTTAAGGTAATTATTGATATGTATTTTCCTATTTCCATTTTCTTAATTGTTTTGGGTTTGTTATTCTAGGTCTTTTCCTTCTCTTGTGTTTCTTGCCTAGAGAAGTTCCTTTAGCATTTGTTGTATAGCTGGCTTGGTGGTGCTGAACTCTCTCAGCTTTTGCTTGTCTGTGAAGGTTTTTTTTTTTAATAAATCCTACAGCTTGGCTTGGGTTGTTATTCTTTTTAAATTTATTTATTTGTTTGTTTATGGCTGTATTGGGTCTTCGTTTCTGTGCGAGGGCTTTCTCTAGTTGCAGCAAGCAGGGGCCACTCTTCATCGCGGTGCGCGGGCCTCTCACTATCGCGGCCTCTCTTGTTGCGGAGCACAGGCTCCAGACACACAGGCTCAGCAGTTGTGGCTCATGGGCCTAGTTGCTCCGTGGCATGTGAGATCCTCCCAGACCAGGGCTTGAACCCATGTCCCCTGCATTAGCAGGCAGATTCTAAACCACTGCGCCACCAGGGAAGCCCTGTAAAGGTTTTAATTTCTCCATCAAATCTGAATGAGATCCTTGATGGGTAGAGTAATCTTGGTTGTAGGTTTTTCTCCTTCATCACTTTAACTATGTCCTGCCACTCCCTTCTGGCTTGCAGAGTTTCTGCTGAAAGATCAGCTGTTAACCTTATGGGGTTTCCCTTGTGTGTTATTTTTCCCTTGCTGCTTTTAATATGTTTTCTTTGTATTTAATTTTTGATAGTTTGATTAATATGTGTCTTGGCATGTTTCTCCTTGAATTTATCCTGCATGGGACTCTCTTTGCTTCCTGGACTTGACTAACTATATCCTTTCCCATATTAGGGAAGTATTCTACTATAATCTCTTCAAATATTTTCTCAGTCCCTTTCTTTTTCTCTTCTTCTTCTGGGACCCCTATAATTCGAATGTTGGTGCATTTAATGTTGTCCCAGAGGTCTCTGAGACTGTCCTCAGTTCTTTTCATTCTTTTTTCTTTATTCTGGTCTGCAGTAATTATTTCCACTATTTTATCTTCCAGGTCACTTATCCGTTCTTCTGCCTCAGTTATTCTGCTATTGATCCCTTCTAGAGTATTTTTAATTTCATTTATTGTGTTGTTTATCGTTGCTTGTTTCCTCTTTAGTTCTTCTAGGTCCTTGTTAATTTTTTCTTGCATTTTCTCTATTCTATTTCCAAGATTTTGGATCATCTTTACTATCATTATTCTGAATTCTTTTTCAGGTAGACTGCCTATTTCCTCTTCATTTGTTAGGTTTGGTGGGTTTTTACCTTGCTCCTTTAACTGCTGTGTGTTTCTCTGTCTTTTCATTTTGCTTATCTTACTGTGTTTGGGGTCTCCTTTTCGCAGGCTGCAGGTTCGTTGTTCCCGTTGTTTTTGATGCCTGTCCCCAGTGGCTAAGGTTGGTTCAGTGGGTTGTGTAGGTTTCCTGGTGGAGGGGACTAGGACCTATGTTCTTGTGGATGAGGCTGGATCTTGTCTTTCTGGTAGGCAGGTCCACGTCTGGTGGTGTGTTTTGGGGTGTCTGTGAACTTCTTATGATTTTAGGCAGCCTCTCTGCTAATGGGTGGCGTTGTGTTCCTGTCTTGCTAGTTGTTTGCATTGGGTGTGCAGCACTGGAGCTTGCTGGTCTTTGAGTGAAGCTGGGTCTTGGTGTTGAGATGGAGATCTCTGGGAGATTTTTGCCATTTGATATTACGTGGAGCTGGGAGGTCTCTGGTGGACCAGTGTCCTGAACTTGGCTCTCCAGCCTCAGTGGCACAGCCCTGATGCCTGGCTGGAGCACCAAAAGCCTGTCCTCCACATGGCTCAGAATAAAAGGGAGAAAAAATGAAAGAAAGAAAGAAAGAAAGGAAGGAAGGAAGGAAGAGGATAAAATAAAATAAAGTAAGATAAAATAAAGTTGTTATAATAAAAAATAATTATTAAGAAAAACTTTTTTTAAAAGTAAAACAAAACAAAACAAAAAAACAGATGGTCAGAGCCCTAGGACAAATGGTGGAAAGCAAAGTTATACAGACAAAATCTCACACAGAAGCATATGCATACACACTCACAAAAAGAGGAAAAGGGGAAAAAATAATATATCTTGCTCCCAAAGTCCACCTCCTCAATTTGGGATGATTTATTGTCTATTCATGTATTCCACAGGTGCAGGGTGCATCAAGTTGATTGTGGAGCTTTAATCCACTGCTTCTGAGGCTGCTGGGAGAAATTTCCCTTTCTCTTCTTTGTTTGCACAGCTCCTGGGGTTCAGCTTTGGATTTGGCCCCACCTCTGTGTGTAGGTCGCCTGAGGGCGTCTGTTCCTTTTGGGAGGTCCGAGGTCTTCTGCCAGCGATCAGTAGGTGTTCTATAGGAGCAGTTCCATGTGTAGATGTATTTCTGATGTATCTCCAAACTCTGGAACTCCACACTCCAGAGGCCCCCCTTTGGACATGCTGTCTCTCCCCTTCCACACAGGTCCTAAAGTGTATTGAGGTTTTTGTTTGTAACATTCTATGTACACTTGAAAACCATGTATATTCTGCAATATTGGAGTTAAAGGTTCTATATATGTATAAAATCTACTTATTGTTTATTGGTTATGTTGTTTAGATCATCTATATCTGTACTATTTTTCTCCTTGGCCTATCATTTGTTGAGAGATGTGCATTAAATTCTTCTGTAAATGTATTTCAGTTTATCTCTTCTTACATCTCATTAAGTTTGTATTTAAGTTGGTGTGTACAGGCATACTTTGGAGATATTGTAGGTTTGGTTCCAGACCACTGCAATAAAGCAAATATCACAATAAAGTGAGTTGCACAAATTTTTTTGGTTTCTCAGTGCCTATAAAAGTTATGTTTACATAATACTGTAGTCTATTTGGTGTACAATAGCATTATGTCTAAAAAAATGTGCATACCTTAATTAAAAAATATTTTATTGCTAAAAATATTAACCATTATCTGAGCCTTCAGCAAGTCATTGTAGCAACAAAGATCACATATCATCATAACAAATATAGTAATAGGGAAAATGTTTGCCAAGAATTACCAAAATGTGATACAGAGACACGAAGTGAGCAAATGCTGTTGGAAAAATGGCACCAATAGACTTGCTCAACACATGGTTGCCACAACCTTCAATTTGCAAAAAACCCAATGTCTATGAAATGCAATAAAAATGAAGCACAATAAAACGAGGTATGCCTGTATATCTTCACTGCAAATTGTAGACTTTAGTTTTATAAGTTATGCTACATGTCACTTTTGAACTTGTTTTGTCTGAATTCTATCTTGTCAGCTACCAAGATTACTATCCTTAATTTCTTTTGGCCTTTGGTACATCTTTGTCCACATATTTACTTTTACTTTTTCTGAATTTCTTTGGTTTAGATGTGTCTCTTGTATACACAGTGTTGGATTTTGCTTTATTGTTCAAGCTCAAAATCTTTCCATTTTATGGATGAGTTAACCCAATTTATACTCATTTAACACTATTGTTAAACCAGATTCTCTCTATAAATTGTTTTTCCCCATGAAGTCTATTTTATTCATCCTCTTTCTATATTTTGGTATATATTTTTGGATTTGGGGAGTTTTGTATTTTTTTCAAGTTCACTTTAGGCTAAGACATTCATGTAATACCATTTGTGTAATTAAGGGTCCAATCAAGAGACAGAAACACACCAGTAATTTGATCAGGGAACATTTAATATAAAGAATTCTAACTACTAAGAGGGGTTAACTACAAAGGGGTAAAGAGGATTCTGCAAAAAATACAGTAGGTATAGGGAGCAAGCACTACCTTGGGCTGAGGCAGAGCAACAGAGGAAGTAAAAAGTTGGAGAGAAAGTACACTCTCCCTTAAGACCTTCTTAGAAAGGATGTGGCACAGTCCCAAAGGATGTTATGTTCCCTAAAGACCAAATTGTAAAATTAACCTGCAGCAGCTTGTCTGTAAAATAATAGTGGTAACAAGAAGAGAGAAAAAGGAAATGGTCAGCACTTCTAAATAAGGCGCACACACAACATGCAAACAGAAAATATGCAAAACCACTAGAGTCCTCATTTCTGTAATTGGTCGTGAGTTGATATCTATAGCTTCCTTCTCCAATGATCCATTCAGAATTTCCCCACCCGTAGCTAGGACCTCAGCTGGTGGGGGTTCCTTAGCTAGTGGAGTGACCCAAACTTTCATCCAGGAAATGTCTGAATCCTTGATTATATTTTCTTTTCTTTGGTTGCTGTAATTTTACATTGAACTTTGCCGTTGGGCATGGAGGTGCTGAGAGGCACCCTGAAGAGTATCCTGGGTTCCAGACATGATTACTCTCCTCCCGGAGAGGGTTGTTGCCCTGTGATGGGCATGCAGGTGTCACCCAGATGACCTCATCCTGTGCAGGGGACGGTTGAAGACCAAGGCTTAGACTTGGGTTTAGAAGGATAGGCAGCCCCTCTTCTGAAGCCTCCATCTGAGCCACCTGCTGCAACAGAACTTTACTAAAGCCCTGCTGATTCCAGGCGGGACCTCGTTGCCATCTGCTCCTGTTCCTTGTGTGTCTGTCTGAGCAGAACCCTCTCAGGTGCACGGTGGGATCTCGCTCAGGTGGAGCGCCACCATGAGGGAGGCGGGGGAAGTGCAGCAAGTCAGATGAACCCTGCCTTTCAGAGCAGAGGTTTTATTCCAAGCAGAAGGAAAAACAACACTGGGATCTGGGGGAAACTCTCAGAAAACAGTGAAGATGCTTATTTGCTCGTTGAGACTTTTCAGTAAACTCGAAGGTGATGCGGAGCCACAGATGAAGACACCCAGGGCAAATACGGGACAGTCCACGTCAGCTCAGCAAATGGAGCTTCTAGGTCTCTTTGAAGAGGACTCCCTTCCTGGTGAGGGTTTCCTACGGCGTCTGCTTAGCAGCCCCTCCCTCATCCTACGTGGGGAACGAGCAGTTTCCACACTGGCCCCGCCGCAGGATGGCCAGCCCAGCACCTCTCCTTGGACCCTTAGGCTCTGCTGTTGGAGATCGATTTGTTTTAGTCATTCTGTTGTCCAGCGTCAGAGAGGAGTAGACCTGCAAGGGGGCCTTAGTCACTCACTAGGTGGGACTGACCCCATCAGCTGCGTCTTGGTGACAGTGGACAATGAATGGCCTCACTCGGGTCAGGGGTGGGTCATGAGGCACCAGTGAGTTGGAGGGAGGGCCTTGAAGAGAGGAAATATGCCCCACAGGAGAAATGGGCCTGGGGAGTGTCCCTCTGCACAGGCTGGCAGGGCTGACCCACTCTGCACGCATGTGTGAGGGGGCCTGGGTCCGGGTCAGGTTCTGAAGGCCTGGGAGCCCTCAGGGTGGACTCCACAGCTGCCAGGGGCTGAGAATTTCTCTGGAAGTTGCTCTCACCAGATTCACAGTCTTGGCTCTTAGAAAACATGCAAATTCCGGTCAAGGGAAACAAGATTTATTTCTTACTGAAATATTTGCAGGAAAACCAAGTTCAAATAATTATCCCAGGCTTCACTTCCTTTTTATTCTGCTTTGCTTCACACACACACACACACACACACACCCCTCACACATATAAATGAGTCACATATACACACGCACACACACCACATACAAGTGAGTCATACGTTAACTTTTCTGAAAGTCAAAGGAGAGAAAATAAACAGATGCCTCAGAAGGGATGAAACACTGGTATTTTTTCAATCAAAACCGTGAAGACAAGGGAAGGAACGGAAAAACGTAGAGATTTGAAAGAGCAAATCTCAATGGCAGGCAACTCGAGGATCCTTGCAATTCCCCACTCCCGCCTGGGGACGCACATCTTAAGAGCGAAGGAAAGAGGCATCCAGAAGCTTCTGCACGACATCGCACACGAGTCCCAAAACAAGGGATTTGTGAAAAAAGTACGGAGTTCCAAAAGCACCTTAAAAACGTGTATAAGACATGAAAGGGTTAGAAGGCTTTACCTCAAAATATAAAATGTCATCTCTAAGTAGTGAAATTATGGATGATTTTAATTTTCTTTAATATATGTATGACATATTTACAATATATGATTTTATTAACCAGAAAAACGTATGTGTAATTAAAAGACACTCTCTGGGCTCATCAGACTGAGCGGCACTGGTAGGCCTGCCCGGGTCATCCAGCGACCTCAGAGCAGAGCTGGGAAGGGGACCCCAGTCTGGAAGATGCCAGATTCGGGCTCTGCTTGCTGGATCACACACAAGACGTTCCTACCACCCTCACCCAGAGTGGATGAGCCTTGCAAGCCAGAGGGGAGAGAACTTTGAAATAATTTTAAAAAGAGTCCTACTGAGGTGAAATTTGCACAACATAAAATTAACCAGTTTTAAAGTGAGCAACTTAGAGGCATTGAGTGTTTTTACGGTGTTGTGTACCTACCACCTCTGTCTAGTTCCAAGACATTTCCATCTTTCCAAAGTAAAACCCATTACCTATTAAACAGTTTCTCCTCTCCCCCCGCCCTACAGCCCCTGGCAACCACCAACCTGCATTCAGTTGATATGATTTTTTTTTTACATGAAAAATTTAACTTTCCTTTTGTAAAGAAATTTTGGAAACTAATCATGACTCCATTTCAACCTCTGTAGAGGCAAATATTTTGCTGTTGTCCAAGAGTCATGGGATTTCTGGGCAACCTTCTCCAGGTGCAGTTCCCCTGGTGTTGGCTGGATTTCTGGCTGTCAGAGCCTGAAGGGCAGAGGCCCAGAGCCCCGGAAAGGCCACGGTGTGCCCGGCAGCCACTCTAGGGTAAGCATGAGCCTCTCCAGGAGGCCACCCTACCTGCTATTCACCCCTGGCTTCTTGACTTTCTGGTGTTAACTGGTGAGGTCAGCATTAAGAATGACTCCTCAGAAAGCGTGCATATGTTTCAGACCAGGGTGTGTGATTTTCTTGGTTCAAACTGAGGATGCCGACAGTTTCTAGGGCTCTGTCATATCCCCCCAGAAGGTCCCCAGTGTGGACCGTTTCACTTCAGACAGGCTCAGAGGGGCTTGGAAACCCCATCAAGGAAACTTTGCATGTGAGGGACTTTTGAAGCAGCTCACGGCCTTTGAAGGTGAAATTTCCCGACAGGCTTGAACTTCCACTTCAGCCATGAGCATCTTCAATAATTTAAAATGATGAGACCTTAAAGTTTGCCACTGCCTTTGGAAGGAAGAAAGTGTAACTACCTCTTCCTGGCAACTGAGGCAGAGGCGAGGAGGGAGTCAGGGAGTGAAGGTGATGGGAAAGGAAGAGACAGGTGGAGGCCGGGTGACTGGAGGCCCAGGTGCAAGTCATTAAGCTTGACAACCTCCCGGGCTGGCGCGTGGGGAGTGCCGAGGGTTCCGCCCACGTGTCTGTTACGTCATTGCCGCCTTACAACATCGCCAGGAGGTGGGCGAGGACCGTAACATCTCTGTTTTAGGGATTAGACACCAAGTCTTGGAGAGGTTCCATGATGCTCTCTCCCAAGCTCCAAGGTAACCTGCTTAGTAAGTAGTAAATCCTGGTTTAGAATGCACCCCATGCTCAGATTTCCAGCTCATCGATCCTTGACAAGACCTTGATTGACAATTTCAAAATGCTTTCTGAAGCCAAACTTGAATACATTGTCTATCAAGTTCTCCTTTCCCCCAGTTTTTCCCTCCCTACCTAGGCCACCCCAAGACCACCAACAGGACTGAGTTGCTGTTGAGGACAAAGTGTATGTGGTAGATTTTTCGTTCAGTTTTCCAAAGGAGAATAAGAGGAGTGTCAAAAAGAGAAGGAAGAGAAGATGCCAAACTGCTCAGGATTAGCCTGCCGCTCATCTGTCTTGTATCATCAGTAGGTGTGACTCGTGGGGACCTCATGGGGACTCCCGCTTTGCTTTTTATTTGCCTCGATAAAGTAAAGCACAATCATTGTGATTCACTAAGGAACTTCGAAAAGTTCCTTTTTTATAGCATTGTGCTTTTGTTTCATGGGTGCTGAGTCTTTTCTTATCTCTTGGAGGGTATTAGTTATATTTCTTTAAATTTCGTTCAGCCTTTTTCCTTTATGTATTTGTTTTCTGAGATCTTTTTTTTTTTTTTAAATCTCTTTACTGGTTGTGGTTTCCTCCTTTCATGTTAAATGCTTCACTCAAATGAATGGTGAACCTTGGCTGTCCGTTCATGTCAGATGCCGCGTGTGGAGGGCGTGGGCCAGCGGGTCTCACTGTGGGGTAATGGGGAGGGAGCCGATTCTCCCCTATGTCAGTATAAGTGTGTCTTTTCTCTTGAGCCAACCATTTTCTGAAGAGGGGACCCCTCTGATGTCCTATCCATGTTCTTGGAACTTCACGACCAAGGAGACTGTGGGGGCCTTACCACTCAGTGTGTAGAACTCTGCTTCCAGCTAATTCAAAACTTTAGCTGAAAATACGTGCACGTCAAGGCATCATGCGGCTCTGGAAATACAGACATAACTGAAAACTGGCCCCCAGGATGGTGTTCCTCAGATATGAGTGTGGGTAGAAAGTAACAGGGCGTCTTGCTCAACAAGAGGTCCCAGGCTCCTCCAGCAGAAATTCTGATGGGGAAGGACCGAGGGTTTCCCAGAGCCTGCAGATCCAGCTTGATGCATGGTCTACACTGCACTTTGACCCCGACCTAGAGACCCCACTCTAGTCATGGAGACACAGGTGTCCAGGGTGACCACATGACAGGGAGGAATGGCACAGGTGTGGCGAGACCAAGCTCATGCCTGGGGGTGGTGAGAGGCAGGCAGGCAGCGCGGGCTTCCGAGAGGAGGCGGGTGCAGCCTGGGTGAGGTGCAGAGCCCAGATGTGTGCCTGCGAGCATCACCTCGGCTGGGGGGCTCCAGGAGATGACGTGGGGCGGGCCTTCGGGAGGTACAGTGTCAATCAGGGGCAGGAAACAGGCAGGAAACAGGACTCAACCCAGTGAGGACCGCGGTGGGAAGGGTGAGGTGAGGGAGCCCGCAGGGAAGACTCGTGGCCAGGAACCCCAGCAGGGAGCCGCAGCACCCCCAGGGCTGACTGGCCTGTGGATGGAGGCAGATGTGTCACCGAAGTGGGGAGGGAGCAGGGCGCAAACGCCCTGATTCTTGCCCCTCCTCCCACTGGCTAAACCTGGGGAGGGGGAGAAGCCCCCAGGGATCTGGGAGGTGCAGTCAGCAGAGGTGCTGGGGAAACGGACGGGGCGGGGGTGTCAGCTGGAGAGTGGCCAATGTCCCGTGTGCCCTTTACCACCCAGCATCCATCCATGCTCTTTGTCCAGATGAAGAAACCTCCACCCCCTCCTGGGGGACAAGTCTCATCAGCCACCGTGTCATTGCAGGATGAGGCCACTGGGTCATCCCCTTGCCTGTACCTGACACCTGGCACCACTGGTGCCCTTCAGCCGCCGTGTCATTGCAGGATGAGGCCACTGGGTCATCCCCTTGCCTGTACCTGACACCTGGCACCACTGGTGCCCTTCATATGAGCTGTAGCTGAGGAAGAGGATGAAAGAGAAAAGAAAATAACAGAGGCCATGCATAGCTGCCCCGGTTCCTGCTCCAGCTGGTCATAATCCTAACTTCCTGTTCCCACTTGTCCCCGGAGCGTGGACCCCAGACTCCCGGCCCCAGACCTCTGAGCACAGAGCCCTGCCTCTGTCCCTGCAGCCCACGGCTGGCATTCGTGCTGTGGCCAGGTGGGCAGGGAGCTCGGCTCTGAGGGAGGAGTGTTGCTTCCCTGACTTATTTAGAACAGCAGGTGCAGAGCGATCACCAAAGCAGATGGACTTAGATGGTGAAGTAACCAGCTTAAAATCCTCCACCAGCAGAGCACCCCCTACTGGCTGCCTCCAGAGCAGACGACTCCCTCGGTCCCTGCCCCATCCTCCACCAACCTGTGCTCACCTGACGTCCAGGAGCAAAGCAACCCAGAGTTTGGCACCCACTGTCATCACAGCGACCCGGCAACCTTGCTTTCATCCAGCACACATCTCCTGCCACCTCCAATGACAATCTGGCCAACTGTGGCCCCCGTTGACCATGGCGGTTTCCCTGGATCCCATTTTTTTTCCGGGTGAAGGGTCATCTATGCATTTATCAGTTATGTGAGCCCCCTGGTCCCACATCCTATTCCGAGGGTCTCTTCCTGGGTGCTCTAGCCAGGTTCCCAGAAGAAATCAAAAGTCATCGCTAAGGGTTCAAATGAGGAGACTCTGATGAAGGGACAGGGGGTGGGTGGCACCCCGAGCCTGGCAGTGGTAGAAGTTATCAGCACCCCAGGGTTGAAGGGCTGAGGTGGGATTGGGGGAAGCTTTCTGATGCCAGGAGCTGCAGGCCTGTGGAGTCACCCTCCAGGGAACAGACTGGACAGAGAAGGACAGCAGTGGGACAGGAGGCGGGTGGGGAAGCCAGCACAGCCGCCATGGGGAGGAATTCCTGCTTCCTCTCACGGGCAGAGGGAGCATTGAGGATCTTGAAGCCAGAGAGAGACAGGATCACGGCTGTAGGCAGTCAGGAAGTTGTGATCCACAAATCAGTGAGGATCACTGTTACTGGGCCTTGGCCATGATCCAGGATCTGCACCTCTGTTGGTGAAGGTGTCATCCTAGCCCCCTTTAATAGACAGGAAGCTCAGGCTCAGAAGGTCAAGGTAGAGTCACCAAAATCCTGGTTTGCTCAGGGCCATCCTGGCTTCTGCTGGATGTATTGGTGTCATTGTTCACAGTGCCCTTTTAGTTTTCAAAAGTGTCCCATTTAGGCAATAAATTGTATGGTCTCACAGGACGCAGAGCCAGCAGTGGCAGTGTGGGGATTCTCACCTGGTGGAAGTGGAGGTGAGCCGTGGGCTCAGAGAAGTGCTTCATAGGGAGGCCAGGTGCCCAGGGTGGAGGGAGGGCAGAGGACCACACAGGGTGGGTCATTGGGGGAGAGGGCTTCTGAGTCAGTTTGGGGCACTTTTACACATTTCAGGTCCCTGCGGTTCCCGACAGAAGAGCACCCTGCTGGGGATGGGGGGTCTGGTTGTGTTACCCATGCCCCCACGGGCTGCTGCTGTGACTGTGGTGTGTCCCAGCTCCTGGCTGATCCACAGGTGAGGTGGCAGCTAGAGCGAGGAGTCTGGACACTGCTGTTCCTCTCGATGATGCACCCTTGCCCTCATCCCAGGGCCTGTGATGCCTGGTCTCACACGGCAAGGAGACTGTGCAAGTGTGATTGTGTTAAGGATCTTGAAATGGGAAGCGTGTCCTGGATGGCACAGGTGGACCCAGGGCCATCATGAGGGTCCTTAAAAGTGGAGAGAGAGGTGACCTGAGAAGGATTCAGTGCGATGTTGCCCCTTCTGAGATCAGCGGGGCTGGGGACTGACAGCCAGCAGGGAGACGGAGACCTCAGCCCCACAGCCATACGGCTCCGAGTTCTACCAACAGGAAACAGATTGGCCCCCAGAGCCTCCAGAAGGAGTGCAGCCTGCCAACACCTTGACTTTAGCCCAAGGAGACTGTGTCAGACTTCTGACCTCCAGAAGTGTGAGGTCATTTGTAAGATAATGGTGATTTGCTCCAGCAGTAGGGAACCAGTGCACTTGTGCTGCCCAGATGCCTCTGAGGGCACAGGCATCAGACACCTCCAAAGCCAGCCTATGTCTGCTCAGGTGACATGCTGCAGATGGCGACTTTCCCAAGAGACCCCCTGCACCTCCGTGAGCCCAGAGGACGCCTCCTGAGCTGAGGAGCCCGTCTTCTGAGGAGGGAGGCTGCCTGGTCCCGACAGGGTCTCCAGCCTCTCCCTCTGCCCCAAGCTCTGCCAGATGGTGAGGGCAGGTGGCCCCAGAACAGCATGGGTGTCCGCTGGGATGACACGCAGCTGTGTGGTGTGGCGACCGCTCAGGCAGAGGGACGGAGGGTGGTGGGGAAATTCTGAATGTCTTCCCCCATCTGTGTCGCTGCATGACTGCATTCAACGTCTTTATTTCTCCTCTTACCTCCTTCATTTCAGTCTTTTGGTCTAAAGTAATCAAAAGGTACTTTATTAAAACCTCGGACAACCAAATAAAACTGCCCCAGCCTTGGCATCCTGACCAACCCCTTCCACACCCTCTTCAACCTCAACCCGGTGCCTACCGTTTAACTGCATGAGAAAGGACGTGAACATTCAGGTTATCTCCCTATCCAATGCTGGGAGCTAGTTCGCTGACAGTTTTAGGAGGAACCCCCATTCATTTGTGGTGGACTTGGCCGCCCCCAGCAGAGGGGAAGCACTTCAACTCCTCTCCTCTGGAGTTGACAAATCACATGAGCAAATGAATGCCGATTTTGAGTTTGATTTTTGGCTATCAAAAGGTCTTTTGAGGGAAAACCATTTCTTGGAAAGAGTTTCCTCACCTGTTTGTTTGGTTTTTTTGTTTTTTTTTTTTTTGCGGTACGTGGGCCTCTCACGGTTGTGGCCTCTCCCGTTGCGGAGCACAGGCTCCGGACGCACAGGCCCAGCGGCCATGGCTCATGGGCCCAGCTGCTCCGCGGCATGTGGGATCTTCCCGGACCGGGGCACGAACCCATGTCCCCTGCATTGGCAGGGACAGGGACATCACCAGGGAAGCCCACCTAGTTATTTTTCTAAGGAGTAACTTAAAAGCGTAAGCACGACTGAGTCTCCAGAGAAATCGGGTAGAAATTGATGTAGCCTCGGCTGTAATACACTGAGATGCACAGCTCGTGCTGCCAAGGAAGCTCCTGATGCGCCCAAATGTGGCCCCAACGGGAATCTCAAGAAGCAGAGCAGCTTAGAGAAGAACACAGGGTGGGGTGACTGCACCACCGGGAGAGGCAGGTCACTGTCCCCAGTGTGTCCCTGCTGAGTGTGCTGTACTCTCCGTCCCTGGCACTGAGCCATTTCTGTAGCCAGTCCCGCAGGCAACTAGGTAGGTGAAGTCATGGTGTGACTACTGCATCTGGAGTTCCCTGGGAGGGGTGGGTACTGGGAGGTACCATTCAGCTGTGTGGTCTGGGTGAGGTCCCAGCTGGGAGGGCAGAAGCAAGGAGGTCTCTCAGTTCCAGCTCAGGATGGCCCTGGCCTCCACTCACAATGCAAATGCTTCACAGTGGAATGTCCGTTATGTTTTACACATTAAAAGAAGAAAAGGGCTCCAGAAATGCGAATGTTACTGAGTGTCATTTGATTTAATACTTGATTATAAATGGCGTTCTGTTATACATGGTTACCTAATCTGGTAACCAGCATGGACTCAGGCAGCAAAGTCAATATTAAAATATTTGTTGATAGGCAGATTTTATTTTTAGTTGAAAAGTTGGCCAAGTAGGAGGCCACATGCAGGAGATTAAAGTTTAAAAGGAACCATCTCATCAGACTGGTGCCGAAGATGATTATGAAGGCGAATAGGAATCCCGTGCGTGCTGTGGAGAACTGGGGCTTTCCCTGGAAGGATTTTGTTGCTGGAGAATAAAGCTCTTTGGTCTCAATAATTTGGAATAAACAAATGTATCCTTCCATCTTCCAGCCTTCGGCCAGCTCAGCTGAAACCTCCCTTGTATTTGCCAAATCTCTAGGCTGTCTTCTCTGGGCCTCTGAAATTTCCACTTTCTGAACTCCTGTTGTGTAGGATTCTTCCCACTGTGAGCACAGGCCCCCAGCACGTTAACAAATCCCCTTCCGGGAGAGGGCCCAGGCACCGGGGCTTGGTGGGCTATACAAGAGGCAGGGTCCTCACTTCAGTGACCTCCCCTTTGTGTGGCACCGTTGCTAAAGCACCTCTGTTGTTACACCTTAGAGTTTTAGGTCTCTTTCAAGTAGTCCTTGGCAGGAAGACTCTGACCCTCCATCGGGCCAGACTGCAGGCCGGGTCATTGCCTAGCTCCAGCTCTACTTTTTTCCTTCAGTATTCCAAGCACCACCAATGATCAATGACATCTTGGTCACATGTTACATGTTTCCCCATACAGAGAGGTCTGTTTCTGGTTCTCTTTTCTGTCCTATGGTCAGTTCAGCTATCCCTGTACAATATGACATTCTCTCAGCTTTAAAATAAGTCTTGATGGCTGCTAGGGCATATCTCTTCTCTATTATTCTTCTCAACAGTCACAGTTATTAATTTGAGGAACAACCTGAAAATTTCCAGGGGAAAAACATTCTTTGGGATTTTGATGGGAAGCGCATTTCATGTATACATTAATTTGTTATCTTTATGATATTGTCTTCCCATTCGTGAACATGATGCTCATTTTTTTCAAACATTTTTATGTCCTTTAATAAAATGTTATACTTTTCTTCACATAGATCTTGCTCCAATTGTTTTGATTTATTTCTTACAGTTTTATTGCTGTTTTGAATGATATGTTTTGATTTTTATAGTTTTTAATTGGTTGCTGGCATATATAAGAAGCTATTTACTTGTATTTGTCTTCTGTTTTTAGATTTTTCTATGTATAAAATTGTGTTGTATGTGAAAAACATTTTATTTTATATTTTTGCAAAATCCTCATTTATCTTTCTTGTCTTCTTGCATTGTCCATACCTCTAGAACAATGTTAAATAGATGCATGATAAGCATATCCTTGTCTTGATCCTTTGAAAAGAACAAAACATCTCCCTACTTTTCGTTTTGAACCGTTTTAAAACCTCAGAAAAGACAAAAGAACGAATACCTGCAAACCCTTCACCTAGATCCACTAGTTATTAACATGTGTCTGTTTTTTTCCTCTATTATTTTTTTCTAAACCATTTGGGTATCAGACATCATAATATTTCACCCTAAATGGCTCTAGTAGAAGTAGCCTAAGAACTGGGTGTTCTTTTACATAACGAGAGTTGGGAAATTTAACATAGCTAAAAGTTCTATTATCTATTACACTATATGTATTTAAATTTTCATCAACTGTCCCAGTAAGGTTCACTACAGCTGTTTTTTTTTTTTTTCCTTGAACCAGGATCCGATTAAGGATCACACATTGTATTTAGTTGTCACTCTTTATTTTATTTATTTATTTATTTATTTATTTATTTATTTATTGCAGTACGCGGGCCTCTCACTGTTGTGGCCTCTCCTGTTGTGGAGCGCAGGCTCCGGACGCGCAGGCTCAGCGGCCATGGCTCAGGGGCCCAGCCGCTCTGCGGCATGTGGGATCTTCCCGGACTGGGGCACGAACCCATGTCTCCTGCATTGGCAGGCGGACTCTCAACCACTGCGCCACCAGGGAAGCCCTAGTTTTCACTCTTTAATCTTCAACTGAGAACAGTTCCCAGTCCCTTCACTCCCTTTTTAGTCTTTTGTGACCTGTTTGAAGAATTCAGACCAGTTATTTTTGTGGCATGTCCCTCAATTTGGATTTTTTAAAGAGAACATTTTAATGTGTTCCCATTAGAATATCTCTTGAAAGTTTTTGGTAGATATCTATTAATAGATTAAGAGATAACTTCTATTCCTACTTTGCAAGGATTCTTTCCCTTAATTGTGAATGGATGTTTAGTATTATCAAATGCCTTCTTTTGCATTTAATTAGATGATCATTCTTTTCTTCTTAGATCAGTTTTTATGGCAAATTGCATTACTAGATTTTCTAATGTTAAGCCATCTTTGCATTCCTGGGATACGACTAACTTGGTCATGATTTATATTTGTTTCTCATGCATTTTAGGATTCTATTTGCTAGTATTTTGTTTAGAATTTTTGAGTCTGTGAGTCTGTGTTCATAATTTTCCTTTAAAAATTAATTAATTCCCCCAGTTTTATTGAGGTATAATTGACAAATAAAACTGTATATATTTAAAGTGTACAATGTGATGATTTGATATATTTACACAATGTGAAATGATTACCACAATTAGGCTAATTAACACATCCATCACTGCACACAGTTAGTTTTTTTGTGGTGAGAATGCTTAAGATCTATGCTCTTAGAAAATCCAAGTATAAAATGTGATATTATTAACAATAGTCACTAGGCTGAATGTTAGATTCCTAGAACTTATTCATCTTTCGACAATTCTTGTACCCTTTGATGAACATCTCTTCATTTCCCCCACCTCTAGCCCTTGGTAACCACTATTCTACTCTCTGTTTCTTTGAGTTCTATATTATTTTGTTTGTTTTTAGATTCCACATATAAGTGAGATCATACAGTGTTTGTCTTTCTCTGGCTTATTTCACTTACCATAGTGTCTTCCAAGTCCATTCATGTTGTCACAAATGGCAGGATTTTCTTCTCATGGATGAATAACAATCTATCTATCTATCTATCTATCTACCTATCATCTTCTATCACATCTTCTTTAGCCATTAATCCATCGATGGACTCTTAAGACTTAGGTTGTTTCTGTATCTTGGCTGTTGCAAATAATGCTGCAATAAACATGGGAATGCATATATCTCTTTGAGATACTGATTTGGTTTCCTTTGGATATACCCAGGAGTGAAATACCTGGATCATACAGTAGTTTTATTTTTAATTTTTTGAGGAACCTTCATATAGTTTCCATAGTGGCTGCACCAATTTACATTCGCACCTACAGTGCACAAGTGTTCCCTTTTCTCCACATCTTTGCCAACACTTGTTATCTCTTGTCTTTTTGATAAAAGCCATCCTAACAGGTATGAGGTGATATCTCATTGTGGTTTTGATTTATGTTTCTCTGATGGTTAGTGCCATTGAGCACCTTTTCAGGTACCTGTTAGCCATTTGTATGTCTTCTTTGGAAAAATGTTTATTGAGGTCCTCTGTCCATTTGTCAGTTGGATTTTTTTTTATTGAATAGTTTGAGTTCCTAATACATTTTTTGGGGGGATATTAACCCCTTATCAGATGTGTGGTGTGCAAATATTTTCTTTCATTCTATAGGTTGCCTTTTCATTTTGTTGACTGTTTTCTTTGCTGTGCAGAGGATTTTTCATAATTTTCTCTTTTTTCCTGCTTTATCTTGTTTTGTACCATGGGGATGCTTGCCTTGTAAAAGAAGATAGTCTTTCCTCCTTTTTTAGACTTTGGACTGGACTAACTATTAGTCAAAATAGAAGCCTCAGTAATTTAATTTTTAAAGAAAATTGTCCACTACATATAACATTTCAAATATATTAGCCTGAAAATTTTCATTTATTTTTATATCTTAATCACAACTTCTCAGAATTATTCTTATTTTTCATTTCTAATATTTATTCATGCCTTTTTCTTGATTAATTAATCAAGAAAAATTTGAATTTTTATTAGTCCTTTATAAAGAATCATATTTTGATTCTTTTGTTTCTCCCTATTGCTTCTTTATTTACTATTTCCATAATTTTGACCTTTATTATTTTTTCTTTTGGTTTTACATTGATTTGTATTATCTAAATTTTTACATTGCATTCTTAGCTCATTAATTAAAAATCTCTCTTGTTTTCTAAAATATATGTTTAATATTATAAATTCTTTATAACATCCCCTTTCATCTACTTTACACAGATTTTTGCGTATAAGTTCTTTTGTCATCATTCAGTTCTTGGTATTTATAATCTCCATTACAATTTCTTCCAGACCCATGAATTATTTGAAAGCATTATTTATTTCCAAATGTATGGGTGCATTTTAACTGACTTTAAAATTTTATTTCTAAATTCATTGTGGACCACATGTTTTCAGATCTTTGGTATTTTTCAAGACTTCCTTTGTGATCCATTATGTATGTATTCAAATTTTAAAAACATATTTTATGTGTTTGAAAAGAATGTGTAATCTGTATTTGTGGGAGTCTGAGAGCTCTCTCTCTGTCTCTCTCTCTCTCCGTCTCCATCTCTTATCTACTATATCCCATAGATCAATTATGGTATTTCAATCTTTTCTATCCTTACTGATATTTTGAAAGCTTGATTTATCTGTTAGTAAGAGAAGTGTGCTAAAATGTTTTACTTCAGTTATAGATTTGTTGACTTCTTATATTTCTGTCAATTTTTGCTTTGTGTATGTTGAGGCTATGTTATTCTATGTCTGTGTGTGTGTGTGTGTGTGTATCGATGATTACCAATCTTATAGAGTTATTGCTTTTATCACTAAGAATTATCTTTTAGTCCCTGATAATACTTTTTTCTTAAGCTCTTTTGCCTAATATTCATAAAGCCATTCAAGCTTTCTTTTGTTTAGCAATTGCTTGTCATTTCCCATCTCTTCACTTTCAACCTCTCAGTTTCCGTGAGCTTGGGTGTTTCTCTCATGGTGCATATGTAGCTGAATATTGTGTGACTAGTATGTGGAAAAGACACAGTTCATGCTGTAATTAAAGAAGGACTTTATTTTTGTTCTCTGTCTCTTTAAAACTTGTTAATTGGCTGTCATCTTACACAGTCGTGGGCTTGGGCAGGTCCTGACTCACCTCTGACTTCCAGGTTGCCACCAAGTCCTCAAACACATCTCAATTCAAAAATCAATAAATGTGGCTGAACTGTTAATCAAAACTTTCATATTCACTTACCACCACACACCCCAGCGAAGTCTCGTAGTTGGTGAGTTGATAGCCCTCAGGGAGGCACTACCCTTGGCCCAGTTGGAGCATACGGAGAGAGGAGAGGAGTGGGGGAGTGTTTCTGCCTTGTGGGTCTAGCAGAGGTTTTACCCTGGTTCTGGTGGGACCTTTTTGGGGTTCTTCAGGGTCATTCATGCCATCATTGGTGCTCCTGTGCTGGACCTCAGAGGTCTGCTGCTCAAGGTCCTCAGACACTTCAGGTGGTCCTCTGGGGAAGAACCTGAACCTGTGTGTGTGTGTGTGTGTGCATGAACACACGTGTCTCTTGTTTCAGTTTCCAGTCTGTCTCCCCCTCTTCCATCCCCTCTCTTTTGCATGGCCCACAGCTGGTACAGGAGAACATCTTGTCCTAACAACGTCTGGTTGTATAAGTCTTCCCCATGTAGGAACCCTCTCTTCACACACCTGCTAAAGCAGCTGACCAGAACCTTTATTCTGGTCAGCAGGCAGGAGGAAGGACGCAGTCTGCACTACGTACATCAGGCTCTCCAGGGGCTACAGTTGAGCCCATTCTCTTGGGTCAGGAAGGCTTGAGCTGTAAGCACCACTTTCACCAAAGCTGCACTCCACAAATCCATGATCCCTCCATTGTCCAGTTCCCATGATATTCTTGAGTGTGTGTGAGCTCAGAGGCAGTGGACTGGTCCCCAAACATTTCCTTTGTGAATCTGACACTTGATAGGATTTTCACATCTATTTATCTTGGTGTCTAATCAAAAGTTCAATTTTAGGGTCTGTCTGGTTAAAAAAAGTCTGTCTTTAGAAAGGTGATTTATAATTCATTTACACTTATTGTGGTTACTGATTCATTTGAAATTATTGCCAGCATTGTAGTTCTGTTTTCTAGTCAACATTAATTTCCTTGTTTCTTTTTCTCTTTAATGACTTTGTTAGATAGAACATTTCCTTTATTTCCCTGTCGCCTGCTCTGCCACTTGACAGTTAGACGTTTCATATCTGTTCTTTTAATAGTCACCTATAACTTTTTTTTTTTTTTTTTTTGCAGTACGTGGGCCTCTCACTGTTGTGGCCTCTCCTGTTGCGGAGCACAGGCTCCAGATGCGCAGGCCCAGCGGCCACGGCTCACGGGCCCAGCTGCTCCGCGGCATGTGGGATCTTCCCGGACCGGGGCACAAACCCATGTCCCCTGCATCGGCAGGCAGACTCTCAACCACTGCTCCACCAGGGAAGCCCAAATGGTCACCTATAACTTTTAAACAAATGATTTAACTTTATATTTTCAAATTAATTTGATAATTAGCTCTAAACCCTCTTCACAAAGAAGATAAGAATCTAGGAACACATTAATTTCCCTCTGACTTCCTACTTCCTATTGTCCACATTATTATTTAGAATTTTAGTTCTTGGCATTTTTCACTATAATGAAATATATTTTTCACTATTATTATTATATTTTGTAATGAAGATACAATTTGGATTATTTACTGTATTATTTAAAATGCAATGTTTAATTGACCAACATTTTGCTGATTTCTTTGCTCACTATATTTTATTATACTCCTTTATTGTTTTGGGGGGTTCATTTTTTGTTAAAGTTCATTCTTCAGTAGTTAATTCAAGGGTCTGTGCCAGTGATCGCTAGACTTGTCTGCATAATATAAAAATCCCAGTCCCCAGGCCAAACTCTAGCTCAACTAAATCATAATCTCTGGGGGTGGGACACAGACATCATATATCATGGAACTTCTAAGGTGATTCCAATATGCAGACAAATTTGGAAACCACTGGTATAAGCATAGAAACTCTCTTAATCATTGTGTATCTAAATATATCTATATGTGTCTATGAGTGTGTCTAAATATATCCTTGAGCATAGAATTCTATGTTGGTGGTTATTTTCCCTTAGCATTTGTTACTTCAAAGCTTTGGAATCTATTTGTATTGCTGAAAACTCTGCTGCTCATCTGTCATTTCTTTCTGACGTTTTAAATATTTTAGTTTTCCCTTGATGTTTCTCATCATATGTCTATGTTTGGATTCCTTTTTAAATATTTAAAAATTTAAAAATCCTTCTCATGTCTCAGTGAATTTCAATTTGAGGACCTATATATTTCTCCAGTTATGGATAATTCTGTGCTGTTATCTGCTGAAGTGTTTGCACTCGCCCATTTTCTTTATTTTCTTCTTCTGGAACTCCTATTAGATGTAGCTTGGATTCAACCAATCCTTCATGTCTCTGAGCTGACTTTTCATCTCTCTGTGCTGCATTCTGAGTGATATCCTTAGTTCTGTCTTCTAATTCATTGATTCTCTCTTTTGTTCTATCTATTAATGTATTGTAATGTAAGCCACTTATTGATTTTTTGTTTATTTCAATGTTTTTAAGTTCCATGATTTCCAAATGAATCCTTCTTAATCCTGAAATTTCTATTCCCTCTAATAGTTGTTATTCCTTCTATTTCTGTAAATTATAACAATTAAAAAATTTTAACAATTTAATTTTAAAGTCTTTTTCAAATTACTTTATTTCCTTCTTATTTCATTAGGTACGAATTCTTCCATGATTTGGTTCTATTAATGTGCCTTACAGCAATAGATTTTGTCATGTGTTTTATGTTTTTTATTTGAAACTTCACCTTGCCTGGGAGTTTTCCCTCATGCAAATTGGTGTGTAATTGTATAATTAAAGAATAAGGAAATAAACATCAGTGAAAGACAATGGTTAATGTTTAAAATCCTTATTAAGAGAAGGATTCATGCAAGTAAATAAGAACTAAGTCTCCAAGAAATTCAAAACAAGGTCATAAGCAGATCATGTATGACAGAAAATGTTTAATAAACAACTTAAGTATTCAACTTCACCAGTAGTCAAGAAATACAAATTAAATTAAGATAATGATGAGTTTTATGTTCACCCATTAAATTACAAAAAATGAAGAGATGGTAGTACTTAATGCTGGTGAAGGTTTTATGAGACAGAAACTCTTTCACTGCTGGTGAGAGTTTTACTTTTCAAGGAAGCAACCTAACAACACAATAACAAGGACTTACTCATTCCCTGAGCACCTAGTATGCATTGAGCTAAGTATATTACAAGCATGAGACACACCAATCAGGAAGAAAAATTCCTTTTTTTGGTGACTTTTATAAACACAGCAATAGGAGGATAGTTAATTAAATTATGATACATTTTGCTTCCAAAGAATTTTCTTGATAGGAGGAAAACTCCTGAATACAGAATTTTAAAGCAAAACAAGTGAGCGCAACAATAAGAAAATATGCATAGAACATCATATGAACAGAAATATACATGTATGTCAAAGAGCAATTCTTTTTGGTCAGATTGAGGGTGATTGCTTTATGTCTCTTTGTACTTTTTATGTGCTTTCCAAAATTTCTACAATATGATATTATTACTTTAATCAACCTAAAAACATTAAGAGATAGAAAGCTGGGCTTTAAGTAGTAAATATTTTACAGATAAGTAACTTTTTTTAACTTGCTGATGCCAGTCTCTTGAACTGAGATGGGTAAATGCCCTCTTGTCCTGCTTCTACCTGCTGTCAGGAGCCTCTCTCCACATCAGTCTGGACCAGAGAGTTTCCTGACACTCCTCCCTTGCTGATACATCTATTGATAAACAAGCTTCTATTTCCTTGGGCAGCTCTGCCTGTTAGGAAGTCCTTTAAATTGAACTTTAGAAAGCTATTTGGTGATATTAGATATTGATTTTTATTGTAAAACTGCCTTTGAGGGCTCCCTGGGTCTGGATAGCAGCAGGTGCTATGCCCGTTCAAATCTGAAATACACTGCCAGTATTCTGTTAGATGCTGACCAATGCCATTTTGGCTCCCAGGGGATATTTGGCAATGTTTGGAAACATCGTTGTTTGTCACAACTAGGGTGAGAGACTATGCTACTGGCCTCTAGTGGGTGGAGGCCAGGGATGATGCCAAACTTCTTCCAGTGCATAGGATGGACAGACACATACAAAACTACCAAATGTTAATGGTGCCAAAGTTGACAGGCCCTGTATTTAAAAGTTCTTTTTTTCCAACAAGGACCTACTGTAGAGCACAGGGAACTATACTCAGTATCCTGTAATAATCTATAATGGAAAATAATCTGAAAAAGAATATATATATATATATATTATAAAGGAATCACTTTGTTGTACACTTGAAACTAACACAACATTGTAAATTAACTGTATTTCAATAAAAAAGCTCTTGATTCCAAAACTCATAGACTTTTAAAATTGTTTTCATTTTTTTGTACACAAAAGTACTATCAATGCTTTATGCCAACACATCACACTTGAATTGATTTTTTGCAAGTCATTCTTAAGCTTCAAAATGTCCCTTATTAATATGAAAAAATAGCATTGAATAACTTATTAAACTACTATTGACTCTTTGATAAGAAAATTATAGGTTTTAAGGACAAGAGGAATGAAATGGCATGCCTGGGAAGTCATTTTGGATATTCATCAGATCTTCCCCAAAATAATGGTCATCAGATTCTGGAGTGAAGACTCTAGGAGCCCAATGCCAACCCTGAGATCTGTCGCTTCATCCCTCAGTCTCCCTGCTTGGCTTACCCTGCAAAGGATCATCACGATGCATCCAAAGCAGCTCATGCAGAAGATTCTCCTGCAAGGGGCAAAGTGAAGACAGATGTTCTGTCTTTGTTCAAAACAGTAACACATGAGAATCGGCCTAATTTACGTCATTTTGCATTTCCATTAGCAACACCCTCTGCATGAAACCATAAGTGGGTTGGAGACATCTTAGGGTGGCTCCTTGTCCCTGTTCCGGGGGTCAGGGAGATGACCTGGCCACATGAAGAGCCTCTGAGAATCTGGACTCTTGGGGCTAGTCACTAACCAGCTGTGTGACTTTAAGCCACTTCACCTCTCTGTCTCAGTTTCTTTATCTGTAAGACAAAGAATTCATATCAGAGCACCTTTTGTCTCTTTATGCCTCTAAAATGCCAGGATTTTAAGGCATTGTCTCAAAAAGACAAGCATCAGAAATTTAGCAGTGAAGTTACACTTTATAAATTATTCTTTCACCACTGTTTCCTCTTCCACTTTGGAAATGGACTCAATTTTCTTTCCACAGTGTTTCTTTAACAAAAGCAGCCTGACTCATGAGTTAATTCAAATTTATTTGGGATGATTTTAGAAGGAAAACAAGTTCAAAGACTCGTTTGATAGGAAATGAAGCCAGAAGTTAGTTGCATATGGATGTTGAGAATAAATTTATAAGCTAAAAAGGTATGACAATTTTTTCTCCTGCCCAGTGTTTCTTTAAAAAAAAAAAAAGATACTTTAAAATAAAAGAGTTTGAGATCTTCACATTTGGTCGCTGCATTTTCATTTAATTAATAACTGTCTTTGACCATTTTCATCTGGTAAAGCAACCTAACTAGGAAATAATCAGGAAAAGCATTAGTGAACATATTGCCAATAAATTAGAACATGGTGACTGAAGACATTTGAGTGTGGTTGGTCCTTGATCTTTTCATGGACCATTAGGAATAATTTCCACAGGGTTCTTGCAGGTGGAGGAAAAAGCTGGAAATGCTAAAAAATTGAGTCCAACCAAGAAGGCAGAGCAGGGAATTGGTTGTGCTTTGACTGAACTAGAGCTGCCTTCCCCAAGTTAGAATCAAGGTCAAACTCACCATGACCTGGAGATCTGAGGAACTGGTTTTCCTGTCTTCTGAGGTCCTTCCCAACATGAACCACGGCTCTAATGCTGTGGTGTGACGTCCGTGGACCAGTGTTTAGGCTCTCTGGGGCTGCTTCAGGACAGTGCCAGAGGCAGAATTCTAAGATAGCCCCCAATCCCACCCTGGTGTAGAAATCCTGTGTAATATGTGAATACAAAGGATTTCACTCCCATGATCAGGTTGTTAAAGGCACTGGAGGGATTACTGTGTGGGCCTAACCTAAGCACACGACCCTTGAAGTTTCTAGACATCAGAGACAGGAAGTCAGAGCATCAAAGCATGAGTGAGATCCCACATGTGCTGGAGAGGACCACGTGGCACAGCATGTGGGCTGCCTCCTTGAGGGGAGAGCTGCTCCTGGCCTACCACCAGCAAGAAAGCAGGGGCCTCGACCCTATAGCCACGAGGAGCTGAATTCTGCCAACAACCTGAACGAACTCAGAAGTGGATTCTTCCCTAGTCGAGCCTCCAGATGAGAAGACAGAATCCGATGCCTGGATTCCAGCCTTTGAGACCCTGTGAAGAGAACCCCGCCATGCTGTGCCTGGACCTCTCATCTGCAGAACTGTGAGCTGGTAAACAGGAATGTTCTAAGCTGATAGATTTGCAGTAAGTTTCTATGCAGCAATAAAAACTAAAAGGGTAGCCACACACCCAGGCTGAATGAATACAAGTGGTGGCATTAGAGACGGAGGGAGATGCCATCTCCACATACAAACCTCATCCCCTTACAGGCATCTTAGCATCTTTAGGGCCAGCAGCGTCTCACAGCTGTATTCCATCTTCCCCAGCGTGGTTTGAATCCACTCTGCCTTGTAAAGTGGGAGACAGCCCTGATTTAGAGATTGGAGGACATGGATTCCATTGTTCTCTGCTTTGCAATTGCCTGATGGCATTTGACAAAGTCATTTTCCTCTGGGACCGTAGTTCAACGATCTGTGTAAAAGCAATTGAATTAGAGGCTACCTAACCTCTAAGAGGCTGGTAGGATCTGTTGTGGCTTTGTGATTGCTCAATCCCCCTCCCCAGGTGGCTGATAAGGCTGTGCCTGAGCACCTGGAGCAAAGGTATTGGCAGCTCCCTCCACGTGTGCTGGCCAGGTATTGAGCATAAGCCAGTTGTTGTCCTAGATATTATGAAATCCTCAAAATAGCATTTTGAGGACAAGCTTAAGTTATGCTAGGTGAAAAGAGCAGGATCTGAAATAGCATGTACTGAAGAATCAGATAAAATCATTTAAACTGGGTCTGTTAATCCTTTCAGCTATTCCTCAGGAGGTGCTCATTCTGCAGTGGAGAAAGGAGCAGAAGCTGTGTGACCTGCCCCCTGCCCGCCCCCTCCAGGTGTGCTTTGCATAGGAATCCTTCCTGGCCAAGCAGAAGTGGATCAGATACGACTAGAGTCACCAAACGTTTCCATTATTGCTAGACATATGGGTGGTTTCCTTTTGGTTATTGTTGCTTTTCTTTCAATCTTTTTATTGTAGTAAGATACACAGAACATAACATTTACCGTCTTAATCATTTAAGTGTAGAGTTCAGTGATATTAAGTACACTCTTATTGTTGTACGACCATCACCACCATCCATCCCTAGAACTCTCTTCACCTTAGAAAACTGAAACTCCGTCCCCATTAAACAACAGATCCCCTTTTCCCTCCCCCAGCCCCTGGCAACCACCGTTCTACCTTCTGTTTCTATAAATTTGATGACTCTGGGGACCTCATGGAAGTATTTAAAACAATACAGGATGTGTCTTTTTGTGACTGGCTTCTTTCACTTAGCATCATGTCCTCAAGGTTCATCCAAGGTGCAGCATGTGTCAGAATTTCCTTCCTTTTCAAGACTGAATAATATTCCACTGTATGGATGGACCACATTTTGCTCATCAGCTTGGGTTGCTTCCATGTTTTACCTACTGTGAATAACGCTGCTATAAACATGGGTGTGCTCCTTTTTGTTTGTTGTTTGCTTGTTCGTTTTGAAGATTTTTTTGATGTGGACCATTTTTTTTTTGCAGTACGTGGGCCTCTCACCGTTGTGGCCTCTCCCGTTGCGGAGCACAGGCTCTGGACGTGCAGGCTCAGCAGCCATGGCTCACGGGCCCAGCCACTCCGTGGCATGTGGGATCTTCCTGGACCAGGGCACGAACCCGCGTCCCCTGCATCGGCAGGCGGACTCTCAACCACTGCGCCACCAGGGAAGCCCCGATGTGGACCATTTTTAAAGTCCTTATTGAATTTGCTGCAATATTGCTTCTGTTTTCATATTTTGGTTTTGTGGCTGTGAGGCATGTGGGATCTTAGCTCCCCAACCAGGGATCGAACCCACACCTCCTGCATTGGAAGGCAAAGTCTTAACCACTGGACCGCCAGGGAAGTCCCCCTCCTTTTCGTTTTAATTAAACATTTTTTACAAAGTGCACAATTCTTCTGTATACAATTCAAAAATTGTTTTCAAAGTGAAATTATCCATGCGACATTCCCCCACACAAGGACACAGAACACACCAGCACACAAGAAACCCCCTTGTGCACCTCCCACTCATTTCCCCCATCTCCCTCCCCAAAGGTAACTGCTGTCCTGACTTCTAAGGCCAATCCTAGTTACACCCATGTTTGATGTTATATGAATGGAGTCATATGATCCCTACTCCTCATGCCTGGCTTCTTTGCCCAACATTGTGAGCTCTGTGCATGTTGTTGCAGGAAACAGTGGTTCAGTCCCTCCTCTTGCTGTGTAGTAGGTATTCCACCGTATAAAAATATCTCCATTTATTGATTGATTCTATGCTGTGATGGAGCTTTGGTTTGCTTCCAGTTTGGGGCTATTCTGAAAAAATCTGCTATAAATATTTTTATACACGTTCTTTGTGGCTATGCACTCATTTCTGTGGGGTGTATCCTGAGGAGTGGGATTGCTAGGTATAGAAAAGTCAGCTTTTGTAGATACTGCCAGATAGTATTTCAACAGTGTCGTTCCATTTATGCCCCTTCCAGTCTTTCCGCATCCTCACCAACACTTGGTCTTATCCTTCTTTTAGATTTAGGTATTGTGATGACTATTTTGTGTGATCTTATTGTGATATAAGTGTCCATTTCCCTGATAATCGAAGGAAATGATTACATTCTCTTATGGTCACTGGACTCTTGGCTATCCTCTTTTGTTGTGGGTCTCTTCAAGTCTCTTGCCCACTTAAAAAATTGGGTTGTCTTTTTCTTATTGATTTATAGGAGCTTAAAAAAATGTTTCCTGGATATAAGACCTTCATCAATTATTTGTGGTTAAAATATTTTCCCCCATATTGTGCGGTTTGGCATTTATTCTTAATTTTTTTTTTTTGATGAGCAAAAGTTTGCAATTTTAACATAGTTCAATCAATCAGGCTTTCCTTTTAAGGTTAGTACAGTCTGTGCTGCGTAAGAAATATTTATCTACCACAAATGTATGAACACATTCCATTCTGACATTGTCTAAAGGATTTTCTGATTTCACATTTTTTTTTTTTGTGCTCTGTGCTCTGCAACAAGGGAAGCCCACGCACCGCAACAAAGAGCAGTCCCCACTTACTGCAACTAGAGAAAGCCCGCGCGCAACAATGAAGACCAAACACAGCCAAAATAAATAATTAAATAGGGCTTCCCTGGTGGCGCAGTGGTTGAGAGTCCGCCTGCCGATGCTAGGGGCCACGGGTTCGTGCCCCGGTCTGGGAAGATCCTGCATGCCGCGGAGCGGCTGGGCCCGTGAGCCATGGCCGCTGAGCCTGCGCGTCCGGAGCCTGTGCTCCGCAACGGGAGAGGCCACAACAGTGAGAGGCCCGCATACCGCAAAAAAAAAAAAAAAAAAAAAAAAAAAAATTAAATAAATAAATTTATTAAAAATACATGATTGAGATCATAGTGCATATGCACATTTTTATTCTGCTTTTTTGGTCTATTTATTGCTTTTTCAAACACATGGTTTTATTTGTCAATGGCACTATTCTCTTTCATAATGTCTTAATTTATCTTTTATTCCTTATGATCTCCTTCCTCTTATATTGTTTAATTAAAAATATTTTGTCCCCTTCCTAGCTGTTTTAGTTAAACATATAGATGATTTACATTTATTATGTTTATTCAAAATGAAATTTCAGATGTTGGTTTTTTTCTTACCCCCAAGATAATAGATTTCTTTTTCCTGTAACTCTATTTTTTTTATACTTTATACAATTTTTTTAACATCTTTATTGGAGTATAATTGCTTTACAATGGTGTGTTAGTTTCTGCTTTATAACAAAGTGAATCAGTTATACATATACATATGTTCCCATATCTCTTCCCTCTTGCATCTCCCTCCCTCCCACCCTCCCTATCCCACCCCTCTAGGTGGTCACAAAGCACCGAGCTGATCTCCCTGCTCTATGCAGCTGCTTCCCACTAGCTATCTATTTTACGTTTGGTAGTGTATATATGTCCATGCCACTCTCTCACTTGGTCCCAGCTTACCCTTCCCCCTCCCCATATCCTCAAGTCCATGCTCTAGTAGGTCTGTGTCTTCATTCCCGTCTTACCCCAGGTACTTCATGACCTTTTTTTTTTTTTCTTAGATTCCATATATATGTGTTAGCATACGGTATTTGTTTTTCTCTTCCTGACTTACTTCACTCTGTATGACAGACTCTAGGTCCATCCACCTCACCACAAATAACTCAATTTTGTTTCTTTTTATGGCTGAGTAATATTCCATTGTATATATGTGCCCCATCTTCTTTATCCATTCATCTGTCGATGGACACTTAGGTTGCTTCCATGTCCGGGCTATTGTAAATAGAGCTGCAGTGAACATTGTGGTACATGACTCTTTTGTTGTTGTTGTTGTTGTTTTTTGCAGTACGCGGGCCTCTCAGTGTTGTGGCCTCTCCCGCTGTGGGGCACAGGCTCCAGACGCGCAGGCCCAGTGGCCATGGCTCACGGGCCCAGCCTCTCTGCGGCATGTGGGATCTTCCCGGACCGGGGCATGAACCCATGTCCCCTGCATCGGCAGGCAGACTCTCAACCACTGTGCCACCAGGGAAGCCCTACATGACTCTTTTTTAATTCTGGTTTTCTCAGGGTATATGCCCAGTAGTGGGATTGCTGGGTCGTATGGTAGTTCTATTTGTAGTTTTTTAAGGAACCTCCGTACTGTTCTCCATAGTGGCTGCATCAATTTTTATTAAAGTCAGAACATCCTGTGGGACAAACCCATGATCCTCCCACTCACTAAGAAACAACTGTTAGTGGCTTTCAGATTGCTTTTACGTTTATGTACACTTCCCCCCAAAATTTTATAACTTCTGATTTCATCTAACATTTTATGAACATTTTCTATGTCAATATATGCGTTGCTTCAACATAATTTTAATGGCCATTTTAGTGTCTTATTGAGTAGATGTACTATAGTTTATATAATCACATTCATATTTTTAGGTGGCTAAGTCGTTCCTATTCTAACAGTTCCTACTTAGCAACACTGTTTTGTAATGAATGTTTTTTAATATTGCTTTTGGACATAGTTTACATTTGGAGAGGAGGAGCATTAAATTTCTAGAAGTAAAATTCACGAGTACGAGGCCCTACCTATTTTTGGAGCTTCTATTGCCTGTGCATATTGCCAATTTCCAGTTCAGACAAATTTCCACTTCTTCCTAGACTTCAGGATAGTATTTCTCTGTCTTCTCACATTTCCATCAACATGGGACATAGATATCTAATAGACCTCTTCTTTTCGATAGGGAATGATGGCATTTTTCTTTAGCTACTAGTGAGATTAAACTTTCCCCTAATTTATGTAGCATTTATATTCACATTCTTAGCCCACTTCTATTCCATTGTTTCTTTTGAAATGCTCTCTCTATATCAAGACCATTAACAATTTGTCTGGTGTATTGTCCATTTTGTATCTTCTTTTTCATTTTATTGTTGATATAAAGAAGTTTTCGATGTCTGTGTAGACCGATTCACTTACTTTTCTCTTTATAGTTTTTGCTTTGGGGTTACGCTTAAAATTCCCCATGCCATTTTATGGTTATGTAAATATTCAACTATCATGTCTTTTTGGAATTCCATAATTTTGTTTTTCTTTCATGTTTAATATTTTAATCACAATTGAAATTATTTTAGTTTAAGACAAAACAATGTTTAACTTTATGAATTTATAAATGTTAGTTACCCTGTTCCCCCCATTGATTTGAAATGCCATCATTATTGTGTACTTAGTGTATATTTACAAATATATATGATATAAAACCCCCTGAAGATTATGGAACCAACTTGGGTCAGAGGGCTAATGAGTGTCTGTGAGGTTTTCACATACAATTATCTCTGAGACTCAGGATGCATATTCCAACTGGGCTGCCATCTCCTCTGGGGCTGTGCCGAGTGAGCATCCCAGCACACCTAAGCTGGTTCTTTCTGGTTCTCAGGGCGTGGTCAGTGGTCCCTGGATTTATCCTGGCTTCAGCCTCTTCATCTCCAAACCATTATCAACTCTCTCCCTTTATCTTCTTCTCAGGTTTTGATGTCAAGGTTCCAGAGAGTCAGAGAGTTTTTCTTCCCTCACAATGTAACCACCCCAGTGCACGAAGCTACTTAATTAGGTTGCGCTTCTCCAACAGCAGACGCTGAGATAAGGATTTGGACACAAGTAATTTATCTTGGAGGGGCTTCTAGGAAGCACTGGCAGGTGAATACAGAGTGGAACATGGGAGGAACGTCAATGACTGGCGGGGGGACAGCTGGGCCCCATCCTCCTGGGGGCCTCTGGCCCACTGTGGATCACGTCTGAGTCGGCCCACCTGAGGGGTGCGAGAGCTGGGGTATTTATCCACCACTTCTTGTCCGTCATTGATGGAGAGCTGATCCTAGGGGCCCTTAACTCCCTGGCATTCTGGCCTGCTCCTGCTGTAGAAGAAGGCTTGGGACAGAGCTTCAGGTATCATCAGTTTTACGCTGGGGTGGGGGGAATAAGGGAAGAACACCAACTGTGACTGCTCAGGTCCACCCCCTGAAAGTGTCCCCAGCTGATGGTAGTCCAGGTGCTACTGAAAATACTTACACAATGGGAGAATTCAGGGTGGACTGCATCATGGTGGGGCAGCTCTGGTGAGAAAATCCTTCTCTGCATTGAGCCCAAATAGCTCTCCTTCAAACTTCCACATTTTGTTCTAGTTCTGCCTCCTGGAAAAACAAAAAGGATCAAAACATATTTTCCAGAGGAGTTTGAACAATGACCCAGAAACCAGAGTCTTCCCTCTTGCACACACTAGGGTACAGCCCTAAGTTGCATAACTAGGAGTTTGCCCCATCCTCCTTATTTATCTATTGTTGTCATTTCTTAGAAGAGTCAGCAGGATGCTCATGTGGGTGTAGCTGAGGGGAAGGCAACTCCATGTGTGTGTCAGTGGGGAGGGATGGAATAAAGTCCACTCAGCCATCAAGCACCTTGATTAGGTCAGCTGCTCCAGGGAGTTGGGGAAAAATGTACCACTGAATGACTAATTCATGAGTCATGGAATGTTTATGCTCATTTTCAGATTTTTTTAAACTCACAAATGCTTCTTTCCCACAAGCAAACAATTGCCATTTCTGTCCTAAAAGACGGTAGATTGGCCAATTCTATCATCATCTTAATCTCCTACCACATACTAATGGAATACATGCATTTCATTTGGCTTAGAAGAAGATGGATTCCCCAGACAAAATCTGATTTTAGTCTATTTCATTTCTTGCTCCATAAGTAAATCCCAGATGACATGAAAGGAGGCCAGTGCTTGCGGCCACCCCATAACGACAAGTCCACAAGCCAGAGACACTGGGGAAGGAATTTATACTTTGCATTCACTGGCTTTTCTTCAAGTATTTGGGTGGGGCACTTGCATCTCATATTTTAATGACGGGGAGAGTGATAAATGAGATCATAAACTAAACTCTATTGTCATCGCTTTACAATTGTTAACTGGGATTAATTACAAAGAATATGGGCTAGAAGCACCCCTCAGGTTCATACATTGAAGGTCATTTTGTAAGATGTTCGAGGGTGCCAGGAAGACTCTTGTTTCTATC
This sequence comes from Delphinapterus leucas, assembly GCF_059928025.1. Lineage (NCBI taxonomy): Eukaryota > Metazoa > Chordata > Mammalia > Artiodactyla > Monodontidae > Delphinapterus > Delphinapterus leucas. The sequence continues at coordinate 2,671,369 of NC_143136.1, read as the reverse complement.
ATTTCAGCTGGCTCATACTCCCAGGTCAGCTGGGAGAACTGAGTCTGTGGGATTAGGAATTAATTTCTGACCTAGAAGTCAGAGGCTGGCCTGTGCAAATCTGCAAAGGGAAGTTCTCATTTACAAAGGCAATTCCACCCTCGTTGGTAGTGTGTACCCAAACCCCAACCCACAAAGCATGTGTTCCCAAGGGTCACCTCCTCCCTGAGCCCCTGACTTGCCCTCACCCCAGCGCTGGGCACTGCTCTCCTGGCTGGATCTCCAAGCCTGTGGAGTGAGCAGGGAGCTCCACCTCTGGAAGAGCCCCAGAGGTGCCCAAGAACTTTGGGAGCCATTGCTGAGGTTGGCTTCTGGCTCTGGCCCAGTCTTTCTTGGGCTCCTGAGGCAGCAGAGACTCAGAGGAGGCTCTCCATCATGGGAAGATGCTGGTCCTGGCAAAGAACAAAGATTTAGTGCTTGTGCTCTGGTCCAGGCCATCCCTGCTTCTGTTCAGTTAGTGAAGATTGAGGTAGGAGGCCTGGTCCATCCTCAGCACTGTAGCAAGATGGCACAGGGCCAAGGCACCCTGGGACACATTGAACAACTTCAGAAGCTGCTCTTTTAGCTCATGACCAGTTTTTAACCATGGCTTTGGTGTTGGGGAGACAGAGGTCAAGATGAACATTTAAGATTTTAGGAGGCTGAGGGGGAAAGGTGCTCTACGTCCACAGTACTAGGCTGACTCAGAAATCTTTTGAATAGAGATCCAGAGAGCACAGAACATCAATGACCTAGAAATACTTTCAGGAACAAGTAGATATTTATAAATATAATCAATCATCTGTAGGGTATGGGAATATATGTTTCTGCAAATTTGGTTGACATTTCATCAGGCAAGGAATGGGTTTAAAATGGAGGTGATCAGTGGCATTTGCTGCAGTGCCCTCCCTGGGGTGGGCACCGGGAGAGTGTGTGAAAGAGAAAGAGACTTGAGTATTGGGGGCCCTTAGTTCTCTCTGGGGCTAGGCCATTACATCATCTCTGGTCAGACACGGTCCTTAGAGCCATCCCTGATTTCCTCTTTGGCCCATTAAGTCACTATGATTCTTACCTGCCTGGACGGTCCCTGGGGGTAAAAGGACACTGGAGTCCCTGGGCAGGACAGCAGCACGTGGATTCCCTGGTGGGGCTTTTCCCAAAATTTTCCACATGGTGGGTTCTGCCAAGCTCATTTCCTTTCAGAGAACTGAGACTTTTCCTTGGTGTCGTCAGACTCATTCATTATCTATTTTTATATTAAAAGAACAGAAATTTCATTAACTAATAAAAACGGGGGGAAAATGTCCATTGCCACATAATATTGGGGACAGATGTTTAATTTCAAAACACGCATAAATGTGCTCTATTTTCCAACAAAGTGGAAGCCAGACGCTCTTAACAGCCCTTACCAATTAGCGGTGTTCCCTCCTCATCCCACTACGCCCACCGCCTGACACACACTGATGGCTGGACTTGCTGTCACACAGCCTGAGATTTAAAGGAGATTGTCAGCCTGGGCTAACCTCAAATCCCACCTTGATGCTGGCTGCCAAGGGTGGGCAGTTTTTGAGGTTCCTTGTCCCTCCTTCTCTTCTGCTCTGGCCACCCTTTCTACCAGCCATGGTTCCATGGTTCCTGATGAAGACTTTCCATTGTGTTCCAGCCAACTTCCAGGGCTTCTGCAAGGTGACATGGTGTGGGAGGAGACCCAGAGATCAGATTCAAACCTGGGTTCCGCCCTTCACTGCTTTATGAATCCAGACAAGCCATCTTACTTGTATCTGAGCCTTGGTTCTTCCCCTGAGCAGAGGGAACACACATTATAAAAGGGGATATGTAGTTATATATCTCATATGTGAGGAATAAATTAAATAATGTGGACAAAATTCTCTGTACTGCTTGACACATAGTTAAGGCTCAATAAATGGGAATGATGACACCATGATGGCCATGATGGTAGCGATCAAAGATCTCAGTGTAGGGACTGGCTGAGATTAGACACAACCAAATTTAAGAAGACAAATTGGATGATGCTAAATAACCACTTGTATGAATAAGGATGCTTTAGAGTGACAAACTGCTTGCAAATTCATTGTCAACTTTCATCCTTACCTGTGCAGCAGGTAAGGCAGAAATGTGTGACTCATTTTACTACTGAGGAGGCTCAGGGTCATAGAGTAGCAGGTTGGGGGACAGGCTTACTTGGGGTCACGTTCTCTCCTGGCACCTCCCTGTCCTTGTGCAGTGCCCCCTGCAGTGTCACCTCCCGCCTTTCTCTACACATGGCCTCTCCTGTCCTGCCTGCTTTCCTCCGCTGTCCCCTTTGGGGTCTCCTGGTGTCTATACCTGAGCAGTACACAGTGATGATGCCTCTGCTGAGACTGCTGTTTGGCAGGAGGTACAGGTGTCTTGTGGGCACACTTCATGCATCTTGGACTCACACAACCTCACTGTTCTCACCTCAGGAAGGATTTCGTCATGGTGTCTTATCAGCTGTGATTACACTGGCGTTGTGTCATTGACCCAGAAGAGCTTCAGCCTGGGTACTGGTCACAGAGTTAGGGGCTTATTATTGGAAAGCTGTTAGCTATTATAACTGAGGGTGTAAACACTGAGGTGAAAATTAGGCCATGACAGGTGAGGGGTGCCACCATCTTTGTCTCCTCAGAAACAAGGTGAATGGGATTGTTTGTTGGCTGTTGGCACCTCATCTTAGGCCTCAAGCTGGAGGGCTCGGGAGGGCCCATCTGCCCAGGCTTTTCCCTACTGTGCACATCTCACGTTGTGGAGCATCACCCAGCCTGAGGGCATGGTCTTCCTGGAGCAGGGATGGACCATCTTCTCTGGTCAAGCTGGTCTCGCCTTTGCCTCCAGGTGAACCCAGAATGGCCACAGCACATCTCCTCTCACCCCACCCATGCTCTGCCCAGCTTCCCGACACCCCAGTCGGCTGGCCCAGGGAAGCCCAGGGGATGCCATTTGTCATGGTGTCCTGAAGGGCCTTGGAGCCTCCTACTCTGGTCCTCCCAGTCACCACTGGGGGAGGGAGTGTTTGCAGGGTCTGCTCTATCTCAGGGGGTGTCCCACCTGGTGGAAGAGACTAGGAAGTCAGCCCCGGGATCCCTAACTCTAGGTTAGGTCACTTTTGACTGGTGTCCATGTGCACAGAAAATACATATGAACAGAAAATACAAAAGTGCAATAGCATAAAAATTATGTGGGTAAGAAAAGAGAGAAACACACTTTGTAAAGGGTGTACTACAGGAAGTAAAACTCAATTGTAAATAGCAAACTGTTTTCTAACTTCAAAAATCAAGAAAAAGATTTTTTGTGTGAAACTGGAGATGAAAGAATAAGGGAGACAACAAAGGTGAAAAGAGCTGGCGAGAGATGGAGAGGAAGCTTGGTGTGAGGAGGGAATACAGTTGTGAAGTCAAAGAGGTCATTTCAGAATGACAGTTCCGTGAAGGGCAACACTGGCACTTAGAACATCCACTCAGTGACATGGAGGATGAGCCTGAGAAAGCACCAGAATGTGCCTGGAAAAGGCAAGTGATTTAGAAAGAAGGAAAGGTGAAGATCCTGGGGGTAGGAGGAGAAGAACAGGCCCAGCAGCTAAGGGGTCAGTGGCCCTGAAGAGGAGCTGGAATAAATGGCACAAAACAGTATTCAGACAAGTGGGAAGAAAAATAGCCTGAGAACGGCTACTGCACAGCAGAAACGGGCTCCCCAGGACCCGCTACATTCAGAAAGGGAGAAATATCCTGACACATACTGATAAACACTTGAACTTCCAGGAAGAAGAAGGGATCCTATGAATACTTAGGTCAAAAAGCAATAGGACATTCTTTTACACGTAGCTGTCCAGTTTTCCCAGCACCACTTATTAAAGAGGCTGTCTTTTCTCCATTGTATATTTTTGCCTTCTTTATCAAAAATAAGGTGATCATATGTGTGTGGGTTTACCTCTGGGCTTTCTATCCTGTTCCATTGATCTATATTTCTGTTTTTGTGCCAGTACCATAACTTCTTGATTACTGTAGCTTTGTAGTATAGTCTGAAGCCAGAGAGCCTGATTCCTCCAGCTCCGTTTTTCCTTCTCAAGATTGCTTTGGCTATTCGGGGTCTTTTGTGTTTCCATACAAATTGTGAACTTTTTTGTTCTAGTTCTGTGAAAAATGCCATTGGTAGTTTGATAGGGATTGCACTGAATCTGTAGATTGCTTTGGGTAGTATAGTCATTTTCACAATGTTGATTCTTCCAATCCAAGAACATGGTATATCTATCTGTTTGTATCATTTTTAATTTCTTTCATCAGTGTCTTATAGTTTTCTGCATACAGTTCTTTTGTCTCCTTAGGTAGGTTTATTCCTAGATATTTTATTCTTTTTGTTGCAATGGTAAATAAGAATGAAATTAGAACACTCCCTAACACCATACACAAAAATAAACTCAAAATTGATTAAAGACCTAAATGTAAGGCCAGACACTATAAAACTCTTAGAGGGAAACATAGACAGAACACTCTATGACATAAATCACAGCAAGATCCTTTTGACCCACCTCCTAGAGAAATGGAAATAAAAACAAAAATAAAAAAATGGGACCTAATGAAACTTAAAAGCTTTTGCACAGCAAAGTAAAACATAAACAAGACAAAAAGACAACCCTCAGAAGGGGAGAAAATATTTGCAAATGAAGCAACTGACAAAGGATGATGCTCAACGTCACTAATCATTAGAGAAATGCAAATCAAAAGTACAGTGAGGTATCACCTCACACCAGTCAGAGTGGCCATCATCAAAAAATCTACAAACAATAAATGCTGGAGAGGGTGTGGAGAAAAGGGAACCCTCTTGCACTGTTGGTGGGAATGTAAATTGATATAGCCACTATGGAGAACAGTATGGAGGTTCCTTAGAAAACTAAAAATAGAACTACCATATGACCAAACAATCCCACTACTGGGAATATACCTTGAGAAAACCATACTTCAAAAAGAGTCATGTGGGCTTCTCTGGTGGCGCAGTGGTTGAGAGTCCGCCTCCCGATGCAGGGGACACGGGTTTGTGCCCCGGTCTGGGAAGATCCCACATGCCACGGAGCAGCTGGGCCTGTGAGCCATGGCCGCTGAGCTTGCACGTCTGGAGCCTGTGCTCTGCAACGGGAGAGGCCACAACAGTGAGAGGCCTGCGTACCGCAAAAAAAAAAAAAAAAAAAAAGGAGAGTCATGTACCACAATGTTCATTGCAGCTCTATTTACAATAGACAGGACATGGAAGCAACCTAAGTGTCCACTGACAGATGAATAGATAAAGAAGATGCGGCACATATATACAATGGAATATTACTCAGCCATAAAAGAAACAAAATTGAGTTATTTGTAGTGAGGTGGATGGACCTAGAGACTGTCATACAGAGTGAAGTAAGTCAGAAAGAGAAAAACAAATACCGATGTTAACACATATATATATGGAATATAAAAAAAAATTAATGGTTCTGAAGAACCTAGGGGCAGGGCAGGAATAAAGATGCAGATGTAGAGAATGGACTTGAAGACATGGGGGGCAGGGAAGTGTAAGCTGGGACGAAGTGAGAGAGTGGCATGGACATATATACACTACCAAACGTAAAATAGATGGCTAGTGGGAAGCAGCCGCATAGCACAGGGAGATCAGCTCGGTGCTTTATGACCACCTAGAGGGGTGGGATAGGGAGGGTGGGAGGGAGGGAGACGCAAGAGGGAAGGGATATGGGGATATATGTATATGTATAGCTGATTCACTTTGTTATAAAGCAGAAACTAACACACCACTGTAAGGCAATTATACTCCAATAAAGATGTTAAAAAGAAAAAAAGCAATAGGACAGAGAGGGATGGCCCAAGGCCTTCCCTCAGCTCCAAATGGACGGTAAACTGCTGACCTGTGGGAGGCAACGGGAAGTTATGTCAGACGTGTAGGTGTTGGTGGGGACGTGCAGGTGGTGGTGCAGATGTGCAGGTGTTGGTGTGGACACGCAGGTGCTGGTGCACGTGTGCAGGTGTTGGTGCAGGTACGCCACTGCCATCCTGACATCTACTCGTTGGAAAGGCTCAGTGGGAGAAGACTGGTATCCAGCGACCCATGAATGAGACTGATGACAAAGTCACCATTCACAAGACAAGTGAAAACAAGCTACCATCAAAGAGACCTTTTTTCCTCCATCATTTGAAGACGATCTGATTTACTGAAAAACAATAACAAGCATGAGTTCAGAGGTAGCTGGTGACAAAATGAAAGTCCAGGAGTTCATGGTCTGTCTACATGTTCTGTGTATTGATTAGCAAAACCAAGCATGTTTCTCTCTCCATCTATATATACCAGATTGAGGAATATAGATATTCTCACTTATTCACTGATTAATTTTCCAGAAATGGGGATGTTTTCATGTCCATTGTATATAGTAAATATTTTCTACTTTCTTTTCCTGAAAAGGTGACATCTTCAAATCAATGGCATCTTCGAGTTAATGAAATGTGGCTCAATGGAAAATCGCTTTTCATTTTCAAGAGTAACTGAACGATCAAGAATAGAGCTCTAGAAATCAGGAGAAATGTGAAAATGCTGGCGGGAGTCTCTTCAGAGTGACACCTGTGTTCCCACATGGGAAGATTTCGTATTTAAATGTGTCCGTTCTCCGGGGAAGGTGCCTTGATGCCTTGGGGATGAAATTCTTGTTAAAATCCCCAAAGTCTATTGAGGAACAAAATGATATTAAGGTCACTTGGAAAAAATGTGCAAGAATAACCAAGAATACTCTGAAAAATAACCATGTGAAATGACCCAGAGAACCAAATAGCAAACTATCTTAAGATAATGACTAAAGTAGCCCAGTACTCGTGTGGACAGAAATAGAATAATGGCAGTCAATAGACAATCCAGAAATGACTCAAGACATTTTAGCATTTCTTACATGAAAAGGGGGAATTAAGTCCATGTAGTCAAGATGAACTCTGCAATAAATGTTACTGGCATAGGTGGCTACAATTTTTGAAAAAAAAATTGAAGCTGGATTCTTACCTCACGATAAAATGAATTCCAGATGGTTTGAAGAGATAAGCATAGTGCAAATGAAATGGTAACGGAATTTGAGGGAAATATGGGTGCATATTTTTGCACTCTGGGGGTGAAAAGGCTTTTCTAAGCATAAAACTGAAGTTAGGAAAGAGAATGGAAAAGTTTTATTACTCTTTCTAAAAATGTGAAACTGACATACGGGAGGTGGAAGGCAAATGAAGCAGTGACGTCACCATGGGCATCTAGAGACAGAGGCTTGCTCCGTGCGAGTTACGACAACATGGCCTCACCTAGAGCCCAGAGCTGTCATCAGCCTTCACAGGGTCACCTATTGAATGTGGACACAGCCCTGCCAGGTGGGCTGGGATTGTGTCACAGATGGGACACCGGCCCCGAGAGCTCACAGAAATCAGTGTGGGAAAGGACAAACATCTTCATAGAAGAATCAGCCATTTACAGCAGGTCCAGGGCTGCCCGAGGGGCCCCGAGGAGGCTGGGTGGCAAAGTGGGCGGAGTGGCCAGGCAGCTTCAGTCACAACTGGGTAAGTTGCTTCATCTCTTGGTCTCAGTCTCCGCATCTGTAAAGTGGGAACAATGATGCCACCATCATTTCGCGACTGTGAGGTTTTTATGATTACTTCGGATGCCTGGCATGGAAGCATAGGGACCATGTGTAAATATAGTCAAATATATCATCACTAGGCCCTCAACAGCCCAGTCGCTGGCCTTTTCTCGGGAGCCCATGCATCAGCAGGAAATGGGAAGCATCACAGTTCCCTCCAGGGGTTCCCCCAACACCAGTGACGCAGTCAGCGGGCATCAAGTCCATCTGGGGCCCCTGAAAATGCAGCAAACCTCCAATATCTGCAGAAATCCTTTCTTCTGCCCTGTGGGCCTGAGGAAGCCTCTTTAATGCACAGAAAGAAGGAAGGAGTGGGGGGGGAGAGGTGGTGGGAGCGGCAGCTCTGGCTCCTGGTGGGATGGGACGATGGTGTGATGTCCCTTGGGGGCAGGCTGAGCTGTGAAGAGTCCTGTCGTGTCGAGATGGGCCTCTGGGCCCTCCCGACTCCTCCACAACCCCTGTGTGTGAGCAGGACATAGCCAGGAGGGGCTGGGCGCCCACCAGGCTGAGGGAGCAGCAGCCCTGGATGCCCAAATGTCTCCTTCTTCTGTGTCTTCACCAGCCCCACTCTCATGCCTCCGGCTTTTCCTTCCACGTGTTCTCAAGTCAGATCTGCCAACTCTGCCCCCACAGTGCAGCTGCCCCAGGCCTCCTGAGGGCACCAGTCCTGCCCGCTGGCCATCATGGTGGGCGCACCAGCCTGTCTGCCTTCCGCTGGCTCGTGGGCGCAGGCTGAGGACCCCCAGCCCCATCTCCTCTCCTTGGGCTGTGCTGTTGCCTTCATCATCGTGACCCTAGCTTTCCTTGCCAGACTCCTATCCTGGGTCACCCCCCAGAGAGCAGAGGCTGGGCAGAGGGCTCCCTAGATTCCTGAGGGTGTTGGCAAGCCCGGGAGGGCAGAGGTGAGGACAGAAAGGAGGAGGGAGAGTCAATACAGAGACACTTCATTTCTGTGGGGCGGGTGTTGACCACACTGACACCCTTGGGGAAGTGCTCATCCCCCCTTGGACAAGGGTGGCTGCTGGCGTCAGCTCCCCACCCCTCACTCTGGATACAGGCTCCAGGCTGGGTGACGCTATGTGCACCGGTGTGAAGCTGGCCAGCGCCTGTGGGGACCTGGTCACGGCAGCAGTGGCTGGCGGGAGAGGTGGGGCAGAGTGTTCTGGACGTGGTACGCAAGAGATGTCCCTTCCTGAACGCCTAGTTGGATGACAACCTCCCCAAAGGCCCCCCTCCTTCTTCCACTAACTTTGCACCCAGCATCGTTTCCACAGGTAGTTGCAGTTGACTGTACACCGTAAGCTGGGCATCAATGCACTCATGACTTTTGTTCCAGAGGTTTTGGTAAGTTCGATGACCGCACCATGGACTGAGGCTGCCCAAATGTGATTGAGAAGCATTAATAGAAGCAGAGTGTCTGCAGTAATGGGGGGCAGAATCCCCATCCATCGGGGACAAGTCAGACCCTCACCAAAGCATCCGGTTCCTTCTCGAGCTGTGCTTTTAGAGCTGCTGGGTTTGATCACCTTTCACCCTCTGTGTCCCGAGAGATGGGGCCCTGAGAAAGCTGGGGCTATGGGTGAACCCCGTATTCCTGCCTTGAACGCTGGTTGTCTTTCTCATAGAAAACCTCCCGTCACCCATCCACCTTCCTCCTCGAGGCTGGAGGCTGGGGCAGACCACTCCTCCCTCCCCAGTCTCCCAGCCCCTAAAGTGGACCCTGAATTCCTCTAACTGGAAGATACCTCAATGCAAAGAGAGAGCGAGATAAAGTAGCTACACCTACGGGAACCCGCCGGCCTCACAGGGCAAGGTTTCCCAAACTCACGTGTCCGAGATCTTCACCGGTCCCCCTAGTCCAGTGACAGGGGGCCCTCCCACCTCTCTCCTGGGGGCCAGCCTAGATTTGGGGTGAGGACGTCTGAGGTCTCAGAGTGCCCCACACACCCCCAGACCCATCACGTGGCCTCTGTCCACCAATTTGACGTCTTCTTTGCTCCTCTAGCCCACCTTTCCTCGTGACCCTGAGGTCACAGGTGAGGGTTTGGGGATGTGAAAGGGGCACCAGTGCGCCACTGGAGAGGAGGAGAAGGGCCAGTGAAGGCAATGGGGTGGCCTGGGCGCAAACCCTGCTGTGGCCACGTCGCGAGGGTGAAAGCTCAGATTGCCGAGGAGCCGGCGGGTGGGAGCTGGAGAGAAAAGCCTCAGCTGAGACGCTGGGGAGGAGGTTCTGGGGATGCCAGGAGGCGTGGAGGTGATTCCTAACACGGTGGAGTGGACACCAGCAGAGTCAGGGGGCGTCTAGGGGGTGCCTGGTCCCACAGCCTTTACAAAAAAATTGATTGATTGATTGATTGATTTTCTGCGGCACCACACAGTTTGTGGGATCTTAGCTCTCCGACCAGGGATTGAACCCGCACCCCCTGCAGTGGAAGTGCGGAGTCTTAACCGCTGAACTGCAAGGAATTCCTCCAAGGCTTTTAGAGCGAAGTTGTCATGAGTCTATGAATGAAATTCCTTCTCCAAGGGATTCTCAGCCCTAGCATCTTAGCTCTGGGTCAACTAAGGAGATTATGGTCGTAAAACTCATGTGTCCTGACCCAGACAAGCTAGAGAGTGGGCAAGGCGGGGCTGTGTCAGGCCTCAGAGAGACATGCTGTCCTGCACGTCCCACGGGTATCAGGTATTTGGCTCTCACACGGAAGTGGTCGGGCCCAAGTAGAAACGTCCTGGCACTTCCAGGTTGACTCTGCAGATGGAGAAATTAGGGGAATTTGGGGTTCTGGAATTAGTTATGCTCCTTTGACAAAGGGAGCTGATGGACCCAGGAATCCAGTGCCAACAGCCCAGGGGTGCCTCAGCGCCATTTAAAGTCTGCATATCGAGACAGAAGAGGGGGTGGTTGGACAAGACGGAGATTTAAAAAATAAACATTTTTTAAGAGCAGTTGTAGATTTACCGAAAAATCATAAAGATAGTACTGAGAGAATTCAGTCTCCCTTTTGCTCACCCCAAGGCTTTGGTGGCTTCTGTCTAGCAGAAGGCGCACCTGTCCGGGGGTGGCCATGCGGATGGCCCGTTGCTGACGGGCTCTTTTATGCAGCTCTTCTGTTAACATTTCCGATGTTACGTTCTTATAAGCACTTGTGAGGTGCGTGCAGCTCTCCAGGCCTGGAGCGAGGGGAAGCACATCACAGGTGGGCACTGGGGCGAGCACAGCCCAGGAATGAGGGGGGAGGGCAGAGAAGCACTGAAGGGCACACTCACGGGGACCAAGGGCCACTCCCAGGCCCAGGTGGCCACCTTGGCAGGTCTAAGGAACTGGGCTGCCCTGGGGGTTGTGCTATGCTGAGAGACAGAATCTGTCAGCATTGGTGGGACCGTGCGGGGGTTGTTCTGGGTCTTGCCGTCTGTGCCGTCTCGTGGCTGCCTCTTCCGGGGATGGATGACTCTCCTTTGTCGGGGGCGGGGACTCTGAGCCGCTCCATCACTTCTGAAACCCGACGCCCGAGTCAGACTGTGGCACGCAGCCAGGTCAGTACATGGTCACTGCAGGATGAATTTCTGTCCCAGAAGGAGTCCCCTTTGTAGGCTGAATAACAACCCTGCAAAGATGTCCCCATCCTTGTCCCTGGAAACTGATAATGTTACCTTATGTAGAGAAGGGGGCTTTGCCGGTGTGACCAAGCGAAGGGTCTGGAGATGGGAGGTCATCCTGGACTCTCAGTGTCGGCCCCATATCAGCACAGGCTCGCCGTCCAGGAGGGGGGCGGGAGTGAAAGCCACATGATGGTGGAAACGGGGAGAGAAGGATGTGTGACGGGGCTGAGAGCCCCGGGATGCAGCAGCCTCGGTCCTGGCCAATCCCGCCCCCCGCCCACACACCTGATTTATTCCCGTAAAACTCTGTTCAGATTTCTGACTTCAGGACTGTAAGAGAATAGACTTCGGTTGTTTAGCTGTTAAGTTTGTGGTATTTGTTACAGCAGCAGCAAGACACCAATACAGGCCCCATATCGCCTATAAGGTGGATTAAAACTTCTTTCAAAAATTATAATCGAATTCCTACATCTGAAAGAATACACAGCCGAGCTCATGTGGTATTTAGGAGGAGGCAGGGCCTGTCGATCAGGACTTGTTCCTGCTGCCAAGCAGCCATGACGGTGGTCCTGTTTCCTTGTTTTATAGATGAGCAAAGCAGAGGCACAGAGAGGTCGAGGATCCCACCCAAGGTCACGGAACCTGTCCCGTTTCTCACCTTCCAGTTCAGAAACACAACCTCCAGTGCGGGGCTGGCTGTGATCCCCTCCAGGCCCAGCCCTCCCGCCTTCCCTCTTGGACAAGGTTCTGAGTTTGCTTGTGGACAAACGCATCCCTGGGAGAAGCACAGTGGCGGGGACTCAGGAGCAGAGAGAGGACCCTGAGGGGGGAGGAACAGGCCTGCTGGGGACAGAGGGACAGAGGGACAGAGGGACATGGTGGTTCCTGGGATGGGCTTCCCCACAAAGAAAAGATCTCTGTGGTTCCACCACGTGGCGCCCTCACACGCAGTAAAGGGGGCTTGTGCTTCCAAGAGGGAGACGCGTTGCAATGGGGAAAGGATTCAGTTGGAGGAGGGGCAGGTGGGGGCCGCGCAGTGAGGACCCGGCTGTTGGTCTGGAGATGCTCGGCACGTTTCTCCCATTTATGCCTTTCCTGCTCGTGCCTGTCGCTCCTCTGTGCCGCTGGCCATCCCCACAGATATAAGCACGCATGACAAATAGCGCAGAAGAACAGGATGCACCATGTCTCCCAGGGTGCCGTGGATAGGGCGGGGCGGAGGTGACATTGTGGGTGCTGCGCCCCCCCCTCCCGTGGGCTTGTTTGGAAGAGGCGGCCGGTCACTGGGCCCAGGAGCGGCTGGGGGCGGCGATCTTGTTTGGGACCCTTCCGCCAGCCCCTCCACCTATCCCACCTCTGGCACGGGTGACAGCCAGACTTCAGGGGCCATTGGGAGAGGACATTGAAAAGTATGTAAGGAGGGCCCTCAGGACACCTGGGGTCTTACAGCTGTGGTTTCAAAGCCCCGGGGAGTCTGTGTTTGATCCCGTTAACGGCTCAAAGCTCGGCATCCAAAGACCTCACCTCCTGTGCTCTGCCCCCTGCTCTGGAGAACAGGCCCATGGTTCGGTTTCCATGTAGCCATTATGACCTTCGACAGATGTGTTTGAGAAACAGAGAGACAGAGACAGAGACGGAGACACAGAGAGACAGAGACAGGAGAGAGAGCAAAAGGGGGGCAGAGAGGGAGACAGAGGTGGGGGCAGAGTCAGAAGCACCAACATCAGCTTTCAAGGTAATTCCAGCCCTGACTGCTTTTATTTGCTGTGTTTCCAGCGTTTCATCTGGGAGCGCTTTGTAGCAAAGCTAACTGCATGTATTTCTTTGGAGGGCGAGCCCAGGGGCCGAGGCTCCCCTGCTCTTGTTGTGGTCAGAGGGGGTTCCTCTCACACTTTCCTGAGGACAGAGGAGGCATCTTTTTGATGCCTCTGTATGTTAGTCTGTTATATGTCTGTACAGAGAGAACTGGGGTGAGGGATCCCCCTGTTGGCCTGGCCATAGCACCACTCACCCTGTCCCCAAGCCACTTTCCCCCAGCCAAAGAGCTGAGCCCTCCCTGCTCTGCACACAGCATACAGCACACCGCACCCGTGCTCTGAACACTGCACACTGCACACAGCTGCACACTGCACACAGCACTTGGCATGAGCTCCATCCAAAGTCCTCTGCTCCCTGTCTTGGGGCCCTTGGACCCTCATGTGCCTCTTTAATTTGTATTTGTCAAGAGGTTTTGGGCAGCTTATTTTACACCTTAACTCTCTCCTGACTTCTCCCCAATTCTCACAGGTCCGTCCACATTGTGAATTTTTCAGTGTCTGAGCCACCGGCTTCTCTTTCTATTAGAAGAGCCTCCTTCCCCTGGTGGGTTAAGTGGTCTTTGCTTCTGGAGAAGGGAAGGGGTCTCAGCTGCTGGTGACCTCTCACCCTCATCTCCCTGACCCCACGTTTCCATCCTCTACACACATTCTGTCCCCTCCACTCCCCACTGACATTGTCAGGATGGCTTATTTGTGGCTGCTTTTCATTTTACGAGACATCCTGGTTAAGAAATACTAACGCCCTGATGCTTAAGGCCAGGTGCTTGCTCAAACCCACGCCGTCACACCCCTAATACTTAGTACCTCCACCCCCAAAGGAGCCTCCAAGCGTGGCAGTCAAGTCCTCACCCAAGGGGGCCCGAGTGTGTTAGGGTCAGAGCAGTAGCTGCGGAGAGAAATCCCCAAGACAGGGACGCCTTGGAGGCTGACCACAGGAGTGGCTTCTGGCGGATCTGCCTTGACGGGCTGGAGGATGCTTTTAAAGCCCTTGTCAATGTCTCAGATGAGGTCGGACCTTTCGTACTTTACAGAGCTCATAAATCCTACCGTCCAAGGTATTTACATTAAAATGTTGGCCTGCAGCTCAGAAACGGAATTCTAGGAAGAAGGATATTTCTCCTCTTGGACACACGCTACACTTTCTCTGTGGTCTGTTGGAACCTGAAAAGCACCTGGTGAGGACTTGTCTTGGCTCAATTTTGCGATGAGTCCATGGGTCACCAGCCCCTCGGGAGCTGCCCCGCAAGCTCCTCCACATGCCAAGCCAGCTGAACGTCCACATTAGGCGAAGTGCTTGCTTTACTGGGTCTGACTTTAAACAAACTGATTTCTACTAAGTTGCCGTGTGTGTAACCACAGCAGAGCAAGCCTGTGACATCACATCTCCTTCGACAGTCACCCCGCTGGAAAGTGAGTGGCCCCCGGAAGCACACGGTAGAGCGTCTGTCCTTTTGGAGGGTAAACATTTGGAACTTTGTCTATTGGCTTTTTTTCCTTTTTAAAAATTTTTATGTATTTATTTATTTATTTTTGGCTGTGTTGGGTCTTTGTTGCTGTGTGCGGGCTTTCTCTAGTTGCGGCGAGCAGGGGCTACTCTTCGTTGCGGTGCGCGGGCTTCTCATTGCAGTGGCTTCTCTTGTTGTGGAGCATGGGCTCCAGGCCCACGGGCTTCAGTAGTTGTGGCACGTGGGCTCAGTAGTTGCAGCTTGAGGGCTCTAGAGCGCAGGCTCAGTAGCTGTGGCGCATGGGCTTACTTGCTCCGCGGCCTGTGGGATCTTCCCAGGCCAGGGCTCGAACCCCGTGTCCCCTGCATTGGCAGGCAGATTCTTAACCACTGCGCCACCAGGGAAGCTCTGGCTTTTTTTCTTAGATGTTCAGTGGATCACAAAAATATATATTCTGCATGCAGACAAATACAGTTTGAACTTTAAGGATTATTCTAAAGCTGGAAAATAAAAATTGCTTAACTCTTCTATTAGATGCATTTGAAATAAATCTAAAGACAAGCCTCTTTTTGTGGCTGGCCAAAGAGAACCGTCTGTCTCATCAGGCCCTGAAATGTCACGAGGCTGAGGCCCCACAGCTGCCCCACCTCCGGGCAAAGAAATCCAGACTAGAGACTTTCCCGCGTTCGCCGAGGACTGGGTGGACCGGGCAGCAGTTGTTCGGCGGGAGTAACATCTTGCCGCCTGTAGTCCAAGTTGGTGGAAGAGTGGTTTTGTGCAGTTTTCCAGACGGCCTGGGGAGATGCATGCGACTCACTACGAGGTTTCCGCCCAGGGTCACGGGCTGCATGGAAGTGGCGGAGGAGGAGAATGACCCTCACTTCTCAGCCCCCAAGGTACCTGCTTCACCAAGAGACTATTCCTCCACATCTGTCTGATCCTGGTCAAATGACAACCAGATGCTTAGAGGAAATCATCTTTAAATCAATTCATACCGGGGTGTAAATGACTAATAGATCCCTAACAATCACATTTGCATTGTTAAATGAGATGCTTTACTAAATTAGTAAATTTTTTTTTTTTTTTTTTTTTTTTTTTTGCGGTACACGTGCCTCTCACTGTTGTGGCCTCCCCCATTGCGGAGCACAGGCTCCGGACGTGCAGGCTCAGCGGCCATGGCTCACGGGCCCAGCCACTCCGCAGCATGTGGGATCTTCCCGGACCGGGGCACAAACCCGTGTCCCCTACATCAGCAGGCGGACTCTCAACCACTGTGCCACCAGGGAAGCCCCTAAATTAGTAAATTAAAAAAAAATTAATTTTGGACTAATTATAGACTTACGAGGAGTTGCGAAAATTGCACAGAGAGGTTCCACGGACCCTTCCCCCGGCCTCCCCCACTGGGGACTCCTTGCAGGGCTGCAGTACTTTATCAAGACCAGGAAGAGCTCACAGAGTTACAGGTGGGCACAGAGCACAGTGTGAAGCGTTAGGCAGTGTGAATGTGTGCATATTACAAGTCCGGGGACGTATATTTATAATCACTTCTCGCGATTAGTCTTGCCTTTTACAGCTTCTTTCTCTCTGCCTCTGACTCCAAAAGTTCTCTCAGCATTTTGATAATCCCCTGGACTCCACCACCGCCTGCCACCCCATGGTGGTCCTGGCTGGGGGGTCGCTCTGTTTTCTTTCCTGGCCGATGTGTGTAACTTCTGTTCCAGCTGAACAGACTCCCCTGCTATCCCCCGAGCCTGAGTTTCTCCTCCCAACACAGCCTCCTCCACCTGGGCCATCCAGATCCGATCAGCTCCATCCCCGTCATCGTGCCCTGCCCGCCATCTGAGGCTGAGAATCCCTCGGGGACGTCAGTTACATAAAGTTCAAAGCCACGTTTATGCTTTCCCTAAGGCTCTGGCTCAGCCAGCGACCCCCACCTCCATGTGGGCCCCCCAGGAGCCAACGGACCCCACGGCTTCCAGCTCTCTCTCCCAAGTGGCCCTGCTGCCAGGTCCAGGGCTCCATGAACACTGGTGTTGCGGGGTTTCAGTAATGCTGTGTTTCAGCTGGTCTCCCTGCACATCAGCAGTCAACCATCCAAAGCCCATGGGGTGGGGGCTGCAAATGTGTGGGTGAATTAGAAATCTTACACAACTTCCGTCCCAGAAAACCCTCCATAGGGCCTCAGCTTGACTCTGAGGTTCATGTCAGCATCCTGAGGACGTCCTCCTGGGCCTTGGGTGGGTCTCCTCCTTGAAAACTGGCAAGTGGGCTTCTCAGGGTGTGGTCCACCCAAGAAGGGGGGATCACTGTTCCAGGACTCACGGCGCCCCCAGT
Source organism: Delphinapterus leucas (assembly GCF_059928025.1). Taxonomy (NCBI): domain Eukaryota; kingdom Metazoa; phylum Chordata; class Mammalia; order Artiodactyla; family Monodontidae; genus Delphinapterus; species Delphinapterus leucas. The sequence continues at coordinate 2,654,474 of NC_143136.1, read as the reverse complement.
CTCGACTGTCTCCTGGAGAAAAGCACCGCGTCCACGTCCAAAGTCTGCCTCATACGCCCTGCTGGAGATCCACATGTCTTGCCCCGCTGCCTTCGGCCTTTGGACCAAGGAGCAATCAGGCCTGCTGCCCCTCCTGCTTTTCACCTGGGATCTGACTTCACATTGGTGCTTCATGATGCTGCTGGCGTCCGACAGAGCACAGCCCGTCCCTACTCTTGCTTTCAGCATTTCAGGACTATTTCGTGCCTGTGAGAGGTGAATGTTATTTTTCACCCAATATGAGAGGCTCTGCCTGTTAATTAAGACATTTTCAATTGTAATTCTTATCACAGCTGGTTCCATGTCTGTCGTCTTGCTCTCCATTTTCCATGTTTTGATCTTTTTCTTTTGCTTCTTTGCTGTTCCTTTGTTTTCCTCTCTCTTTATAGGGTGCATGCATTGCTTACTTTTGTCCTCGAGGGTCAAACAGCAGCTTTGTATTTCTGCCGACGGCTACCCTTCTGGGGATAAAATGTTCCCACGAATCTGTACCGTCATGGTCACGTCCAAAGACAAGTTCTTTATGCAGTTACATGTGGTGTGTGCTGGGTGAGCTGCATGGACCTGACATGTGCCCCTCAGACCTGGATTGTGGGGGCAGGCTGAGTGTCCCCCTCTGCCCAGCACCTCAAATCTAGCAGGCCTTTGTCTTGGGGGCCCTGTGGTCGAGGCAGGGTCACCTGGCTCACCCTCAGGCCTGAGCCTGGCAGCAGGGTGGGGAGGCCGCATGGCTGTGTCATTGCTGTGATGAGAGCAGGGCTCAGCTTCTCATCCATCCTGCTTGGTAACAGGTGTAACGCCAAAGGTACCCAGGGCCCAGGCAGAGGTCTGCGCGTCAGGAAACCCAGCAGTGAGGAGCCCTCTCAGGATAGTGGACACAACCCAAGAAGGGGCTAGCCTTGCCCCAACAGTGAGGCTGGGAGAACTGGCAGGGGACCTGCCTGCCCTGCTCTCCCAGTCTCCCTCCCCTCAGAGTGCAGCTCTGCCACATGCCAGGCACATGTAGCATGTATGTGCACATGCAAATAACTTGTATGTGTACACAGAGACATATGCAATACAGTACACGTAGTGTGCATGCACCAATGTAACATGCATGTGTACACAGACACATAAACCATATATGTGTGCATGAAGACAATGAAACACATATATGTATGTGCAAACACATGTAGCAGGTGCACATGTAGACGTGTAACATGCATATGTACATGCAGACACACCCACCATGCACTGCACATGTAGGTGCAGGCAGCATGCATGTGCAGACACGTGGCATATGTATGTGGACATGTAGGGACACATGGTATGTTCATGTATGCATGTAGACAAATGGAACGTGCTTGTCTGTATGCATGTAGACTCATGCAGCAGACACAGCGTGTTCTGCACGGCTGCCCTCAGACCCTCTTTAGCCATTGCCTCCACCTGCTGGCACCTGCTTCTCCTTCTTGGAGAAGCCCTTGAACTTTGGGGACCAAAGTGCCTGAGGTTGACATGCCCCACGCTGCCATGGCTGCACATGCAGGGGCCGAAGTCCCAGCTCCCTTGCCTTGCGGGACAAGCCTGACACGGAAGCTGTAAGGAGGGTGATCTCTGCTGGGACTGGGCTGGGCTGCATCTGCGGAAACTGCAGCCTCAGGGCTTCTCTTCTCCCCGGCCTGCTCCCCCCACTGTCTCTCAAGGGATGTTTCTCAATGAAGCCCTGACAGGAATCCAGCCTCAGGGTACATCTGGCCATGACCTAAGGGAAACTCGCTGGAGAGAGCCCCCTGGGGGGCCACATGTTCTCCTCCGTCAGGTTGGACGCCCCGCCCTGACCACGCCCCCTGCCGAGCCGCCCCAGCCTGTGGTCCATGCAGCATCCCTCCTGTGGCTGTCCCACTGCTCCGGCCCTGCAGGAGGAAGTGCGCCACATGCCTTCCCAGACGGTCCCCAGGCTCACTGCCATTTCCCTTGAACTGTGAACATGGCTCCCGGGGGGTTTTCAGCACATGTGTCCTAGAGGAGAAAACTTTTTAAAGCTTTACAAGCATCTTCAACTCTTCATACTGTACCTTAAGCTGTGTCTGCATCTTAAGTGAGCCACACTGGGGCAGCTGGGTGGGGGACGACGCAGGGAAAAGTGACAGGATTGAAGTCCTATTATCACTCTGCCGTTTTCACCATGTGGTCCCTGCTTTACTCACCCGGATGTGCTTCTGGGTCCAGAGGATTAGTGTCCTGGAGCCCTGCTGGCTGTACCAACACTGGCAATATTGCAACACATGGGCAACAGGTGACTCTCACACCTGGCAATTATGTGCCCTAAGTCCATTTCCTGCTCCTTTTCCAGAATGACATGAATCATCATGGGCTCAGGGACCCTGGAGAAAGAGGGACTCTTGGAAGATGGATGATTTCACAAAAAGCCATGAGAGCAGCTCGCGGTGATTAGCTGAGTGATACGCACCCACCGACGGTTCATCGTATGTGAAGTGCTGCTATGCTTCGCTGTGGGGCTGGGGGTGAGGGAAACCCGGGGACTAACCGTGCACAGCCAGGAAGGACTGGGAGAATTAGCTTCTGGGGAGGGTGAGAGGGAGTTGGAGCAGACCTCCTATACATTTTTTCCAAAGTCTGGTTTCCGTTGGATCCTGTTCCTATAAAAAGAAAAGAAATTCATAATAATTCAGCAAAAAAAAAAAAAAAATCTTCCACTGGGTCTGCATGAAAAACAGCTCAGGGGAGAAAAAAAGAGAGCAAAGCTCCCAGGATAGAAGCAGCTGGGGAGACAGATGTGCCCCCAGCTGCAGCTCAGCCCAGGGAAGACTAAGCTGGTTGGAGGGGTGGAGGGGATTGACTGTCCGGACAGAGGCCGCTCCCCAATCGAAGGCAGCAGCCCCGGGGAGATGGTCCTCTAGCCCTGACCATTTCTCTGGGATCCAGACTCGGTGACCAGCGACCTGCTGGTGACTCTCCCTGAGGGTCCCCAGGGCTCCTCCTGGCTGGCTGCTCACCCCCAGCTCATCATCTTCTCTGACAAAACTCCTCTCCATCTTGGAGGGTGAGTCCTGCCTCTCTTCCCCCACCTGCCCCCTTCACTGCCCCCAGAGCCCTTCACATCCTGCATCGTGGGTGGCACCCCCATTTGTCACCCATTCTCTGGTCACCCTGCACAGCCCACCTCATCCCATCACCCATCGCTGGGGGCCCGGCAGCTTCTACGGTCCTCCTTCCAAAATAACCTTTCAAGGAAACATTGGCAACTTCCATTCTGTTGAAACATTCTGGAAACTTCCCACTGCTGTCAGGACAGAGGCCACATGGGTAGCCCGACCTTCAAGATCTCCATGATCTGGCCTGTTGTTTAGCCTTCCATGTGCCCACGGGCAGCTGACACCCTCCCCCTAAACAGTCACACGGGACAAACCCAGAGGACTCAGACTGGAGCATCTGAGCCCTCAGCTGGCCACGGGGGAAATTCAGCAAACCAGGAGGGGGCAGGGCCGGGGTCACAGGCATTGGTAGCATCCAGTTCTGAGGCCAGATACTGTGGGATCTTTAGTGCAATCACGATGGCTGGGACTAAGGCTGAGGTGGCCTGGGTCTTCAGAGGACCTGGTAGGAAGGGGTGGTGCCAGGCATCACGTCCCTGCTGTGCCTTGACTCTGGTCTCCAGATCAGCAAGGACCAACAAGGCCTAGTGTCTTACCTCTAGGTCTAGATATGTACAGAATGCATCTTCTCCTCCGTCATCACAACCGTCACCCACCACGCTGGTCCCTGACGGACCCCCTCTCCACTGGCAGCCAGACCTTTCTCTCCAAAATGCCAATCTAATCATTTTGGTGCTTTCTCATTGCTTTTGATTCTCAATGTCTTACTCTGAAAATTTTCTCAGGTCTACAGGAAGGTTGGACGAATGAGATATTGAACAACCCTGTGCCCTAGCCTGCATTCAAGAATTTACACTCCTGTCCAATCTCTCTCCTTCCTTTCCGCCCTCTCTTCCACCCTTCCATATAATGGTTGTGATTTAGGATGCACACTGGATTCTGGAGGTTGCCAAGCCAATCTCTCAGCTGAACCTCCGATGGGCCGTTGCGTCACTCGCTCAGGCTGGCAGCTCCTGGGTGGTGCAACATGTGATAGGACCAGTACATCCCTTGACCACACATCTGTTTTCACACCTCCTGCGCTGTGAAATGGATTCCTGAGTCTGAGGTGAGGTGATGCAGGATCCGTGTCAATAGGTCCAACATTCTTTAAGCCCCAAACGAGTGATGGTGATGGGGGTCTGTGGGCGATAGTAGACCATTGTGATGTTCTGCAGAATGACCAGATGATCCTGCCACCTGGGGCTGTGTTATGATGGAGGATGGGAGAGTTAACCCAGCCAGGGGCAAAAGCTTCAATGCTGCTGTCCATCCACGTGAACGCACACTGTCTCAGGTCCTCCTTTCTGAGAGAGGTGGGAAAGGATGCACTCACCAGGTCGAAGACTGTGTTCCAGCTACCTCCAGCTGCTCTAGCAGAGATCCCACTTCTGACCCAGAGGCTGCAGGTGATGCTGCTACTTGCTTGGGTTTGTGGTAGTTCGTTGCCATCCTCTGGGGCATGCTGGCTTGTATATAGGGCCCAGATCTACGAATCCAGTGGGGATAGGATGAGGGCCACCAGTATAGATCTTTTAGGTATTTAACAGTGGCACTAATTTCTATCCATGCCCCTGGGATGTGATATTATTTTTGACTGACTGTCTTGGCTTGGGAGGGGGGAACATTTCAGAGGTCTCGACCTACTTCACCTACACTATGATAGCTGTTATCCTCTGGCCAACGAGCCTGTGTGGGTTTCTGGCCGTTACCAAGTCTGTCCATTGCAATTATACAATTGAGGATGAGGACAGTGACAGTGGACCTAGTGACCCCCATGATCCGTACTGAGGTCAGAACTACCTTTATTATTACATGGCTCCATGAGCCCCCACTTTACCCCAGGTGAAGGTGCTTCAGGTCCCAGGTATCAAGGTCAATCCACACAGCGCCCAACATTTGGGTATTCCTCTTCCCTGCTTGGCTTTGATGGCTAGGTGCCTCTACCTCGCCTCTATCATTTTCCGCGCCTGTTTTCCTCTTTGCTCTCTGAGTCTCATTCTATGATGCCGTCTCCTGCCATCCACCCCAGGCTACCCTGAGCTTCTCAATGAAGCTGACACCCTTTCATCACTGCATCCTGAATTGCTTTGCCAAATGTGATGTCCTATGGACCTTCCTACAGAACATGGTCACCTAGCGGATTTCTGGCCTCATGTAGCAGACGCCCTCTGGCATGCCTGTTTCTCTGTCTTTTTATCCCTTCTTCCATCCTCTGCTGCTGTGGTTCTAGATTTCTACTTCATTTAGTGTAGGTCATCACTTTCTCCGAGCTCACAAGAGCCAGCATAACCTCATGTTAGCACCGTCTCCTGGGACCTAGCAGGATGCTAACTACTGGCTCAAGGAAAACGCTCCACATGAGCAAACTTGGCCAATCCATGTTCCACACCCTGGGTCCAGCACCCTCAGGACCTGGTCCTGTAAGTCCTCTGCTGACCTCGCTGGTTCATAGTGGCCGAGTTCTGCACCTCCTTCGGGATGTGGTCCCTTTTTTCTTGCAGGAGGTCCAGCTCATTCCTGGTGGGGCAAGTTCTGACATCCTTAGTCTGGTGACTAGGAGGGAGCTAGGCTAAAATACATACTGCTCAGTCCCAATAGTTCCAACTTAAATTCAGATCCATAAGGTCCTTATTAATCTTCCACCTGACCTTTTAATTCTTCATGATGAAAATCCTAGTGCCCACCAATACCAAGCCTTTGTTTCATTTCATAATACATATCTAGATTCTTTGATAGCCATACCAATACTGACAGCAACAGTATAATGACTGAAAAGACCTTAAGGGTTTGGCAGTTCTTTTTGTCCTTAGTGTTTATCTCAAGAACAATTGATCTTTCCATTTGCTCCCAGTCTACTTTGTGTCTTTAAGGAGAATTTTTAAGTTTCCCTCATATAGATTTTGAACATTTTTGTTACATTTTCCTAAGTATTTTATCTTTTTAATTGTGATCTCTTGTGTTTTTATGTTTTAATCTTTTCTGTTATTTTATCTTTTTTATTATTATTGCAATCTTTTCTCACATTATATTTTCTGATTATTGTCTGTGGGTAAGAAGTGTATTACTCTTGCCTGATACATTGATGAATCTTCTTTTGTTATTTGTGTTTGTTTTATCATCGATGCCCTGGAGTTTTCCAGGTTAGATTCTCATTGTCTATAAATAGAGATGGTTTTATTACTCCTTTTCTATTTCTTAAGCTTCTAAATACTTTTTTGGTCTCATTATATTGCATACCACCTTTAACGCCCTGCCAGGTTGTCATGGTGCTGGGGCCTGACTCTAGGGGCACATTCAGCCTTTGTCCATTAAGCAGATTGCCCGATTTGGGGGCTGATCATACATACTTCATTGGTGAGTATCAACACTGTATTTCATAAAAATCATTTTAATGTTATTTTTCTTTTTCTGTGTCTGAAACAATCTAAGTAGAGTGGGAATTATCCAGCCTTTGAAAGTTTGGTAGAATTCCCTGCGAAACCATCTGGGTAGGCCTGGTGCTCTTCGGGGTTTCGTTCTTTGATAACATTCTATGGAATGATTGATTTAAACTTTCTATCTCTATAGGGGTTAATTTTGATAAATCATACATTTCCTAGGAAGTTATCAATACATTGATACTTTCAAATGTATCTGTACGGAGTTTTGCAAAGTAGTTTCATGTTTTAAAACGTTCTTTTATTTCAATAGTTATTCCACCCTTGTCATTTCTTATTTTGTGTGTTTGCGTTTCCCCCCTTTTCATGACTAGTTTCACTTGTGGTTTTTCTTTTTCTGAAATAACTGGCATTTCAATTTAGTTATTAGTTCCACTGTTTTTTATTTTTCCAACTAATTAATTTCAGCTTTTATCTTTATTATTTCCTTCTTTCTGCTTACTTTTAGATTACATTCTTTTTCTGGTTTACTGGGTAGAATATTTAACCTATTTCTTTTCATTGTTTCATTTTTTAGCAATTTAGGCATTACATTGCGAACTTTCTTCTGATCATTTCTTTAACTTTATCCTATTGATTTGTCTGTAGCTTTTCCATTATCATCTTTTTAAAAAGAAATTCTATAATTTAGATTTGCTTTTACCTTTTCACCCTAAAGTTTTTAACTGACAGGTTTTTCCAATTGTCTGATAGAAGGGGCTTTTTGTTATTAATTTTGAGTTTTGTTTCATTATGAACAGAAAATATTGTTTGTATTAACTCTACTTCCTGGGATTTCCTGAGCTTCCCTTTGTGGCCTGAAATACAGTTAATTTTCAAGAATGTTTTGTGTGCACATGCTTCCTCTGGCATTGAGGTCAGGGTTTTAAGTGTTCTTATTGGGTCTTCTGTTCAGGTTTTTTGTTTGTTTGTTTGTTTTTGCGGTATGCGGCCCTCTCACTGTTGTGGCCTCTCCCGTTGCGGAGCACAGGCTCCGGACGCACAGGCTCAGCGGCCATGGCTCAAGGGCCCAGCCGCTCCGCAGCATGTGGGATCTTCCCGGACCGGGGCACGAACCCGTGTCCCCTGCATTGGCAGGCGGACTCCCAACCACTGCACCACCAGGGAAGCCCCTGTTCAGGTTTTCTACCTCCTCATTGATCTGTTGCTGCTGCTCCCCAGACCCATCTTTTTATGAGAACAGCAGGTTAATGCCACTGGCTACTGGGCTGTTTCTACCCCTTTCTCCTGCCTCTGCTACAGTGACTGTTTATCAGCACTGTTGCATCATTTGGAACATAGATATTAAAATTTAATTTTCATCCTGAATTATAGCTTTCAGCACTATACACTGTCATTCTTGTCTCATGTAGTGCTTTTTTCCCCAAATCCTACCTTGTCATCTATCAAGAGCACAACACCTGCTTTCTGTCTGTTTGCTTGTTCTCTTTCATTTCTAACTTTTCTAAATCACTTCATTTTAGGCCTGTCTCTTACATACAGCATTGAATTGGACTTGGCCTTTTGAGTTAGTCTTAACATGTTTTCCTTCCAATTAGTGTGTTATGTCCTTTTAACTTATTGCTATGACCAAACTCTGAACTCTCCAACTCTGTCACATTACTTAATGTATATTTACCCCATTAAATGTATTTAATTGAGTTCTTTTACTATACTGTCTGTTTTATTTTTCCTTTTTGTATTTTGTTATTTATTTGGTATTTGGGAAGGTTTGTACTTTTTGTATAATTTTGTGGGTAGCTTTATATTTAAATATTTATAATGTTTGTATTTATACATTATATTCCTTCATATAATGTCCTTAGTCCTCCCCTGCTTTATTTGTTTAGGCTTCTACTATTTGGTTTGTCAGTCTTAATTATATCTTTTGACCCTCATCCATTGCTACTTATTACCTATAAATCAACTCATGAGCTTACTCTATTTTTCTCTTTATCCTCCTAAATTTCCTGCCTTGTCAAAGCATGCAGGTTTTACATACAAGTTTTCACTCGTATCTCCACTGCTTTTTTTTTGTGGGTTTTTTTTTTTTTTGATGGTCTTAAGTCTACAGGGTATCCTCAAGTCTGGAAATGGAGCTAATATACTTTTGTTTTTGCAGGCTGAATATGTTCTTGAAAACATTGTCTACATTTGTCTGTGTTTCCAAACTTTACAGAAATCTTGTGCAATTCAGTACATCCTGTACTTACTGAAGTTCTGGCACATTTTCTCTTTTCTCCCTAGGAACCAGTTACATCTTAAATCTGTTACCAAGTGCTATATGCTTCTCTCTCTCTTCCTCCTTTTGCCTTTCTGTATTTCAGTTAGGATATTTTCTTCTGCTCTTAAATTCTCTAATTCTCTCTTCAGCTGTGTCTAATCCATTATATTCATCCATTGTGCTCTTGTGTTGATTGTATTTGATCACTTCTACAATCTCCACATTTGAAAATTTCAAGTTCTTTGTGAAAAATTTCCATCTTGTCTTTTATTCACTTAAATATAAATACTAGTGGTCATTATTTTAAAGTGTATGTCTGATTAGCCCATTATCTGAATCCCCTTTGGGTTCATTTCTTTTGTCTGTTGTTTTCCTTGGTTTTGATTTTTTTCCCTTGTCTTCTCATAAGGCTGATTATTTTTTCACTGAGTGCCAGATATGGTGTATGAAGAATTGTAGAGATAATTGAGCTATGGGATGATATTATATTTCTACAGAGGGAATTGACATTTGTTTCTACAAGGTGGCTACAGGCATTGGTAATCCCAGATGACCTTAATCTGATCAGGATTTGACAGGAAGCTGGGTGCTGTCCTTGCAAGAATGATCTATTTCTGGTTCACTCATGCTCTATAATCTTCAGATATCCCAAGAACTCTCTCTTGGGCAGACTTTAATTTTCCTCTTATTCCTGTGAATCTAAAGTGCTGCTCAGCTTCTCACCATTTTTTTTTTTTTATTTCTGGAATGGAGACATGGCTCTTGGGGAAAAGCTGGACTCTCTGAGGTTTTTTTAAAAAATTTTCCTGGATCTTTGCCTTATAATGTTTCTTTGCTTTGTTAGCTGTCCGATGTCTTCCAAAAGTTTTTTTTGTTTGTTTTTTGTTTTTGGTCCAGCTTTTCTAGTTTTTCTCAGCTGAAGTGTTGGCAGGAATTACCTATCCTATCATTCCTGGAAGTGGAACTTTTGGATATTTTCATAGTATTAGTCATTTTCCAAATTTTCCTTAGTAAACATGTATTTATTTTATTATTATAGACAATTAGGTATTTAAAATAACAGATAGATGTAGAGGAATCGATCAAAGGACGGTGGAAGAGAATCCCTGACCATTGCTCTATGCATTTCATTAAAGAAATAAAGTTGTGGATGTGTGGGGGAGCTTTTTGTTCTCCACTCCATGGGGCTCTCCACCAATTAGTTTTGCAGGAAGAAAACAAATGACTGAGAGACTAAAAACATTGAAGGAATGTGTACTTGGATGCTCTGTTAACCAGATGTCTGTACTTGCCCTAAAATATATCAGAAACCCAATGACTTTGTGAAAATCAGTCCAATATTTGTAAACAGGAAAGTTACAACATGGACAGTGGAGTCACCTACATTGTTTTTAAAAGTAAATATTTTGTGTATTTCTTTCCATGTATCTTGAGCTTTCACCTCCTTTTTATTTAACTTACTTTCTTCTCTTCAGCTTTTGGATCAGTTGAAAAGCCCATATAAATTTACGACATTAATAGCATATAACATTGTGATATTTTGCGACTTGAAGCCAAGTTAAACATATGGCCATTTTACTGTTATATTGTTGAAGAACTTTTTTTGGAATGCCTTTTATTCATTTCTAGGCAGATCTAATTATAGATGGATTTTTAGCTTGCATGTTGAGCACATGATTTGGTATGTCTGAACAAGCAAGAAGAGGCCAAACCTCTCCTGTGGGAGCAGGCAGGTCCTTTGGCTGTACTGGAATTTTTTTATATTGACTATTCCTCCAGCGATATTAGTCATTCTCTTGGGCTTCCAAATAACTTACTTATAACACATTTCTATTATGATAGGACTTAATCTGCATAATCTAATGTGCAAAATTAAACTGATAATCTTGAGTTTTAAATTTATCATCAATTTAATTTTCAAGGAGGTGGTTTGCCTGTAGGATGCCCAAATAACCACTGATAGCATGACCACCTACTCTGCCTTCTGTCCACCGGGGTCACCAGTGACCTCTGTAACAAGTTATTGGACACCTATTGTATGTTCATTCCAGTGCTGGGTCCTCTAGAGGCTATAAAACTGGAATACTGTGTGGTTCTTGCAACCTAGCTAGAGGGACAGGGTCATACAGAATAGCATGGAGGTGGTGGGCCCAGTGTTAATGGGATGATTTACACAGGTAACTAACCTCCCTGAGCTTCATCTGTAATAGTATCTAGTATCTACACAATAGAGTTGTTTAAGGAGTTAAATAAGGTAATACATAATAATAAATTTAGTTCATTGTCTGGCTTATAGAAGCCTCCAAGATATATGTATGTGTGTGTGTGGGTTTTTTGTATTTTTTTTTTTACTGATTCAGAAGTCATTGTATTATTGGGAAGCACTTGTGACTAAGTACTAGTTTCATTAACTCTCTTTTTTTCCACTTAAGTTTTCAAGCCTTTTTTTCCCCTAATTTTATTGATATAATTGACATATAGCATTGTATTAGATTAAGATGTATAACATAGGGCTTCCCTGGTGGCGCAGTGGTTGAGAATCTGCCTGCTAATGCAGGGGACATGGGTTCGAGCCCTGGTCTGGGAGAATCCCACATGTCGTGGAGCAACTAGGCCCGTGAGCCACAACTGCTGAGCCTGCGCTCCTGGGGCCTGTGCTCCACAAAAAGAGAGGCCACGATAGTGAGAGGCCCGCGCACCGTGATGAAGAGTGGCCCCCGCTTGCCACAACTAGAGAAAGCCCTCGCACAGAAATGAAGACCCAACACAACAAAAATGAATAAACTAATTAACAAACTCCTACCCCCAACATCTTCTTTAAAGAAAAAAAAGATATATAACATAATGATTCGACATATATTAATATTGTGAAATGACCACCACAATAAGTTTAGCTAACATCCATGACCTCACATAATTATAATCTTTTTCTTGTGATGAAGACTTCTAAGATCTACTCTCTAAGTAACCTTCAAATACATAGAACAGTACTATTAACCATGGTCACCATGCTGTCCTTACACCTCCAGGACTTATTCATCTTATAACTGGAAGTTTGTACCTTTTGACCACCTTCCCCACCTCTGGTAGCCACCAATCTCTTCTCTGTTTCTATGAGTTTGGTGTTTTTTAGATTCCACTTATAAGAGAGATCGTGTGGTATCTGTCTTTGTCTGACTTATGTCACTTAGCATAAGGCCCTCAAGGTCATCCCTGTTGCAAATGGCAGGAGATTTCCTTCATTTTTAATGGCTGAATAGTATTCCACTGGATAGGCATACCACATCTTTACCCATTTATCCCTCGATGGACCATTAGTTTGTTTCCTGTCTTGGCTTGTGTGAATAATGCCGCAGTGGGTCGTAGACGTGATCGCCTGCATTGTGCTCATCTCCATGAGAATGGTGGGGAGAGGAAGCAGGTGAGAAACGGGCAGTGCAAGACGTCTGGGGCGAGAAACAGCACGGATGTGGCAGCCCTGGGCGGAAGAAGAGCGTCAGGAGATCAGAGAGCTCTCAGTGTAAGATGCTGCGAAAGGACACTTTTCCTGAGATAGAGGAGCAGTGCTTCCCTCGGGAATGCAAACCTCTTCTCTTTCTCAGGTCCTTTTCCGTTGGAGTTTCCTCCCTCTCCCTCTCCCTCTGCCCCTCCCCTTCCTTGGTTTCTCCGCCTCCGTGGACTCAGCGTAGCCTTAACCACCTCCCTGTCCAAACCTGGCTGCGCCTGGGGGAAGGAGGTGGACAAAGCAGGTGTACCGCTGTGTTCCCGGTGGCCAGGCTCATTGGGGAGGATGACATCTGAGCTGTGATTTCAGTGCAGCATGAGACTAACTTTGGGTAGTCAGTGCACAGGCTGGCTCCTCACCCGGCCCCTGAAGGGGTGGGGCTGCCACTGGATGGGAACGGTGGGGTAGGTGACATGCCGAGGGGACAGGATTCCCAGGAGAAGACACAGCACATGCAGAAAGCCAGCTATTCTGTTTTTTTAATTTTATTTTTTTATTGAGTATAGTTGATGTACAATGTTTCAGGTGTACAGCAAAGTGATTCAGTTATACATACACATATATATATATTATTCTTTAGATTCTTTTCTTTTATAGGTTATTACAAGATACTGAATATAGTTCCCTGTGCTATACAGTAGGTCCTTGTTATTTATCTATTTTATACATAGTAGTATCTATTAATCCCAAATTCCTAATTTATACCTCCCCCCGTTTCCCCTTTGGTAACCATAAGTTTGTTTCTTATGTCTGTGAGTCCATTGCTGTTTTGCAAATAAGTTCATTTGTATCATTTATTTTAGATTCCACGTATAAGTGATATCATATGCTATTTGTCTTTCTCTGAAAGCCAGCTATCCTTTAGAGCTGGGGAAGAATATAATTCTTTGCAGCTATACTTAGGGATAAATGCAGCTAGACTCATGAAGGTCAAGAATATTTTAGGAGGGGGTCCCTTAAAACTTAGTTTTATCCCAAGACTATTTTTTAAAATTGGCCAGAAATATTTTGGAGGAGGAGTTTATATTTTCTAAACATATCTGATATGACCATTTAAAAGCAAATTCAATTGTATAACTTTTAGTGTTCTCAGACCAATGAAGACATTCTTGACCTCTAAGTGTTACATTTATTTTCATTTTGAAAAACTTCCCAAATCCATACCGCCAACACATACACACAAAATTTTTTCCCACTAGCCTCAAAATTTTCTGAAAAGTTGCTACTCCCAAACATTATCTAATTTACAAATTGCTTTGTACACGTAGCTACATTTTTTTTTTTTTTTTTTTTTTACAGTATATGGCTTATTGTCTGAGGCTTTGAAACTCTCCAGTTCCTGGAAAAGTGGAAAAACCAAGGCTCTCATTTTTATAGCTCCAATTTTAAATTGCTGAGCTGTGTGGGTTTGGCTCAATCATGCTAAAAATTTAGTAAAACTAGAGAAGAGCTAAAAGTATCAAACATCTAATGTGTAAGATAGATTGAATTTTCTAAGTGAGCAATTTTTTCCCTTTCTTTTTGGCACAAAGAAATTAAGCATCTTTAGTCTGATGTTTGCCTGGGCTGCCCGCCTCCATCCTCCAGGGGTCCATGTGTGTGTCTGAGAAAAAGCAGAGGTGGAGGGCTTTGGCTGGAGGCCCACAGGGGGCAGACAGATGCTGTGCAAAGGAGGTCAGCGGGCCGCATCCTCACACATCCGGATGAGCCTGGCCTGCATACTGGAGGTGACCATTATGTGCAGAAGATGCCAATTTGCTGCATATTTCCGAACATTTGGAATCATAATCCCTTCAGGAAGGAAGGTTTTTTTCTTAGATGCCATACCATGCCTAAGTGGCAGAAATAATTCACATTGTTCGGAGCAGGTTGTATCGTAAAGGAAAAAGAAACATGAAAAGGTGGTTTGAGTTTTGGTCTGAAAATTTAGGGCGCCTTGGGCAAGATTCCTTGGCAATTCAGGTTTGGTCTCCTTAACAAAAGTGTGAGAGGGATGAGCCAGACGAGACTATTTCAGCTCGAGGCGAGTCTGGGAAGAGAATATGTTTCTGCAAAGTCCATGACAGCCGGCCTCTGTGGCCACCTTGCAAATGTTTCTAAGTAGAAAGCAAACAGGAATGCTTCCAAGTTACCGGTGAGTGTGTGCCTCCCCACCCCACCCCATAAATAGGACCAGAAAATAAAGTAGGAGAAAACCAGTGAATGCTAGACGTGTCCAGAAATAGCTGCTGATAAAGCCCATCACAGAGGAGGGGAGGGTCGAGAATCTCAGCCCTAGGTGGTGCATTCCCTGCCCTCTGCAGTGGAGGGTTACATTCCAGTGGAGAAGGCGGGGTGCGTGACTGATTCAGCCCCACCGCCCTAGCCCACCTGTGGGCTCCAAGCAGGGTGAGCGGAAGAGTAGGTGAGTCACCACCCTATTGTCCATGTTTATCCCCTCCTCCCACTTCAGTGAAGGAGACAACACCTCCTACCATACAACATGTCTCACGAAGAGAAGAGAGCTGGCAGGTGGTGTCTCCCCGACCTCAGAGGGCAGGGGTCTGCTCCTGCAGGCATGAAGCTCAGAAGGAGAGGGCATAAGGCCAGTAAGGATGTGCAGGATAGCACGTCCTACGTCTGGATCAACCAACCCACAAAATACCTACAGAACGCACCAGGTTCGGCAGTGCGTTTAGATACCCTGATGACACCCTGCCCCCATCTCAGTCTGTGAGAGCAGATAAATGCCTCTCAAATATCGGAACTGCTCAGGGCTGGGCATTGCAACCTTTGTGCGTGAAAGCAACTGTTAAAAAAGTGCAAGAAGGCAGAAGTGCAGACAATACATCCCTAAAGCTCATTCCTGAGTTACCCTAAACCTACTCTAGACTACCAGGAGATAAATCAAGATTAAAAGCCCCCCAATGTAAAGTCCTAATATAGAACTGCAGGTAGATATTGATCATTAAGAATTAGAGTTGAACAGGAAAAAAAGAAGCAAATTTGATTACAAGATTGAATAACAACAAACACCCCAAAGCTGATTAATGTAACTCATCACATCAACAGCCTAAAGTCACAGGATCATTATCAACAGATGCAGAAAAAGCATTTGACGAAATCCGACCCATATTCGTGACAAGAACTCTCAGTGAGCCAGGAAGAGAGGAGAACTTCCTCAACTTGGTAAAGAATATCTACACAAAGCCTACATCTAACATACTTCACGGCGAGGAACAGGAAGTTTTCCAAGCAGAAACTAACACACCACTGTAAAGCAATTATACTCCAATAAAGATGTTCCAAAATAAATAGATAAAAATAAAAATAGAAAAAAAAAATATTGTGCTGGAAGTCCGAGCAGATGCAATAACACACACACACACACACACACACACACACACACACTCACTCACAAGGAAATGAAACGTATACAGGTTGGAAAGGAAAAAATAAAACTGTCTTTGTTCACAGATGATATGATAGTTAATGTGGAAAATTCAAAAGAATTTACCAAAACTGCTAGAACTAAGTGACTATAGCAAGGTTACAGGATGCAAATTAATATACAAAAGTTAAGCTAATTGTTTCCTATAGACCAGTGGTGAACAAGTGGAATTTGAAATTAAAAACACAATATCACTTACATTAGCACTCCCCACCCTCCAAGTGCAATACTTAGGTATAAACTTAACAAAATATGTGTGAGATCTATAGGAGGGAAACTACAAAAGTCTGATAAAGGAATTCAAAGAACTGAATAAATGGAGAGATATTCCACATTCATGGATAGAAAGAGTCAATATTATCAAGAGTCAGTTGGACTTCCCTGGTGGTGCAGTGGTTAAGAATCTGCCTGCCAATGCAGGAGACACTGGTTCAAGCCCTGGTCTGGGAAGATCCCACATGCCCGTGTGCCACAACTACTGTGCCTGTGCTCTAGAGCCTGAGAGCCACAGCTAATGAGCCCGCATGCCACAACTACTGAAGCCCGTGCGCCTAGAGTCCATGCTCCCCAACAAAAGAAGCCGCTGCAAAGAGAAGCCCGTGCACTGCAATGAAGAGTAGCCTCCACTTGCCGCAACTAGAGAAAGCCTGTGCACAGCAACGAAGACCCAACACATCCAAAAATAATAATAAATAAATAAAGTAATTTAAAAAAAAAGAATCAGTTCTCCCCAACTTGATCAATAGATTCAATGCAATCCCAATCAAAATCCCAGCAAATAATTTAGTGGACATTGACAAATGGATTCTAAAGTTTATAGGGAGTGCAAGAGACCCAGAATAGCCAACACAACATTGACAGAGAAGAACAAAGTCAGAGTACTGACTGTACCTGATTTCAAGACTTACTGCAAAGTTACAGTAATCAAGATGTCATGGGATTGGCAAAAGAACAGACAAATATATCTCTGGAACATCATAAAGAGGCCAGAGCTATAACCCCATAGATATAGTCAACTGATCTTTGACAAAGGAATAAAGGCAACAGGATGGGACAAGATAGTGTTTTCAACAAATGGTACTGGAACAACCAAACAGCCACATGTTAAAAAAAAAAAAAAAAGAATCTAGACACAGACCTTACACCCTTGCCCCAAATTACCTCAAAGTGCATCACAAACCTTGCATTCACAGACCTTACACCCTTGCCCCAAATTACCTCAAAGTGCATCACAGACCTTGCATTCACAGACCTTACACCCTTGCCCCAAATTACCTCAGAGTGCATCACAGACCTTGCATTTAAATATAAAACTCAAAACTATAAACTCCAAAAAGATAAAAGGTAAACAAAGACAAAACCTAGATGACCTTGGGAATGGCAGTGAGTTTTTAGACACAACGCAAAAGCATGATCCATGAAAGAAATACTTGCTAAGCTGGATTTTGTGAAAATTAAAACTTCTGCTTTCTAAAAGACAATGTCAAGAGAATGAGAAGACAAATCACAGACTGAAAGAAAATATTTGCCAAAGAGATATCGGATAAAGGGATGTTATCCAAAATATACAAGGAACTCTTAAAACTCAAAAAGAAAATAAACAACCTGGTTAAAAACCAAGAGAAAAACCTTAACAGACACCTCCCCAAAGAAGGCATGCAGATAGTAAATACGGGTGTGAAAAGATGTTCCACTTCATGTATCATCTGGGAAATGAACATTAAAACAACCACGAGATACCCCTACACCCCTATTAGAATGGCCCAAACCTGGAGCACTGACAATATCTAATGCTGCTCAGGAAGTGGAGCAACAGGAACTCTCATTCACTGCTGGTGGGAATGCAAAACAGTGCAGCCACTGTAGAAGACAGGTTGGTGTTTTCTTACAAAACTAAACATGCTCTTACCACAGGATCCAGAAATTTCTCTCCCTGGTATTTATCCAAAGGAGTTGAAAACTTATGTCCACACAAAAAGCTGCACACGGATGTTTCTAGCAGCTTTATTCATAATTGCCCCAAATTGAAAGCAACCAAGATATCCTTCAGTAGGCGAATGGATAAATAAAATGTGGTACATACAGACAATGGAATATTATTCAACACATAAAAAGGAGTGAGCTATGAAGCCATGAAAAGACACAGAGGAACCTTAAATGCTAATTACTAAGTGAAAGAAGCCAGTCTGAAAAGGCTACATACTGTGTTCCAGCTAGATGACATTCTGAAAAAGGCTAAACTATGGACACAGTAAAAATATCAGTAGTTGCCTGGGGTTGGGGGAAGGAAGGGATGAACAGGTGGAGCACAGAGGATTGGAAGGGCAGTGATAATACTCTGCATAATACTGTAATAATGCATATATGTCATTATACGTTTGTTTTTTCCTTATAGGAGTTTGCTGCTGGTTTATTTTTATCTATAGATTTATACTTTAGAAATTATGTTCATAATTTATAATGAACTGGAAAAATTTTGGCCATTATTTGTTTGAATATTATTTTTCCTCCTCTTTCTATTAGAAGGAAACTTCTAATAGTCATATGCTAGACGGATTGATATTACACTCAAGTTTCTGAGGCTCTGTTCATTAGCTCTGAATCTTATTTCCCTTGATGCTTCAATTGGATAATTTCTACGGCTATGTCTTCAAGTTTATGAACCAAATTTCTGCAATGTTTAATCTATTGATAATCTTACTGAGTAAAGTTTTCCTTTTAAATGTTGTATTTTTCATAGCTATAAATTCCATTTGGATTTTAAAAACAATTTCTTCAATCTCTCTTCTCATGTTTTCCTTTAAATCCTTGAGCAGGTTGGGAATATTTGTGATAGCTACTTGTCTTCTAATTCCAAAATCTCTGTCATTTCTCTGTCTATTTCTATTGAGTGATTTTCTCTCCTGGCTGTGGATCACATATCTCTGCTTCTTAACATGTCTAGTAATTTTTGACCAGTTACTGGGCATTGTCATAATACATTGTTGAGTACCAGATTGTGGTCTCTCCCTTTAAAGAATGAAGATTGTTTTGCCAGTCATTTGAGCTGTTTGTGGATCCATTTAGTCATTTCAAGGCTTGTTTATAAGCTTTGCTGGGGAAGATCTCAATTAGCCTTTACTCCAAAGATATTCAACAAGTTCTATCCACTGTTGTTGGTCAGAACTCAAATGTTCCCAGCCTTGCGTGAGTTCTGGGCATTGCTCTGCTTATAACTCCCCAGAATGTCTTTGCCTACCACAGGTACCTTTACTCTACACATAAGAAGCTTAATGTAGAGCAAGCAGACACCTCTGAGGTGTGTAGCTCTTTCTCTGTGTAGCTCCTTTCTCTCTGGTTCTCTGCGGTGCAGATTCTGCTCACCCAGCCTTCTGGAACGTTGATCTCTTTCTCCTCAATGCTGCAAGACTGCCAGGCTGTCCCTGTACTGTGGTCCAGAAAGTGCCTTCAGCTGTCATTTTAGAGTAATTATAAGGTTCACTGCTCACATGTCTTCCCTTTCTTTCAGAGTTTACATTCCTGAGTCCAATGTCTCAAAAAAGGTGTTTTAGTTTTTATCTATTTGTCCAGCTTTTACCTGAATGGAAAGTCTCTTTCCAGACACGACATCACACCTGGAAGTGAAACTCCCTCACAATATTCCGAATTTCAGGTTGAGATTTTACCTCTTCCTACAACCATTTTGTAAAAAAAAATTATGGATTAGAACTCTTTATAAATTGTTTCTAGAAGAAAATATCCCTCATTTCCTCTCATTCTTACTTTAGAATTTAGCTTAAAATTAGTCATCATTTTGTGTAGTACACTTTATAAAATAATTCTTACCCGGTCCCATCTTTCTGGGGTCTTGGTTCTGAATATTCAGCAGGAGAAGCTAAGCCATTTATACAGCCATACACGTTACTCATGGAAGTGGGCCCAGATTACACATAACGAATGTTAATTTTTCTTGGCAGAGTGGGATAAAATTAAAATATATTTAATATTTATCACTAAGCTTTTGAGCTATTAAGCCTACATATCTAGATGCAAAAACTATGGTGATAATAAAAGGAAGTATTTTCCTTTAAAAAGGAAAGAAACGTTTAAAAATAAACAAGACTTAGTCTCCAAATGGATATTGGAAGTTAGGGGTACGAGAAAGGGAAGTCTAGGCTGTCTGCCACATTTCTGGGTTCTGTAAGTGGGCTCTTGGAGGTGCACACGGGGAAGAGCAGCAGGTTTGAAGGGGAATGAGCAGTTGTTTCATAACCACGTTAAATGTGAGATGCTCTTCTGACAGTCAGGTGGAGATACTCAGTCAACACCCGGCTCTGTGGAAGCAGCTCCAGAGGATGGGCTGGGCGTCAGATCGAGGCATCTTCAACACAGAGGTAACAGCCGAAGCCTGGCGTGTAGATGGATGCGTCCAGAGAGAGGGAAAGAGAAAAGAGAGGTAGAGAGAGTGACGATTTAGGGGAGATTCAGAAGTATGTTTTTTAGTAGTTTATTTTCTTTTTAAGTTAAGTGTGTGCAGCGTGTTTTTATACTGTGTCTAAACACCCAGCAGGCCGGGTAGGATGAAGATTCAGAAAAGAGAAGGGATCATTGATGAAACGGGTTTCCGAGGAGAGTTGCAGTAAAATCCAAAGAGCTGAGAGTGGGTTTACGCTTCGACAAGAGGACATACCCTTTTCCTTAGAGAAGGGGAAGGAGGTAGTGGGGGGGGGGACTGTACCACAGGGCCCTTGCACGTCCCACGCAGAACACCTGCTGATCCTTCCAGAAACACGGCAAGCTGGGCGGTCCTGGGGTAGCTCGCCTTGAGGCCATGTCTCCCCCACTCCCTGTCTCGCAGGAGGTTCCCTGTCTCGTGAGAGGCAGTCATAGTGTCTCATCCACTTCCTTGTTCTGGTGAGACCCGGGACTTGCCCCTGGCCCCCCTTAGGGCACAGCTGCAGCTGTCAGGACACGTGGGTGTATTTTAGAATCGTCTCTCCTGTGACAGACTTCCTCTGCTCATGGCTGTCACCTGGTTCCTCCAGTTCAGTGTCATAATCTGAGACTAGGGATGCAGGAACCTGATACCAAGATGATCTTGCTTGTGCCTCTTGTGTGAGTAATAAACTGCCTAGAGCCGTCTCCTCACTGGTGGGATCTACGCAGTGCAGTACCTCAAACTATGATGAAGCCGCATCACTGCTGCTCAGGGACAGCTGGACGGAAAGTTCTGTGCGGAAGCAGAAGCGTCTGGGGCGGGGCGCGGCGCCCATCTCTCAGGCAAGGTTTTCTGGGGGCAGTGATAGAGGCCAAGGCTCGGGATGATGCAAGTTTATGACGGAAACCGCGGAACGTTGGAGACGGAGCTGACGGGCGCTGCCTCAGTGGTAGGTGGTGGGGATGTCTGTGTCCTGTTGGGGAGATTCATCCTCCTGGGAGGGCCCACTGCCCAGGGTGACTCGGGCCTGCCCGTCTTGCAGATGCCATGAGAGCCCCTCGTGAAACACAGAGCTGTCCACTGCGGAATTTCAGATGTCCTGCAAGAGGCAGCGTGGTGTCCACGAGGACGTCACGTCTCTCTCCCAGCCGTGTCTGTGTCATGCCCATGCATCGTAGTTAGAACAGAGAAGGGACTTGGGATGGAACTTTGTTTAGTTCCAGCAACATCTTTCTCAGAAGCTACGCACACGGAAATGCACAAGTAGAATGACTCAGGTGAGGTGCGGGTCAGGGCCCAGGGATGAGGACGCCAGAGGTCTTGGTGGGAAAACCACCTCAAGTGTTTGTGGAGCCAGACCAAAAGCCACTGGCCTGAGGCAACCCCATCTTTGTGCAAAGGAGGCCCTGAGCAGGGAAGGGACCTGCCCAAAACCACGTGAGCGGTTAGTGATGGGGTCGATACTGACCCAGGTTGCTGGTCCTTCGAGCAGAACCTCTGTGTCCTCCCCACACTTTGGGGGAAGATATGCCATATGCAGGTGGTGGGAAACGCGGCCGTGCGAGGTGTGGGAAGGGGCGCCGTGGGTGCTGCTGGGGGGCAGGGGAGTGTGTGCCACACTCTTCCTTCTCTTAACCAACGTTTCCTGAGCGCCTAGGCGTCTGCGTGACAGTCGGCACAAAAGACGCACCAGCGAGGATGGTTTGCCCTTGTGGAGTGTAAATCCTAGCAGGAGAGAGACAACGCGTGACAGTCATGAGTCTGATAATATACTCACACACAGTCACACGATTCAGCTTTCACCACGTCCTAATGTACTCCTTCCTGGGGGTGTGAGTACAGTTGATGTTTAATTTACAAAGAGCAGCCTGTCCTCTGATTCTTAGGTCAGAAACCTGGAGGTTGCATAACTTCAGTGACCTGCCATGACGTCACAGCTGGAAAAGATGAGCACCAGAGCTCCTGCCTGGCTCCGTGGGACTCGGGCTCCTGACACAGTTGTCATAGTTTCTGAATGTTTTCCAGTCTTACCTTCTCTCCACCTCTCTGCACACCCACCGTCCTGACCTCCCTATCCTCACGAGGCTCGAGACTGTGGAGGGGAGGCTGCCCCCTGGGGATGGCCTAGGTCCCCCGAGCGGGCGGGAGGGACCCTGGCAAGGGCCGCCTTCCAGCTGGAGAGTCACCATGTCACAGGAACCAGTGGGCCCGGGACCCTCACCCTGATTCCTGGGTCTGGGGACACCCAGTTAGGAGAAGAGCTCATCTATTTTTCGTGTCCCTGTTTTGGCAAATTCCACCACCAAGGGTCTAGTTGGAAATCTTGTTAGGGGTTTGCTCACAAGTGCAGGGTACTTCTGGAGCACTGCGGGCAGATGAAGAATGAAATCGCTCCCAGGAGGGAACCCAGGAAAACTTTTGAGCTCACTGAAATCTCAGCGATGGGAAGATCATTTCACTCCGCCATCAGCTGGGGAAATCTCTAGAACCGAGAGGTCATGTAACGTCACACCTCTTCCCTCTCATTGAGGAGAAAGGAATGCTTGCTTGGAACGGGGACTCTTTTGATTTCAGCTTGTTAGGCGACGGGATGATCTCATCATGGACCATTACTTGAATTATAATCCATGAACCCAGCACAACTGCTGGGAGAACAGAGCATTTGTATCTGTATCTCAGGTATGGTGCATTTCTGTAGAAGGAAATGTCTCGCTGGGATTCTGCAGAATCGACAAGAGTGTCTCTCTGAAAGCTGGAGAGTTCAAGTGTTCTGCGGAGGTAAGTTTTCAGTTAAATTCCCCAGATCCAAGATTAGTCAGAAGCACTGCAGGAAAGCTTAATCCAATCACTTTGATTCTTCTCCAAACATGATTTATCTTCTGATCATCAGTACTTTGATGAAAGGGGAAAAGCAAGCTCACTATTTTTTTTTTTAAACTTACTGTGACTCCTGTATCCGTTATTCCAGAGCCCAAGTCCTGTCCCATCTTGGCTTTCCCCTTGGCAATGGCTTCCTTTGGCATTCGATTTTTGTATGGTCATCAGCAATCATTTTTCCCTAACGTTCAAGTCGGTCTTTCTATCCTTCCCCAGAAGGGCTGGATATCTCAAAGCTCCTGGTATAACAAGAGCTGCCTGACCTTCCACGGGAAACATGGTTTAGTGTCAAGGTCATGCCTTAAAAAGCAGAGTTTACTTCCTGTGGGACAGGAAGTGGCGCCAGCCTCAGCTGAGCCAGTCAGGTGGGAGCAGAGTATGGAGTTTAAGTGCGGACTCTGTTGCGAACTGGCCAGGAATCCTGGGCAAGTGGCTTCACCTGCTGTGTCTTGGTTTCCTCGTCTCTCACACGAGTCTTCCTCACAGGCAGTTGTGAAGATCAGGGGCCTAATGAGTGTGAGATGCTGCACACAGCACCCGATGCAGGCAGGTGGGGTGTTTCCCTTTAGTGAGCACCTACTGTGTGCTGGGCCCTGGAGACACAGAGACAGAAGGAATGGTCCCTCTCAGCCAGGAGCTCACAGACTAACTGCAGTTCTCAGCTGGGGGCTATTCTGCCTCCAGGGGACACTGGATGGCATCTGGAGACATTTTGGGCTGTCCTGACCTGAAGGGGAGGGGTTGGTACTGGTCTCCAGTAGGTGGAGGCCAGGGATGCTGCTAGAGTCCTACAACACACACTCCAGCCCCACAACCAAGAATTATCCGACCCCAAGTGCCAATCCAGCTGAGGTTGAGAAACCCTGGATGAATCGAAGAGCCTTTGAAATTCAGTGTGATGAGGGTTTCAGTAACGGGGTGAACCCAGGGTA
The DNA here is from genome assembly GCF_059928025.1 of Delphinapterus leucas. NCBI lineage: Eukaryota > Metazoa > Chordata > Mammalia > Artiodactyla > Monodontidae > Delphinapterus > Delphinapterus leucas. The sequence goes on along the minus strand of NC_143136.1, from coordinate 2,630,494 downwards.
CCGAGGGACTCTCCCCTTGTTTACTCTGAGGCTTAGTTATTGGGTCAAATTTACTGTGACCCCCACGAGGCCCTCAGTCCCCACCCATTTGTCAGGGGTGCCCAGATGGGTCTGAACCCAGCTCAGCTCAAACAAGGACTTGCCTGCCCCCCACCGTCACCATCCAAGGAACATTCACCGAACTGTGTGTGTTCAAAGTGCCCGACCCCAAGCTCCACCCTGTCTCCACTGAGTCGTTTAAACCTGCACAAGCCCTGCCCCCAAAGCCTGTGGCTTAGCTGTGATACCAAGAGCATCTCTGTAAAGGAGCCCCAGGCCCTGCTGACCAGGACGTCTTCCAGAGCCATGGGTCAGGGAAAGGACACCCAGAGCCCAGCTCTCAAGTCTTGGACAGAGTTCCTTCCATCCTCCGTGAAGAACTCAGATGAAGAAACACTGGATGGTCCTGAGAGCTGGGAGTCGAGCACACCTGGTCCCCTTGGTGCTGCAGCTCTCAGCTCAAAGTCCTGAACAGGCAGGAGCCAGCCCGGCCCGGAACACAGTGGTTCAGAGTGTGGTCCCCAAAGGCAGCAGGGGCAGCATCACCTGGGAACCTGATAAAGATGAAAAACCTTGCCCCCCACCCCAGACCTTCTGATTCAGAAACCCTGGGGCTGGGGCCAAGGGTCTGTGACTGACAAGCCCCCTGGGGGAATGGTGATGCAGCTGAAGAACGACTCCTTCCCCTGGGACACAAGACCCTGGTGTGGGCAGCTACGTTCCAGCACGGCTATTAACAGCGCTCAGCCGAGGTCAGGAGGGTTCCCGGGAGCCTGCTCATCTCGGCTTCTGCCATCTCATCAGTGAATTCACCTCAAACTCCCAGAGCTTCAGCTCTCTCTGCAAGAAGCACAGAATTGTTTTAAAGATAAGCCATGGGTCAATCACGAGCAGAAAACTGAGATTCAGCCTCCTTATCTGAAGGATGCCAGTTCAAGAAGTTCATTGTAGTTCTCTTTCTGAATAAAAAGCAGCCAGGAAACGTTTAAAATAGACTCCAGTGAGGCAAAGCACAGGAGTCCTGGAAACGGTGAAGCTCAGCTGCAAAGAGCAGAAATGTGCCTGCCGCTCAGAACAGCAGGGATTAGAAAAATGTATTTCATCTCCATCTGGTAAGTTACACACACACACGCACGCACGCACATACACACACACACACACACATACACACAGAATGCCTGTAGTGCTGTATGTCTTGAACTTGGTGATAGTTCCAGGAGTTTATTCGTTTGCAAAAATTCATTGAGATAAATGAATGAACTTAAGGTTTATGCATTTTATTGAATATAAATTACCCCTCTGTATTTTTATGAACATTGACAAAAATGTCTGTGTACTTTACAGTATGTTATGCTTTAACGTTTTTAGAGTTTACAGAGAAACTGATAAATGGCTCTTTGATAGAACAGCAAGGAGACAACAGACCTGCAGGAGCTCGGTGTGCCAACAGGGACCTTAGGAAGCACTGTCTGAGGCCACCTGACCAGTAATTAGGGTTTAGGTATATGTGCAAGGCAAGAACAAGCTATGAACTGGGTTGACCCATCAACAATAGTGACACGGCCCTAAGTTTGAGAAAGTCGAAGAAAGGAGATCAGCAGAACTCTTAGCATGAATGCCATAGGCCAAGTTCACTGTGCTTTTGGAGAAATGGAGGGAGGTATCTAGACTTTTCCTTATAGCTGGGGCATGAAAGCAGCTCCCAGTGGAGGTAAGTTTGTGGTAAGTGTGTGGGGCTGAATCAAATCAACTCAATGCCCATTCTGAGCCCGAAAACAACCCAGTGTTTCCTCAGCAATCTACAACTTCCTGGTAAAGTTTGTCTGTTTTTTCTCTTTCTTAAACTTAAAACCCTAATAGACATTATTATTATTTTTATAAATTTATTTATTTATTTATTTTTGGCTGCATTGGGTCTTCGTTGCTGCGCGCGGGCTCTCTCTAGTCGAGGCGAGTGGGGGTCACTCTTTGCCGTGGCGTGTGGGCCTCCCATTGCGGTGGCCTCCCTCGTTGCGGAGCACAGGCACCGGACATGCAGGCTCAGCCGCTGCGGAGCATGGGCCCAGCTGCTCTGCGGCATGTGGGATCCTCCCGGACCAGGGCTCGAACCCTTGTCCCCTGCGTTGGCAGGCAGATTCTTAACCACTGCGCCACTAGGGAAGCCCCAACATTACTTTTTAGAACAGTTTTGGGTTTATAGAAAAGTTGAACTCGTAGTACACAGAGTTCTCTATACCCCACCTCCACAGTTTCCCGAGCTTATTAGTGATTAACACCAGTAAATTGCTACGTTTTGTACAATTGTGATACATCCTTATTAACAGAAGTCCATATCCCCTATTCAGATTTCCTTAGTTTTCACCTAGCGCTCTTTTTCTCTTCTCAGATCACACTGCATTTATTCATCATGCCTCCTTAGGCTGCTCTTGGCTGGGACAGCTTCTGACCTGCCTCGTCTTTGATGATCCTGACAAAATCTTGAGGAGAACTGGACAGGTGTATTGCAAGCGCCCCTCCAGAGAAATCCATCTGACGTTTTTCTCGTGATTAGACTTAAGTTATGGTTTGGAGGAGGTAAAGGGCTATTTTCCTCAAGACTACCTGATACCAACATGAGTTATGACCCCTGGTGTTGACCTTGACCTCCTGGCTGAAGCAGCGTCTATCCGGTTTTTCCGCCATGAAGTTTCTCCCTTTTCCCTCCTTCCCACACTGACCCCTTCAGTATCAGGGAGGAGTTATGCTCACCCCTCCTTTAGGGTGGGGTATCTGCAAGCTTTATTTGGAATTCTTCTGCACTGGTGATTTGTCTCTTCTTACCCATTTCTTTACTTCTTATTGAGTATAATTGACATACAACATCATGTTTGTTTCAGGTGTACAACGCAGTGATTCGATATTTGTATATATTGGGAAATAATCACCACAGTAAGTCTAGTTAACATCTGTCATCATACGTAGTTACAGAATTCTTTTTTCTTGTGATGAGAACTTTTAAGATTTACTCTCAGCAACTTTCAAATGTACAATACAGTGTTATTAGCTATAGTTGCCATGCTGTACATTTATCTCTTGTTACCTTTTTATTAATTTTATCAATATTTATATCAATGTGGACTCATGGATGTTTATTTTATACTTTGCATTTTAATTCAATAGTACTTTTTTTGTTGTTCAAATTGTTCCTGCTTTGGCCACTGGGGCTATTTCATTTGACTCATATGCCCCTTTGACATACATACCCGCATCAATGTACCCTCCCTCCCTCCCTCCCTCCCTTCCTTCTTTCCTTCTTTCCTTCCTTCCTTCCTTCCTTCCTTCCTTTTCAAATTTTAATTTTTAGTTTATTAACTTTTAAAATTTTATTTTTATTTTTAGGATAGTTTTAAAACTTTTATTTTTTTTAGAACTGTTTTAAGTTCACAGCAATGGTGAGAGGAAAGCACAGAGACTTCCCACATACCCCGTGCTTTCCCCTCACAGGCAGGCAGACCCTCCCCGTCAGCAGCATCTCCCGCCAGAGGGTACATTTGTTATAACTGATGAACCTACACTGACACTTCACCATCACCCACCCAGGGTTTATGGTTTACCCTCCTGTTCACTTTTTGTGTTGTACATTGTATAGGTTTGGACACATGTATAATGACATGCATCTAGCATTGTACTATCATACCAAATAGTTTCATTGCCCTAAGGATCCTCTGTGTTCTGCCTAGTCATCCTTTCATCCTCCCAGTCCCTAACAACCCCTGATCTTTTTACTGTCTCTGTAGTTTGTCCTTTTCCAGAATGTCATATAGTTGGAATCATACAGCATATATGAAAAGAAGCCTTTTTCAGATTGGCTTCTTTCACTTAGTAATATGCATTTAAAGTTTCTTTATGTCTTTTCATGGCTTGAAGGTTCATTTCTTTTTAGTGCTGAATAATTTTCCACTGTCTAGATGTACCACAGTTTATTTATCCATCCACCTACTGAAGGACATCTTGGTTGTTTCCAAGTTTGGGCAATCATGAATAAGATTTTATAAACAGCTGTGTGCAGGTTTTTGTGTGGATCTAAATTTTCAACTCCTTTAGATGCCCCCCCCCTTCTTTCCTGCTTTCTTTCTTTTTTCCTCTCTTTCTCTTTCTTACTTTCTTCTCCAGGCTTATCTTGTATATTTATTGCCCCAGTCCTAGAATCAGCCATTTCTCTAAGGTGTCTTGTTCCCTTTCATTGAAGAATGGTATTAGAAACCAAGGTCTGGGTGCTGGGTGTGTTTTTTGCATGAAGGAGTCTTGTCTTTTAGGCCCTCTTAATCGGCAGAGCAAGGAAATATATGTGTATATACAAACCCAGGTATATATACATGTGTACAAATATTTCTCTGTGTACATACATACATCTGTATGTACATTAGGTTAAACATGAGTTCTACTGATTCTCTAACTGTGATCCAGTACCTCACGGGTCATTCTACCCTCCTCTCCTTGCTGAGCTATAAGTTTCACCGCCAACAGTGAGAACGTGGCTCCCACCATCCACCGTCTCTTTACTCTGTCTTTCAATTCCAGCAGATTGAGTAAAGAGTATCAGAACTGTTAACCATATCCTCATGGGGATACGGTACTTATACACAGTTCCCTTTGGTTTAGTCTTACAGACTCCATTTATTTCCAACCTTAAGTCAGTCCGTTCCCACCACCCCTTCAGTGAGGTTGTTTCATATATTTGTAATATATTTCTATTCTCTTATCAAAGTCTGCATTTTTTCCTGGGATTCCTCCAGTTCCTAAACAATTTTTTAAAAATTAGCATACAATGCAGTTCACTCTGTGTTGTAAAGTTTTATAGATTTTGACAAATGCGTAATGTCATGTATCTGACATTACAGTATCATGCAGGACAGTTGAACTGCCCTAAAAATCCCCTGCCTTTCACCTGCTCATCCTTTCCTGCCTCGTTCCAAACTCCTGGCCACCACTGAGCTTTATACTGTCACGTGGTTTTGCCTTTTCTGGAATGTTATGTAGTTGGAATCATATAGTATGCAGGCTTTCCAGACTGGCTTCTTTGATCGAGTAATATCCATTTAAAGTTCCTCCCTGTCTTTCCATGTCTTGATAGCTCATTCTTTTTATTGCTGAATAATATCCCATTGTACGGATGTACCAGTTTTTTTTTTTAAAACATCTTTATTAAGGTAGGGAGACGCAAGAGGGAAGAGATACATGTATATGTATAACTGATTCACTTTGTTATAAAGCAGCAACTAACACACCAGTGTAAAGCAATTATACTCCAATAAAGATGTAAAAAAAAAAGGTATAATTGCTTTACATTGGTGTGTTAGTTGCTGCTGTATAACAAAGGAGTCAGCTATACATATACATATATTCCCATATCCCCTCCCTCTTGCGTCTCCCTCCCACCCTCCCTATCCCACCCCTCTAGGTGGTCACAAAGCACCGAGCTGATCTCCCTGTGCTATGCGGCTGCTTCCCACTAGCTATCTGTTTTACATTTGGTAGTGTGTATATGTCCATGCCACTCTCTCACTTTGTCCCAGCTTACCCTTCCCCCTCCCCGTGTCCTCAAGCCCATTCTCTGCGTCTGCATCTTTATTCCTGTCCTGCCTCTAGAGTCCTCAGAACTATTTTTTTGTTTTTAGATTCCATATATATGTGTTAGCACACGGTATTTGTTTTTCTCTTTCTGACTTACTTCACTCTGTATGACAGACTCTAGGTCCATCTACCTCACTACAAATAACTCAATTTCATTTCTTTTTATGGCTGAGTAATATTCCACTGTATATATGTGCCACATCTTCTTTATCCATTCACCTGTCAAGAGACACTTAGGTTGCTTCCATGTCCTGGCTATTGTAAATCGTGCTGCAGTGAACATTGTGGTACATGACTCTTTTTGAATTATGGTTTTCTCAGGGTATATGCCCAGTAATGGGATTGCTGGGTCATATGGTAGTTTGTTTATACATTTACTTATTGAAGAACAGCCTGGTTGATTCCAGTTTTTGGAAATTATAAATAAAGTTTCTATAAACATTTGTATTTAGTTTTTGTGTGGACATAAGTTTTCAATTCAGTTGTGTAAATACCAAGGAGCACAATTGTTGGATCATATGGTAAGTCTATGTTTAGCTTTGTGAGAAACTACTAAACTGTCTTCCAAGGTGGCTGTACGAGTTTTTCATTCTCACCAATAAGGAAAGTAAGTTCCTATTGCTCTGTACTCTGATCAGCATTTGGAATTGTCAGACTTTTGGATTTTAGCCATTCTAACAGGTATGTCATAGTACCTCACTGTCGTTTTAATTTAAAATTCCCTAATGACAGGTGATGTGAACGTCTTTTTATGCTGATGTTCCATTTGTACATCTTATGTCATGAGGGGTCTGTTCAGATATTTTTGTCTTCTTTCAAACTGAGTTTTTTGTTTTCTTATTTTTGAGTTTTAAGAGTTCTTGTATATTATGGATACAAGTCCTTCATCAGATATGTGTTTTGCAAATATTCTTCTCCCAATCTGTTGTTTACCTTTTCATTCTATTAACAGTATCTTTGGCAAAGCAGAAGTCTCTACATTTTAATAAAGCCTAACATCAATTTTTCGATTATGAATTGTGATTTTGGTGGTATATATAAAAAACTCATCACCAAACCCTAGATCACCTAGGTTATTCTCCTATGTAACATTCTAAAGATTCTGTAGCTTTGCACTTTACATATACCTCTTTGATCCATTTTGAGTTAATTTTTGTGAAATGTGTTAGGTCTGTCTTTTTCTCTCTCTGCATATATATATGTGTATGTGTGTATATATATATATATATATATATATGCATGCATATGTATACATATCTATATCTATATATATTTTGGTCGTATAGGTATCCAGTTGTTCCAGAACTATTTGTTGAAAAGAATATGCTTTCTCTGTTGAATTGCCTTCACTTCTTTGTCAAGGATCAGTCGATTATATTTGTGTGGGTCTATTTCTGGGCTCTCTATTCTGTTCCACTGATCTATTTGTATATATTCTTTTAACAACACCACACTGTCTTGTTTACTGTAGCTTTATAGTAAATCTTGAGGACAGGTAATGTCAGTCCTCCAACTCTGTTCCTCTTCTTCAGTACTGTGTTGGCTATTCTGGGACTTTTGTATAAACTTTAGAATCAGTTTGCTAATATCCACAAAATAACTTGCTGGGAATTTGATTGTGATTGCATTGAATCTATAGATCAAGTTGATAAGAATTGATGTTTTAACAATATTGAGTCTTCCAATTCATGAACATGGAGTATCTCTCCATTTATTTGGATCTTCTTTGATTTTTTTTATCAGAGTTTTGTAGTTTCCCCCATATAGATCTTATACATGTTTTGTTACATTGATACTTAAGTATTTCATTTTTATGCAAAAATGTATGTGATAATTTACATTACATTAATTTCAAATTCCACTTGTTCACTGCTGGTATATAGGAAAACAATTGACTTTTATATATTAACCTTGTATCCTGTGACCTCCGTATAATCACTTCCGGAAGTGATTGTTTTTGTTGATATTTTGGGATACTTGACATAGGTAATCATGTCATCTGTGGATAAAATTTTATGTCTTCCTTCTCAATCTGTATACGTTTTATTTCTATTTATTGTCTTACTGCACTATCTAGGACTTGACTACAATGTTGACTAGGAGTGGTGAGAGGGGACACCCTGGCCTTGTTCCCAGTCTTGGGGTAAAGCCCCCACTTTCTCATCATTAAGTGTTGTATTAGATGTTGGGTTTTTGTAGATGTTCTTTATCAAGTTGACGACATTCCCTTACATTTCTAGTCTACTAAGAGCTTTTACACAAATGGATGTTGATTTTGCCTAAAGTTTTTTTTCTTAATTAATTGATGTGACATTATGATCATTCTTCTTTTGCCTGTTGATGTGGTATATGACATGAGTTGATTTTTGAATATGGAACCAGTTTGTATACAAGGAGTAAATCCCACTTGGCTGTGGTGTGTAATTCTTTTTACACATTGTTGGGTTTGATTTGCCAATATTTGGTTAAGGATTTTTGTATCTATGCACAAGAGATTGCTCTGTAGTTGTTTTCTTTTCTTGTAATTCTTTATCTGCTTTTGGATGAGGGTAATATTGACCCCATAGGCTGAATTAGGAAGTGTTCCCTCTGCTTCTATTTTCTGGAAGATTTTGTAGAGAATTGACAATATTTTTCCCTTAAATATTTGTTAGAATTCACCAGTGAAACCATCTGGGTCTGGTGGTGCTTTTTGGAAGATTATTATTGACTGATTCTTTTAAAAAATAGTTATAGGTCTTATCAGATTATCTATATCTTGTCAGTTTTGGTAGTTTGTGTCTTTCAGGTAAGTGATCCACTTCATCCCAGGTATCAAGTTTGTGAGCACAGACTTGTCCATAATATTCCTTTATTATCCTTTTAATGTGCATGAGATCAGAGAGATGATCCTTCTTTCATTTCTAATATTACTAAGTTGTGTCTCTTTTTTCTTGGTTAGCCTGGCTAGAGGGTTATCAAATTTATTGGTCTTTTTAAAGAATCGGATTTTTGGTTCTGTTGATTTTTCTCTATTGATTTTTCTGTTTTTAATTTCACTGCTTTCTGCCCTAGTTGTTATAATTTCTTTTCTTCTGATTGCTTTAGGCTTAAATACAAGACCTTTCAGGTCTCTATTTCTCTGAACTTCTCAAGGTGTTCTTTCTCCTTGTATATTTTTTCATTCAAAGAAAATGACTTGAGCAGCTTGGAATAAGATGAAACAGCAGGTGTGTGGGCAGCTCTCTGGAGTTACCCCATATGGCGGCATTTGGAAGAGCAGGCCGTCTTCCTGACTTGTGTTACTTTGCCTTATCATTGGAGTTGAAAAATCGGAAGCACAACTGAAATGCTGTGTGTGACTCCAAAACACCCCGTTCTTGTCAAGTGGCATTTTCCCCAGCCCCTTTCATCCAGTGGGGCCTCTCAGGAAGGGGAGCCCCGGCCTGAGAGCAGGACCCACTCCTGGCCTCACCCCCTGCAGATAAGACCTGCTCAAGTGTCACTTGGCAGTCAGAGGTAACTGAAAATCAGACCCCTTGTTTTGTAGTCCCTGCCGTTTTTGTTGGAGATTTACTGGAAGTGTCGGTTTCTCAGTGATAGCAGGGGTGATTTGGAGGACAGCTCGAGAACTGTGAAAGGAATCACTGTTCAAAATCTAAGTGAGCAGCACCTGCCGTTTCTTCCTTTCTGCAGGACTATCTTCTTTTAAGTATATGAGGTCACCTGCACTGCCTACAGAAACTTCTAGAAGATATCAGGTCATGCTGGGCAGTGTGTATCGTGGGGGACATTACATGTATGGTCTTATCAGCCGATCCCAGTCAAGTTCAAGCTAAGGAGCTTGGAGCTGGGGGAAGGCTCGTGTCTTCTTGCTTTAATCTCCTCATGGTGATGAGACCCAGAACGATGGGATTGGAGCACAGAGTCTTGCAGCCAAATTTCATGTCTGTGAACGCTAAATTTTTATTCACTCTGGTTCCAAGAGTGTGTTTAAAGTCCCTGGGGCAAGGATGGGCTTTCTAGAAAGCAGGGGTGAGAGTCTGCTCTGTGTGTCCCCCCAAGCGCCCCTGGGTGGGCTGGAGAAGAAAGGGTCACCAACAGGAAGTGACTTGGGATGATGGATCCCCCCGGGGTGGGGGTGGGGAGCGGGACGGGAAGTTTCTAAACATTTCAGAATAAGCGGAACGAAGCCAGAGCAGCCTTGGAACGTTCTCTCCCTCTTTCCTAGATTTCTGTCTTCCCTAAACCAACCACGTCTGCATTAACCTCTCCCTGAAATAAAAATCAGGCCTGTCCCCATTGTTTTGGGGAACTAGGGCAAGAGTTCAACAGAAGCCCTCAAACCACAGTTCATTAAATCAAGTGAATTAACTACTAAATAGAATATGTCCTGTCCCCTCACCTGCATCTCCTCTGGACAAATATGCCTTCTTCATGACCTGGCAGGCCAGATCTGCCTCTGGCCCTGCCTGCCAAGGTCTGTCTTGCACCCTGAGGGCCTTGAGCACGTGCGTGTGGACAGTCTGGCCCCACTATAAGCTCTGCCTGGGTCCCTGCACTAGAATGGCAAAAATTAAAAAGACCAACCATATAAAGTGTGGGCAAGGATGTGAAGCAACCGAACACTCGCACGCTGCTGATGGGAATGCAAATGGCACGGCCACTTCGGAAAACAGTGGCAACTTCTCGCGAAGTGAAATACACACTTGCCCTGTGATCCTGCTGTCTCACTCCAAGATATTCACCCAAGAGACAGGTAAATTTATGAGCACACAAAACCCTGTATGTGAATGGACATAGCAGCTTTAACCATGACAGCCAAGAACTAGATACAACCGAAACATCCTTCAGCTGGTGAGCGGATGGATGAACAAGCTATGATCCATCCAAACAATGGAAACCGCTCAGCTATAAAAAGGAATGAACTATTGACTCATGTGACAACGTGGGTGCATCTCAAACGCATTATGCTGGGGGAAAGAAGCCAGACACAGAAGGCTACATACTGTGCGATTCTCTTCATTCCACATTCTAGAAATGGCAAAACTAGAGGGCAGAGAACAATTTAGTGGTTAGTGGCAGTTAGGGGTAGGGGAGGACATTTTTGGAGTGATGGAACTGTTCTACCTTGACTCACAGGGGTACCTGACTCTCTGCACGTGTCAAAACACATGGACTTGTATGCTCCAAAGGGTGAATTTTATAGTACGTTAAATACAAATATTAAATATACACATATACACATATATATGAAAATCCAGCTGTGGGGTCAGAGGTCAGGATTATGTTGTCACCCTGGGTGGGGGGCTGCGAGAGGCGCAGCGGGGCTCCTGGGTCCCTGCTGTGTCTGTCTGCTTTTTGTTCTGTGTGCCAGTAACATGGCTGTGTTTGCTCTGTGATCCAGTAAAGGGCACTCCTATAACTTGTCTGCCTTTTTGTATATATGTTATTCTTTAATTAAAAGGTTATTTAAAAAATACAAAAGAATTAGAGACACATAAAAGTTCATAACTCTGTGTGACGTCAAAGATTACATAAGGCACCACCTTCCAGCCCTCCTCCTGGACCTCCCTTCACTTTCCGTTGAATCCACAGCCATCGACCCCCACTCCCCTACTCCGTGGAGCTGAGATGCAGAGACTGGGTGGGTCCAAGGCCAAGCAGTGGGTTCCAGGGGGACTTGGGGTGGGGCCCGGGTCTCCCTGTTTCCAGCTCAGCACTCCATTTGGAAAAGCTTCATTGAAATGGACGACAGAGCAGGTGTCCTCCTGAACTAGGTGGAAAGCGGGCCGGATGGCACCACCTCCTGCAGGTGGACCTGGAGGAGGAAGGTCGGGCAGAGCTCTGAGCTCTCATGTAACCAGGTCATCTCCGTGAGCCCCACAGACTCTGGTTACAGCACCTCATCTGATGGATGAAAGAGGAAAGAGCTATTTTCTTTTTCACAGGAAGGGACATGGAGGTCTACTTCTTTTTTCTTTTATCTCATACACCATATTCTACCCATTAACACATAGAATAAATGAAACAAAAACAGAGTTGATCTTCTACAGAGAAGCCATCTTCCCTGCCCTGAGAAAAGACCCCAGCATCCCTGCTGTGCGTTAGTCGGCAGAGAGGTCCACGTTCTCACGTCTCTCAGGGGAGGCAGGGTTCCGCTGAGACTCCCCACGGGTGAGCACGCCAATGTTGTTGTCTTCTGTGAGCGTGTGTCCTGCCTTCGGCAGTTGATGACTCTTCCAGGAGCATAGCAGGTGCTGCGTTCGTGGGAAGTGCAGGTTCCTGTGCAGGGGATGCTGCCAGCACAGCAGTGACCACCCTCTCCATCCATCATCAGGGGTTCCTGCCCGGGCTGGTCGAAACTTCATCCCCGCCTGGGGATCTCACGAGTGGTGTGGACTCGACGCGCCTGTAACTGAACTCAAGTCCCAACCCCTCTAGTCTGCGTCTCGGAGACCGTTGGTACCGCCGCCTAGCTAACCCAGCCGAAGCCTGGGCACCTTCCCTGCCACTGCCCCCTTCATTCGCCTCTCTGGTCCATCACGGTCGATCCTCGTCAGGGCGAACCTCGTCAGGGCGAACTCACTCTGTCTGCCTTAAGCCAGCGCCCCAGTGAGCTCAGTGGTATGGTGGTTATTGCCGTGCTACCAAGAAAGGGACCATAACGAGTAAGATCTGCTCAAAACTATATGGTGAGCAGGTGGACGGCGGAGCTGAAAGCTCTGGTCTCACTGCTCCATCTCTTTCTTTCTTTTTTTAAAAATACAAATTATTTATTTATTTATTTTTGGCTGCGTTGGGTCTTCATTGCTGCACGTGGGCTTTCCTTTTAGTTGCAGTGAGTGGGGGCTACTGTTCTTTGCAGTGCGCAGGCTTCTCATTGCAGTGGCTTCTCTTGTTGCAGAGCACGGGTTCTAGGTGCACGGGCTTCAGTAGTTGTGGCAGGTGGGCTCAGTAGTTGTGGTGCTTGGGCTTAGTTGCTCCACGGCATGTGGGATCTTCCTGGACCAGGGATCGAACCCCTGTCCCCTGCATTGGCAGCCAGATTCTTAACCACTGTGCCACCAGGGAAGTCCCTCCATCTCTTTCTTTTACCTGTACACTGATCCTCTCTTCTGGACCTTTGCCAAGGCCTCTGAACTGCTCTAGACTCTTACCCCCTCTTAATCCAGTCCACACCTTGTCTAGGATAATGTGTTTATCTAACCTCGTCTGGGAATAACCTCCAGGGCTTCAAGTTGGTCTTGGAATAAAATCCCAAATCGGCTGCTTGGCCACACCAGATCCTAAGTGGGGTGACTCTTCCTGTCCACCTCACCTGTGCCTCTCTTTCTCTTGTTCTCCAGTCACTCCAGACCTCAGGACCTTTGCATATGCCACTTCTTTTCCCTGGATTGCCTTTCCTACCCTATTTGGTAGAATGGGCCCAGACTTGCCCGTTCTATAGATCACCTTGTGTTCTTGGATCAGAACCCTTCCTACTGGGTCAGGACAATCTCTTATTGCTCCCTTAGCTCCTTCCCCCACCCCTTTGTAGACTGGTTACACGTGTAAGAAGTTATTTAATGCTGGTCTTCCTCTAGACTGTAAGGCTCCAGGTGGGCGGGGATGGCGTCTTTCTTTCCCACCACTGAATCCTCAGCTTCCAGCAGAGGACTTGCCACAAAGGCAATCAGTGCTTGATAAATATTTGCTGAGTGGATGAACTAATGGGTGTGTGGAGCATCTCAGGTCCTCAGACTCCCTGCAGCCCCTCACTTTATAGATCAAGTTCCTCTGAGGAACTGAGGACAGAGCCAGGAAGAGACCTCTGTCTCTGGACCCTTTTCCATGGACGTCTCTCTCTCTCTCTCTCTTGCTGCTGCCTCTCCAGCGAAGGCGACTGAAATGAGAGTTCTGCCCAACCAGAAGAGCATCCTTCTTGAGGAACTGGAAGCAAAAGGAAGGGAATCTTTGACCATCACGAGATCTGAGCACCTTTTGTACCAGATGCTGGTACCAGGAGCCCAGAAAGGAGGAATTCCAGAAGCCCATAATCACAACTGGGCTGAGAATACAGATGAGGCCACAGAACAAGCAAAATTAGCCAAACTCAGAATTACATTACTAACCTGGGTTCTATCAGCTGATATAAACAAATGACCATAGTCAGGCAGAAACAATACAGAAGGAGTGGAAATTCCCACCGGACAGATGAGGACACTGGGACTCAGGAAAAGTGACTCATTCAAGGTCACGCAGCTGGCCGGTGGCAGAGTCAGGCCAGAACTAGTTCCGGCTCAGCGGGGCCTCATCTACACGAGGCACCCAGGATCCTCACGACACGGCTACAATTGCTGGCACAGCCCTCAGGTTGCTTTGGGTATCTATTCCTGCGTCACAAGCCACCCGGAAACATAGTGACTTAAAAGGGCAAGCTGGCATGATCTCTCGTGATCCGAGGGGTGGTCAAGACTGAGCTGCGCAGTTCTTACTGGGGAGACGCAGCTGGAGTAGAATCAGATGGAGCCTGGGGCTGAGCCCTACGGGAAAGCTTAGAGGCCCCACCTACTGCCCAGGAAGGGACAAGCCACAGCCCACGCCCAGGGGTGCTGCTGTGAAAATGCCTGCATCTGGGGTCGGGAGACCGGGAGAGTTGTGACACTTGCCCAGCCACTTATTCTCCTGGGGCTTCCGCTTATCATCTGAAGTTGGGCACAGGACCAAATGGAGACCCCTCTGGGGACATTCAGTGGGCGCACCCCGGTCAATGGGCTAATTGCTCGTGCAGACACAGCTGCCAGCTCTTTGGATGGGCCTCAGAGGTGTCTTCCAAGGCACGGACGTGAGTGGGGATGGAAGAGGGCACTGGGCCGCGCTGCCAGACAGTTGCTGATGACCAAGAAAGACGTGCCTTCGAAGCCTCAGGTGTGTGAGTGGGTCCCTCCATGTCTACAGTGGGAAGGTGGGCGCTGGGGGAGCAGACACTGGGCCCCGGGCTGTCTGACTAACGTGCAAAGCAGAAGACTGAGCTGGGCTGCGTGCTGGTACATGTGAACGATTTCCTCAACGGCCAGGGGGGAACCGGAGGAGCCTGAAGCCCGGGCCTTACAGATAAGTGGCTCGGCGTGGTGTTAAGTCCTGTATTTAAGGCTGATCAATAGGCCGGTGGAGAGTGGCACCGGCTAATGCAATGTGCAGGTGGCCGCTGGCAGGTTGGGGGCCATAGGGCAACAGTGGACATCAAGGAATAAAACAAGGAGCAGGCAGGAAAGTCCTGCACGTACTGATAAGAGCCCCCCTTCGACGTGAGTGTGAGGAAAGTCATCGAGAGGACTTTGGTGGGCACCCACGACTTTGGTGGGCATCCAATTGTCCTGGACTTCTAGAAGAAGTTCATAGACTGGTGAACTCAAAACTGAAAACACTGACAAAACCACCTTGTGATTACAAAGTGCTTTTTCTGGGGGTGTCAAAGGATTTCAGAGACCAGCACAACCCCGTGTGCAGCTGGCCAGTGCATTTCCAGAAGGTCCTGATAGTGGAACCAAGGGCTGTTGCCAGCCTCGTCCTTCCCTCCAGCCGGGTGTCCATGGATCCACAGCCTACGGCCCGCTCCCAGCTCCCAGGGCCCTGAGCTTCGAGCCTCTTGGGCCCTGAGCCGCCACTCACAGCCCCATCCGCTGCAAGGCCTCGGCCATTCTCCTTCTGCCCATTCCTCACACTTGATCTCCTGTCCCCTTCTGCCACCGCCCACTGTGGGCCCTGGTCTCCTCGCGCTGTGACAGGGAAATAGCCCCGTGGCCTCCCTGCCCCCAGAGCTTCCCCGAGTGCAGGGCTGCTCACTCCATGCCCTGCTCAGTGGTGCTGTGTGGCTCCCTGGGCCCTGGCCTCTGAGGCCCACCATTGGGCACTGCCCACCCTCCACCCTCCCTGCACAGACCCTGAGCCCACCTGAACTCAGCTGCTTCCCCAGTGCTTGGCACTCCCCTGGGGCTCTCCCTGTGCTGCCTGCCATCCCCACCACCATGGGGGCTGCTGCACCTCAACACCTCCTCCGCCAGGAGACTCGGCCTCCTTAGGATTCTGCTCAAGGACCGCCTCCTCCTTGGATGCACATCTTCTTGCAGTCTTGGCTGAGCTTGGTTAAGGCAGGGTCAGGAGTGCCAGCAAGAGCTCTCAGATGGCAGCCCTGGGTACAAGGGAGGAGACAGGAGCCAAAACACACTGGTTCCTACGTTCAGATCCTACAGCTGCAATCAAGGGACTCACTGGACGAGGGTCCAGTTCCGCAGTGATCTTTCTTAGGGGTCAGGAAGGGGAGCATGCCTGCTTCCAACATTCTAAATGAACCAAGACAAGGGGAACTTCTCAGGTCCCAGGGCTGGTCCAGAACTGTTATGTGTCCTCACATGATACAGCATCCTGAGGAGGGAGGGACTGGTCCTCACTGTACAAACGGTCAAACTGAGTCACAGGGATTGTAGGTGACCTGTGCTGGCCATAGGATGGAGACCCTGCAGCCAGTCGCTGGGACCCACGCTCACGACAACCACGCTTGTGCTGAGTGGGCTGAGACGCACCCGTGGGGTCAGGGCCTGGGGCTCAGACTCTGCAGACCCTGTCTCTGGGATATCCCTTCCACCACTGCTGTGGCCAGGTGTGTGGGAGCCTGTGCTTCTCTCCCTCCAAGTCCCCCTCCACGGCTGTCGAGTCCCCCTCCTAAATTTCCCTCGAACTGCTCACTCGCCTCTGAGCTGGCCCATCTTGCCTGCGCTGTCCCAGCAGTGTCCTTGCTGGCCTGAAGCCCTGTCCTGCCCTCCAATCCGTGCCCCTCACTGTGCCCCGATGATTTTTCTGAACACGAGATAGGCCCTCCCTGCTCTCCCACCCCTTCCCGTGCCCCTGGTGGGGGCGGCCTCCTCCCCCACCGCCCCCGCTTGGCCCTGCTCCCAGCCTCACTTCCCCCAACATGGCCCTGACTCCTGTGCCGACATCTGAGCCAACACCCTCCTGGCTCTGCTCCTTCTCTGGGCAGCTCTCTCCGGCCCTCAGATCTCAGGTTGGCTGTCGCTCCTTCTGGAACCTCCCTCACCGCCAACAACTGGCTGAGGTCCCTGGTGTCCCCCCCACAGTGCCCCGCCCTCCCGCCGCAGCGCACAACAGCCCCTGTGCTTATGTAGTACGTGTCCCCCGTGTGTCCCCTGCGTGTCCCCCACTGGACCCTGGGCTCCCAGGGCAGGAGTAGCCTGTCTTTGGAGGGGTCTGCACGCCGGCAGAGGCAGCTTGTGCGCCCCCCACCCCAGGGTGAGGGCCTGGTGCACACACGGGGCCTCCGCCTTCTCCTGCTGTCTTTCCTGTTGTAGCTCCACGAGCAGCAGACTGTGCACCAGCCACAAAGGAGCTGAGCTTGGAGCCGTGCAGGTGCAGGAGGTCAGGGCCCTCTCTGACCCCAGAAGCAAGGAGCTGAGCCCCGATGGGCAAACAGATGGGTGTCCAGGACATGACCTACACCATGGAGCTGGCAGGCACCCTCCTCGGGACTTCTGATGCTGCCACTGTCCCCTGAGAGCTCCCTGAAGGCCATGCTGAGAGGCCACGGCAGGTTTCAACCAGGTTCTGCTCTGCTTGGCTGGCTGGTGGGGTCTGCGGGACAAGGCGGGTGGTAAATCAACGTGTGAAGTTGTTCATCTTCTGCAGGTGTCTCTGAGCCACAGCAGAGTGGGGCAAAGGGTGCTAAGCCACGAGCCAAAAAGCCAGATTCCATCCTGATCCTTCCCCTTTATAGGTCTATTTCCTTCTCCCTGTGCCTCAGTCTCTCCATCTGCAGACAGGGCTGGTAATCCGGGCTCTGTCCCACACAGGTGGTTTGAGGGTCCCCCAACACCAGAAATGCTGGTGGAGCAGCATCCTGGGAGCATCAGGGTCAGGAGGAACCTGGAGGCCAAGGATGGAACGGCCAAGGGCAGGAGCAGGGACCGTGCAGCCCCAGGAGGTCTGGAGCTGGGTAACGTTGTACCCTGAGGGTAACCCACGTTCTGGGGGTGATATCCCATGATGCCGTCCTGGCTTCCGTTCATGACCTCTCCAAGCGTGACTGTCGTGCTTTTTACCTCTTAAATATATACCACTTCCATTGACTGTCTTTCGGTTAATTCTTTCTCTTTTTTTTTGAATTTTATTTTATTTTATTTTTATACAGCAGGTCCTTATTAGTTATCCATTTTATACATGTTAGTGTATATATGTCAATCCCAATCCCCCAATTCATCACACCACCACGACCCCCCACTGCTTTCCCCCCTTGGTGTCCATACGTTTGTTCTCTACATCTGTGTCTCAGTTTCTGCCCTGCAAACCGGTTCATCTGTACCATTTTTCTAGATTCCACATATATGCATTAATACACGATATTTGTTTTTCTCTTTCTGACATACTTCACTCTGTATGACAGTCTCTAGATCCACCCACGTGTCTACAAATGACCCAATTTCGTTCCTTTCTTTGGCTGAGTAATATTCCATTGTATGTATGTACCATATCTTCTTAATCCAATTGTCTGTTGATGGGCATTTAGGTTGCTTCCATGATTTGGCTATAGTAAATAGTGCTGCAATGAACATTAGGGTGCATGTGTTTTTATGAATTATGGTTTTCTCTGGGTATATGCCCAGTAGTGGGATTGCTGGATCACATGGCAATTCTATTTTTAGTTTTTTTAAGGAACCTCCATACTGTTCCCCATAGTGGCTGTATCAATTTACATTCCCACCAAAAGTGCAAGAGGGTTCCCTTTTCTCCACACCCTCTCCAGCATGTGTTGTTTGTAGATTTTCTGATGATGCCCATTCTAACTGGTGTGAGGTGATACCTCATTGTAGTTTTGATTTGCATTTCGCTAATAATTAGTGATGTTGAGCAGCTTTTCATGTGCTTCTTGGCCATCAGTATGTCTTCTTTGGAAAAATGTCTATTTAGGTCTTCTGCCCATTTTTGGATTGGGCTGTTTGTTTTTTTAATATTAAGCTGCATGAGCTGTTTATATATTTTGGAGACTAATCCTTTGTCCGTTGATTCGTTTGCAAATATTTTCTCCCATTCTGAGGGTTGCCTTTGGTCTTGTTTGTACTTTCCTTTTCTGTGCAAAAGCTTTTAAAATTCATTAGGTCCCATTTGTTTATTTTTGCTTTTATTTCCATTACTCTAGGAGGTGGGTCAAAAAAGATCTTGCTGTGATTTATGTCATAGAGTGTTCTGCCTATGTTTTCCTCTAAGAGTTTTATAGTGTCTGGCCTTACATTTTGGTCGATGCAGAAAAAGCTTTTGACAAAGTTCAACACCCATTTATGATAAAAAAAAAAACTCTCCAGAAAGTAGGTATAGAGGGAACCTACCCCAACATGATAAAGGCCATATACGACAAGCTCACAGCAAACATCATTCTAATGGTGAAAAACTGAAAGCATTTCCTCTAAGATCAGGAACAAGACAAGGATGTCCACTCTCACCACTATTATTCAACATAGTTTTGGAAGTCCTAGCCATGGCAATCAGAGAAGAAGAAGAAATAAAAGGGGACTTCTATGGTGATGCAATGGTTGAGAATCCGCCTACCAATGCAGGAGACATGGGTTCGAGCCCTCATCCAGGAAGATTCCATATGCTTCAGAGCAACAAACCCCATGCACAACAACTAGTAAGCCTGCACTCTAAAGCCTGCATGCCACAACTACTGAAGCCTGCACACCTAGAGCCCATGCTCTGCAACAAGAGAAACCACCACAGTGAGAAGCCAACACCACAATGAAGAGTAGCCCCTGCTCACCACAACTAGAGAAAGCCCACACACAGCAATGAAGAACCAATGCTGCCAAAAATAAATAAATAAATAGAAATAAAAGGAATACAAATTGGAAGAGAAGAAGTAAAACTGTCACTGTTTGCAGATGACATGATACTCTACATAGATAGTCCTAAAGATGCCACCAGAAAACTACTAGAGCTAATCAATGAATTTGGTAAAGTTGCAGGATACAAAATTAATGCACAGAAATCTCTTGCATTCCTATACACTAACAATGAAAGATCAGAAAGAGAAATTAAGGGCACAGTCGCATTCACCATTGCAACAACAACAACAACAAAATACCTAGGAATAAACCTACCTAAGGAGGTAAAAGACCTGTACTCAGAAAACTGTAAGTCACTGATAAAAGAAATCAAAAATGACACAAACAGATGGAGAGATCTACCATGGTCTTAGATTGGAAGAATCAATATTGTGAAAATGACTATACTACCCAAAGCAATCTACAGATTCAGTGCAATCCCTATCAAATTACCAATGGCATTTTTTACAGAACTGGAACAAAAAATCTTAAAATATGTATGGAGACACAAAAGACCCTGAATAGTCAAAGCAATCTTGAGAGAAATAAATGGAGCTGGAGGAATCAGACTCCCTGACTTCAGACTATACTACAAAGCTACAGTAATCAAGACAATATGGTACTGGCACAAAAACAGAAATACAGTTCAATGGAACAGGATAGAAAGCCCAGAGATAAACCCACACACCCATGGTTAACTAATCTATGACAAAGGAGGCAAGGATATACAATGGAGAAAAGACAGCCTCTCAATAAGTGGTGCTGAGAAAATTGGACAGCTACATGTAAAAGAATGAAATTACAACACTCCCTAACACCATACACAAAAATAAACTCAAAATGGATTGAGGATTTTTGCATCTCTATTCATCAGTGATATTCTTTTTTTGTAGTATCCTTGCCTGGTTTTGGTATCAGGGTGATGGTGGCCTCCTTGAATGAGTTTGGGAGTGTTCCTTCCTCTGTAATTTTTTGGAAGAGTTTGAGAAGGATGGGTGTTAGCTCTTCTCTAAATGTTTGATAGAATTCACCTGTGAAGCCATCTGGTCCTGGACTTTTGTTTGTTGGAAGATTTTTAATCACAGTTTCAATTTCATTACTTGTGATTGGTCTGTTCATATTTTCTATTTCTTCCTGGTTCAGTCTTGGAAAGTTATACCTTTCTAAGAATTCATCCATTTCTTCCAGGTTGTCCATTTTATTGGCATAGAGTAGCTTGTAGTAGTCTCTTAGGATGCTTTGTATTTCTGCAGTGTCCATTGTAACTTGTCCTTTTTCATTTCTAATTTTATTGATTTGAGTCCTCTCCCTCTTTTTCTTGATGAGTCTGGCTAAAGGTTTATCAATTTTGTTTATCTTCTCAAAGAACCAACTTTTAGTTTTATTGATCTTTGCTATCATTTTCTTTGTTTCTATTTCATTTATTTCTGCTCTGATCTTTATAATTTCTTTCCTTCTACTAACTTTGGGCTTTGTTCTTCTTTCTCTACTTCCTTTAGGTGTAAGGTTAGATTGTTTATTCGAGATTTTCATTGTTTTTTGAGGTAGGATTGTATTGCTATAAACTTCCCTCTTAGAACTGCTTTTGCTGCATCCCATAGGTTTTGGATTGTCGTGTTTTCATTGTCATTTGTCTCTAGGTAGTTTTTGATTTCCTCTTTGATTTCTTTAGTGATCTCTTGGTTATTTAGCAATGCATTGTTTAGACTCCAAGTGTTAGTGTTTTTTACATTGTTTCCCGTGTAATTGATTTCTAATCTCATGGCATTGGGGTCAGAAAAAATGTTTGACATGATTTCAGTTTTCTTTAATTTACCAAGGCTTGATTTGTGACCCAAGATGTGATCTATCCTGGAGAATATTCCGTGTACACTTGAGAAGAAGATGTAATCTGCTGTTTTTGGATGGAATGTCCTATAAATATCAATTAAATCTATCTGGTCTATTTTGTCATTTAAAGCTTGTGTTTCCTTTTTAATTTTCTGTCTGGATGATCTGTCCATTGGCGTTAAGTGAGGTGTTATAGTCCCCCACTACTACTGTGTTACTGTTGATTTCCTGTTTCATAGCTGTTAGCATTTTCCTTGTGCCTTTTGGGAGGTCTGAGGTCTTCTGCCAGCATTCAGTAGGTGTTCTGTAGGAGTTGATCCACGTGTAGATGTATTTCTGGTGTATCTGTGGGGAGGAAGGTGATCTCTGTGTCTTACTCTTCCGCCATCTTCCCCTCTGCCCTTTCCTTATGTATTGAGGTGCTCCTATGTTGGGTGCATATATATTTATAATTGTTATATCTTCCTCTTGGATTGATCCCTTGATCATTGTGTATTGTCCTTCCTTGTCTGTTGTAACATTCTTTATCTTAAAGTCTACTTTATCTGATATGAGAATTGCTACTCCAGCTTTCTTTTGATTTCCATTTGCATGGAGTATCTTTTTCCATCCCCTCACTTTCAGTCTGTATGTGCCCCTAAGTCTGAAGTGGATCTCTTGTAGACAGCATATATATGGGTCTTGTTTTTGTATCCATTCAGTGAGCCTGTATCTTTTGGTTGGAGCACTTAATCCATTCACATTTAAGATAATTATCAATATGTATGTTTCTATTACCATTTTCTTAATTGTTTTGGGTTTGTTTTGTGGGCCCTTTTCTTCTCTTATGTTTCCCACTTAGAGAAGTTCCTTTAGCATTTGTTGTAAAGCTGGTTTGGTGGTGCTGAATTCTCTTAGCTTTTGCTTGTCTGTAAAGCTTTTAATTTCTCCATTGAATCTGAATGGGATCCTTGCCAGGTAGAGTAATCTTGGTTGTAGGTTCTTCCCTTTCATCACTTTAAATATATCATACCACTCCCTTCTGGCTTGTAGGGTTTCTGCTGAGAAATCAGCTGTTAACCTTATGGGCATTCCCTTGTATGTTATTTGTCGTTTTTCCTTTGTTGCTTTTAATAATTTTTCTTTACCTTTAATTTTTGTCAATTTGATTATTTTGTGTCTCACGATGTTTCCCTTTGGGTTTATCCTGCCTGGGACTCTCTGTGCTTCCTGGTCTTGGGTGGTTATTTCCTTTCCCATGTTAGGGAAGTTTTCAAATATAATCTCTTCTAATATTTTCTCAGGTCTTTTCTCTCTCTCTTCTTCTTCTGGGACCCCTATAATACAAATGTTGGTGCATTTAATGTTGTCCCAGAGGTCTCTTAGGCTGTCTTCATTTCTTTTCATTCTTTTTTCTTTATTCTGTTCCATGGGAGTGAATTCCACCATTCTGTCTTCCAGGTCACTTGTCTGTTCTTCTGCCTCAGTTATTCTGCTATTGATTCTTTCTAGTGTATTTTTCATTTCAGTTATTGTATTGTTCATCATTGTTTGTTTGTTCTTTAATTCTTCTAGGTCTTTGTTAAACATTTCTTACATCTTCTTGATCTTTGCCTCCATTCTTTTTCTGAGGTCCTGGATCATCTTCACTATCATTATTCTGAATTCTTTTTCTGGAAGGTTGCCTATCTCCACTTCATTTAGTTGTTTTTCTGGGGTTTTATCTTGTTCCTTCTTCTGGTACCTAGTCCTCTGCCTTTTCATTTTGTCTTTCTTTCTGTGATTGTGCTTTTCATTCCACAGGCTGCAGGCTTTTAGTTCTTCTTGCTTCTGCTGTCTGCCTTCTGGTGGATGAGGCTATCTAAGAGGCTTCTGCAAATTTCCTGATGGGTGGGACTGGTGGTGGGTAGAGCTGGGTGTTGCTCTGGTGGGCAGAGCTCAGCAAAACTTTAATCTGCTTGTCTGCTGATGGGTGGGGCTGAGTTCCCTCCTGTTGGTTGTTTGGCCTGAGGTGACCCAACACTGGAGCCTACCTGGCTCTTTGATGGGGCTATTGGGGGACTTCAGGAAGTCTCACACCAAGGAGTACTTCCCAGAACTTCTTCTGCCAGTGTCCTTGTCCCTTGGTGAGCCAGAGCCACTCCCTGCCTCTGCAGGAGACCCACCAACACTAGCAGGTAGGTCTGGTTCAGTCTCCTATGGGGTCACTCTCCTTCCCCCTGTGTCCTGAGGTACACACCACTTTGTGTGTGCCATCCAAGAGTGAAGTCTCTCTTTCCCCCAGTGCTGTTAAAGTCCTGCAGTCAAGTTCCTCTAGCCTTCAAAGTCTGATTCTCTCAGAATTCCTCCTCCGGTTGCCGGACCCCCAGGTTGGGAAACCTGATGGGAGGCTCAGAACCTTCACTCCAGTGGGTGGACTTCTGTGGTGTAATTGTTTTCCAGTTTGTGCATCACACACCCAGCAGTTATGGGATTTGATTTATTTTGATTGCGCCCCTCCTACCATCTCATTGTGCCTTCTCCTTTGTCTTTGGATGTGGGGCATCTCTTTTGGTGAGTTCCAGTGTCTTCCTGTCAATGACTGTTCAGCAGTAACTTGTGATTCCAGTGGTCTTGCAAGAGGGAGTGAGCGCACGTCCTTCTACTCTGCCATCTTGAACAAATCTCTCCTCTTTTGGTTAATTCTTACCAACAATTCTGCAGACAAAGTACAAGGGCCACAGGACCAAGGAGGTGAAGCACAAAGCATCCTGCCTCCCTGCCTGCCTGGAACGAAGAGTTTGTTCCACATAATGGCAGAGCCCCAAATGCTGGCGCAGACTGCTGCCAGGCTGCCTCTCTGGTTCTCGTGTGAACATCTGCTGCCTGCAAAGCAGCTGTCGCTGGTCGCCCAGAGTCACTCCGTAAATCTGCACGACAATCCAGTGAGTTGGGAGAGGCTGGCAGGTTTACGAGGTGCCATCTCTGTGATTGATGGGGCCAGGGGCTGTGCAGGAGGGAGCAGGGAGGGGTGAGGGAGGAATGACCAGAGAACAAACATCAGTGAGAATGCACGCACACACACTCACATGTGCATACACACTCACACGTATACATGCACACATGCACACACATGTGGGCATGTACACACAACACACACATGCACACACACTCACATGTGCACAGACAGGCATGCACACACACAGGCATGAACACACATCACGTGCATGCACACACACACACATACAAACACACATGGTATTACAGGCCTTGCCAGATTACTCCAGGGACAGTGAATGCATTCCCTTCCAGAATTTCCTTCATGACCTGCATCTACCTGACGCTAGAATAGAAAATTAAAAAGTGGGACATGTGACTGGGAAATCCAGACATCGGCATGAATGAGATGCCATTAAGACATGGTTTTCTCCAGTTTGGAATTTTATATTAGATATTTAGGCATTGAATAGGTGCTTTTAGGAAACACCTATTAGATAGTGTTCATAGAAGGAAGGCAGAGGGAAATGAGAGGAAGTTGTTTTGTCTGAGTACCTACTATGTGCCAGAGCTCCATGGCCTCCACCATTGCTTACCAGTGTCACCTCATTTAATACTCACAGCTGCTCTTTGAAAGAGGCATCGATTCCACATTATCCAAGAGAAGAAAATGAGATTTAACTAAGTGTCCAAATTGACATAAAAGGACAGTGGCAGGGCAAGCTATTCTAATGCACCCCCTGCAGGTGGCTTGTGTTTATCAGGCAGATTTCACAATATGGCTACAGCCTAACAAACCCCTTCAACACTTAATCAGCATTAACTGAGTGTAAGAGTGATGTATGAAACAGTACGACTCTTTAAAATCCTTCCCTTGGCAATTTATTATTTTACTTGGAGGTGCTGTCAATTCCTGAAATCCATTCAGCCTCTCCAATCTTTCTAGCTTATAGCCCTGAAACTGGCCACGCCCCCTTCAGGAGTCTTCTCAGGCTCCAAGCCAGGGCTGTACATCCAGGGTCTTGTCAGAGAGGAACAAGAGGAAGGCATCACTGAGTGAAATGAATTTTTCTCAATTTTATGGTTGAACAGGCGGGAGTATATTTGTCAAATTCAGGGTTGTTAGAAATGAACTAGTGTGTGAGACGAAGGACCATCAATCATTCTGGCCATCACCACCTGTGGAGCAGTGGCTCAGTGCCATCCAGCACCCCTGAGGCTGGCCCACAAGGGTCAGGGACTCACCTATCTGTACACGGGGAGGAGCCACCCTCTAACAGCCTGATATGCAGGCAATATATTGAAGCCACTGTCTGCAAGAGGAAGGATGCAGAAATACTTCACCTGAAGACCATAGGGGATGAAAAGCTGGAGGTGTGAGGATGGCTCAGAAGCCGTTGAAACACATCTAGCAACAGGTGAGATGGAGGAGGCGTGGGGACAGGTAGATAAGGAGGAAAGTGCAGTTTGATTTCAGCTCCAACTGTATATGCGGGGCGAGGAGAAGTTGAGGATGGCTCCCAGGTTTCTAGCTTGCTTGATGAACTGAATACAGAGTGATCTTTCTTGAAGAGACAGAAAAAGAAGGCAAGAGAATATTGTCAAAGAAACCAAAGAAGGAGAAAACTTCAGAATGGAAAAATAGTTTACAGTGCCAATCTCTACCTAGCAGTAAGGTTTTAAAAAATATTGAAATGCAGAAGCAGTGATTCTTCTGTTCCCTACCATGACTGGAGAAATCCCCACTATGGAATGCCCAAAACTTTGGATAGAGTATAAAGAGAAAGCTGCTTTTAATATGCATGACTGGGTTAGTGGAGAAGGAGAAGAAATTGTCAGAGCTTGAAACAAGCATGAATCTGGAGAAATAGTCTAGTCTCTGGAGATGGTACTTTCCTGGGTGTATCTGCCCATCCCTTGTGACTTACAGCCTGGATTTAATAAGCCACTTGATTCAGGGACAGATCACAAACCTGGGGGCTTGAGCCTGGCTGGGAGTCAAAGCAGAGAACCTTAAATAAATCCAGATCCCCTAAAGTGTGCCTCTTCAGTAGGCAAAATTTGGGGGAAAAACAAAACAGCTTGCCCTGCTGAAAGTGATGGTCTTACTCTGGGTGGATCTGAATAAAGGAAAAGAATCCTCAAAAAATTCATAACATAAAGCCCATATTCACAGAAGGTTGGGGCTGGGATTCACACTCTATCACTCTTTGTATTTGGGAAAAGGAGCTGAAAATTTAGTTTAAAGAAGTCACAAGTGGGTCAATTCCCCAGGCACCTAAAAGATGCAAATTTGGCGGAATAAACTTTAAACTTGGGCCGCAACAAATAAAATCCTATGGGCTATAGAATTCACTATCAAATAGCCAATTCACACAAAGAAACAAGCCACCAAGAGTGAGAGTCAGCAGAAACTACAAATTGCAGAATGTGACCCACAAATATGATGTCATCCTTATCAGAGGCTAGAATATAAAATACACTTCCTTATTTTTTATTTTTATTTATTTTTATTTTTTTGGCCATGCCACATGGCATGCGGGATCTTAGTTCCCTGACCAGGGGTCAAACCTGTGCCCCCTGCATTGGAAGTGAGGAGTCTTAACCACTGGACAGCCAGGGAAGTCCCTAAAATACACTTCTTTTATCTATTTCAAGAAATAAAAGATTTTGAAAGTATCATAACAAGAAACTATCAATGAAATGAAAAAGTAGATATAAAACAGAACCAATAAAACTGCAAAATATGAAAGATATAGCTAAAATCAGAAACTCAATAGATGGGGTAAACAACAGATTAAATATAGCTGAAGAGAGACGAAGTCAATTAGAAAGTAAATCTGAATAATTTACATAGAATGTAAAATGTGAAAGAGATGGAAGTTATGAAAGATAAAAAGACGGAGGTGGAGAAAATGGGAAAGAGACAATATTTGAAAAGATAAATAGAGAGAATTTTCCATAACTGTTGAAAGGCTCTAATGTTCAGATTAAGAAACTCATGAACACAAAGAAGAATAAATAAAAAGAAAATCACTCTAGAAGCAACGTAGTGAATTGAGGGACACCAAACACAAAGAGAACACTTAAAAACAGAGAGAAAACAGGTCCCCTGATGATGGAGAACAGTCTGAGCACTGACATTTCAACAGCAAGAGAACCCGGAAGACAGTAGAAGAATATCTTTGAAATGTTTTGAGAAAACAATTAACAATCTAAAATTCTATGCTCAGAATGTCTATCTTCCAAAAATGCGGGTGAAATAAATATTCCTCAGGTTAACAAAAATGGAGAGAATTCACAACAGACAGACTCTTTGGAAGGAACTTCTAAGGGATATGCTTTAGGAAGGAGAAGAGTTCCAGAAGAAAGGTCTGAGATTCATGAGGAAACAGTTTGTGAAACAAGAGTAAGCCCATGGTAAGTCCGGACACTGATGGTAGAAACACTAATAATAATGTGTAATCTATGGATGAAGGAAATTCACACATCAATGAAAACAATAGCATATAAATTGGGAAGGGATGGTCAGAGTTAAGGCATTCAAAAGTCCTTTATGTTTTTAGAGAGAGAGGTAAAAATATTGTTTTCAGAATTTAAGTTAAAGAAAGTTGGGAAATACAGGGACAGAAAAAGGCAAATACCCAAGGAAAGCTATTATAAATATATTAATTTTAGAGCAAATAAAGGCTAAGACACAAACTTTACTAGAAATAGAGTCAACATATATTGATAAAATGATGAATTTTACCAGGGAAATATGACAATTTTAGCCTTGTGTGACCTAATACATAGCTTCAAAAAGTATAAGATGAAAATGGACAGAATCACTAAGAGAGATCGTCCAAATCACCAAACTAACCTGTGTTTTAACATACTGCTCCTAGTAATTGATAGAAAAAAAAAATGACACTCAGCAAGGGCAAACAAGATTGAAACAACGTAATTCAAGGTCTGGGTCCCATGGGCATCCGTAAAACGTTGCACCCAGCAGCTGGAGAGTACCCATTCTTTCAAAAACACATGGGGCATTTCTAAAAACTGGCCATCTATTAAGCCCAACAAAGCTTGTCCCACCAAAGTTCAAAGAATTAGCATCCCATAGACCATGTTATTTAACCATATTAAGTTCTAAATCAATAACACAAAGATACTGTATCTATGAACCTGTGGCTGATTCCAGCCCAGACTTGCCGGTTGACCTGGCAGGCTGAGGAGACCAGGTGTAACCATCACGTCTACTGATGGACTAGAGGTGACTTGGGGCACCAGGCTGGACTGGGTGTTCTGCAGGCCTCTTGTCCTAGAACGCCTCCCCACCATCACCCTGCTTAGAGACGTCTTCTCCACGAATGCCATATATTCATTCAACAAATGTCAATCAACGTTTCTGAAACTAAAAATGTGGCCATGTTACCTTCTTGTTCTTCTGTGGCTCCCAGGCAGGTCTCCCTGGGCATTAGCGCTCAGACTTGAAGCCACCCTGGAGCCCGGGAGCAATCAGCCGGCCCCCTGTTTCCTTTCAGGCCCCCCTCCCCAGGGTTGGAGGTCTCGGCAGGCCGTCCCGAGGCAGCGGATGTGGAGCAGCTGTGCCGCCTGCTCCCCTCAGGGAACCAGCACACCCCATCTTCACCCCAGGCCTGGAGGCAAAACAACTGCAAGGCAAGCTTTCCTGCTCCCAAGCTACAGTTTACAAGTGATTTATTGGAGATGCGTGGTGTGAGCTTCTGCCCGACAGCAAAGTGCATGACTGCAGTAACCACCCTGAAACATCTGTTGAAAACAGAAGAAAATATTTCCACATCCCCTGCCATGGTTGTAGACCACATCTTCCCGGTCTATGCAGAGATGGGGAGGGACCACGAATACACAGCATGCATCCCCTGGTTCCTTTGACTTTTGATTATTTACTGGCTGCATTTCGAATTTTACAAGCAGGTGTGTATTTTGATGTGTGTTAGGGTTCTCCAGAGAAAGAGACCAGTAGGATATACAGATGTATAAGAGGAGATTTATTAGGAGAATAGGCGTCATGTGATTATGGAGGCAGGGAAGTCATGTGATCTGCCAGCTGCAGGCTCGAGAACCAGAAGAGCTGTTGTTGCAACTCAGTCGGAGTGCAAAGTCCTGAGAATTGCAGTGGCCACTGTTGTAAGTCCCAGAGTCTGAAGGCCAGAGAACCAGGAGTTCCCATGTTCTAGGGCAGAAGATGGATGTACCAACTCAAGAAGAAAACAAGAATTTGCCTTTCCTCTGCCTTTTTGTTCTATTCGATCCCTCAGCGGATTAGATGATGACCACCCACACCGGTGGGGTGGATCTTCCTTACTCAGTCTACAGATTCAAATGCTAATCTCTTCCAGAAATACCCTCCCGGACACACCCAGAAATGATGTCTGACCATCTATCTGGGCTTCCCTTAGCTAAGTTGATGCATAAAATTAACCATCCCATGACAGTTCATTCATTCAGCATTTCCTGAGGGCCTGTCAACTCCTGGCTCTAGTAAGATGAAGATGGAGAAATGGGGCTCCTTCTTCTTGAGTTTATGGACAGACTGAGGGGCTGGGGGAGATAGAAACAGGGATGGTCAGGAATGAGAAGTGCTGCCCCAGGGCCTGGTACAAAGGGCTGTGGACGTGCCGACTATGAAGGTTGACCTCACCTGTGGTGTGTGTGTGTACACACACCTATGCTGTTACAGACTTTGCAGAAGAGTGACATTCGTGGGGGGGGGGTGTACTGCAGGGTGACTAGCAGTTTTCTAGGCCACAAATGAGAAGAACTTGTTGCAAAGAAGGAAGAACCAAGGAGAAAGATGAAAAACTGATTTCACAATGATACGTGTTTAAACCGTTTATTCCTCAGCCAGGGGCTAGCAAGGGCATCAGTGACAATCCAGCTGGGGTCTGCAGAAGTATTCTCTAGCAGAATTTTGTTTTATTTTATATTTACTTGATTTTATTTTTTTGGCTTGCGGGATCTTGTTTCCCCGACCAGGGATCAAACCCAGGGCCCCAGCAGCGAGAGCGCCTAGTGCTAACTACGGGACCGCCAGAGAATTCCCTCTCTAGCAGAATTTTAAAATGCTGCCTTCATTTTCTGGATCGACTAGATAGCCAGCTTAGAACCAACCAAGCCACGTGATTTCGGCACCAAGTCTGCACTGTGTTCATGGTGGAGAGGAGTAGGCGTGTAATTGCTCAAAGTTAGAGAGAAAGAACAAAGGCAGTCTGTGACTAAGCGATGCATTCACACCAGCTGAGAGCAGGAGGATTCCAGGCTCAGGGAGTAAACGGTTGTGAGAAAAGCAGCTTTTCACAGAGCATGTGGACCTGGGGGTGTGCAGAGCCACAGGAACAGGCCCTTGTCACCTAGGATAACATCATCTTTAAGAGACAAGACAAATCTCAGCAAAATAACATCATCCATTCATCAAGCTGTTGCTGTAAATAAGGATCTCAATGGTTTCATTTTATCTGTTCTTATTATGCATATTTCTTTCCATTATTTGTTGCATAAAAGCTATTATAAAGGGTCAATACTTTGGCTTATGTTAATGCCTATTCAAGTGCCATTGTAATAAAAATAATATAAAATGCTGGGCATCCATAAAAATGGTTTTTCCTTAAATGAATCCATATATTCTTCGTTTGAAAAACCCTGATCACTTTATTTTTCTTTTTAAAAATAATTGCATCAATATACCATAACACTAATATTCCATAACATAGTGCTTTTTTATTATTTTTTTCCATGTTTAAAACTCTGCTTTTCATTATCAAAAAAAGCCGGGCTGTTCTCAGATCCACACTGTAAAACAAAGAACATGACATTCCATTAAATTAGGCTTTATAAAATGTTATGGTACAGTTTTTTAAAAAGATGATGAAAAATGTGAAAACATCAATGACTTTTTATCAGAGAAATTTCTTTCACCTCGAAAAAAGACTGGAATTAATTTATGGAGCCCTGAACGTAGAAGAAGGGGGACTGAACTGGCATGTTCTTTTTTAAGTAGTAAAACGAAAACTCTTAAAGACGAATTTTTCTCATAGTTCTCATACTGGCAAGAGCAATCTCACAGATCCACAGCATACTCTCTAATATGGACAAATCACGTAGCTGTCAGGTGAATGATAACTTGTGCCGGGTGTGGGTAACAACCAGCTCACCCTATGTATGTATCGAGCAGATTTCACTTAAAAGTCATTTCAGCTTTTCAAAAGGAGATTGTATCTCTTTGAAATTCCCTTACAGAAGAAATTCCATCTCTGCTTTTTATTATGCTATTGCATTAACTTTTATATTAGGATAAAAAGAAACATATTCTGTTCTTTAAACAATAGAAAAGGGAAATGTCGCTCTCACCCGTCTTTCTTTTGAGGGAATTCTAACACATTCATATCCTCAAAGGCATTTTTATTCTTTGGGGGAGATTTGATGGCCAATTAGTATTAGCCCCTTGGAAATAGAATAAGTGTGTTCCTTCCCGTGTCTTCAAAACCACCCATACTCTTTTCGTTTTATCTTAATAAAGATACAGATACCATTTAAGAGGCTTGGGATCAAATGGACACAGGCAAGGAATGTTGAGATAGTTTTGTGTCGAATTATCTGGAAGGCGAAAATATGTGACAATAGTCTAACCTGGAACTGAGAAGGTCTGGCCCTCATGACTACTCCTCAATTTACCAGCCAGCCCTGAAGGACTATTGTGGGTCTGTGGGATACACAGGGAGGAAGCTTCATTCTGTTTTGGCTTTGAGGTAAAAGTCAATCCTGAAGCCTTCAGCATGGGGTCTTGATTATTGTTATAAGAATAAGCAAGAACTTTTTGGATTAGAAAACTAGTTTTGAATGGAAATCTCAGAGAATATCTCAAAGAAGAAGGAAATCTCAGAAAAAATCTCACTCAGAGTGAAGAAGAGTAGCTGATTTAATATTATTCTTAAGTCAGTGTTTTACTGGAAGCAACACTCTTTTTTGCTTTTACATATGCAGGTTTCTGTACATTTTATGTCTTCTGATCATGCTTTGCATTGCAACTGTAGAGT
This sequence comes from Delphinapterus leucas, assembly GCF_059928025.1. Lineage (NCBI taxonomy): Eukaryota > Metazoa > Chordata > Mammalia > Artiodactyla > Monodontidae > Delphinapterus > Delphinapterus leucas. The sequence goes on along the minus strand of NC_143136.1, from coordinate 2,598,150 downwards.
CTAGAAATATTTGTACTGAACATCCAAAGTGCAAGCTAAGCCATTATCAATGTATTCTCTTCCTTAGTATATTGTTTATTATAAAATACATAAAAATATGTCATAAGTTGTTTTTGAGAGATTCTGTCAGTTTCATTAAAACAAGAAGCATTGCATTTTAGGCCCATTATCAGAATAGCCCCAGGATGAGATTCCTGCACTGGATTGAAACTTATTGATGAAAGTCTTATTGTTGATCAATCGAGCTATGGAGATTTACCAGGCAATGACCTCCACTTAATCCATAGATTGCAATCCCATTTTTTAGCTAGATTTCATTGTGGTTTCTGCCAGCCTTCCATATCAGATAGGACGCTCTGCAGATTGAAACAGTCCCGTGACCCAGCAGCACAGTACCGCCTTTACATTTATCTCCATCTTATCCTCCTCTTTTTTATTATTCAGTGGAAGACGGGGAGTGTCTGACCAATTTCACTCTTTTCTTCTGCTTTTCATGCCTACCAGCCAAGTAATCAGTAATGTATTCAGGTTTTCATTACAGCAGTAGCTAGGTTTGATCCAATTGGCAAGAGAGTATATAAAACAACACAACTCTGAGAACTGACAAGTACAGCATCTGAAATAAAAACTTCCCTGGATGGTCTTACCAGCAGGTTGGAGTCAGCAGAATAAAGGTTCATGAACTTGAAGATAGGTAAACAGAAATGATTCCATCTAAAGAGTAAAGAGAAAAAATACAGAAGAGTGAACAGAGCTCAGTGACCTGTGGGTGTAATAAATCCCTGAACAGCTGTTTCCAGTGCACATTCCCGGTTCTCACCACACGTAAACCACACTCTTCTCTTCTACCTGCCTAAGGACCGGGTCCTAGCTGCTCTTGCAGCCTCAAGACGAAGCACAGCACATAGCATATATTCAACACTCAATCAATACATGGTAAATGAATGGGTGCGTACTGATTGCAGGATAACTTGTGAGTGTGAAGCAATCCAAATTCTCCAAAGTAGGGAAATGGTTAATTACCTACATCTGTATGATGGAACAGATTACAAACACTGAAAATTTTAATTTTGAAGAACATTGAACAATGTGAGAACATTCTCCTGATGTGGTATTAAATGAAGATAGAAAGATACACAAGGATGATCTTGCCTTTCCTTACAAATTATATCTTTTCATTCATTCATTCAATAGATGTTTATTCATGCTCATTATTGCTAAGTATTACTGTCCTAGGTGCTAGCTCCATTTCTCTCTGTGTGTGTACGTATACATCAAACAAGTCATGTCCTCATAGAATTTATATTCAAGACAGAGTAGAGAGATAGAAAGATAGTAAATGCTTGCATATTTAATTAGGCGACAAGTACAACGGATAAAAACAAGACAGGGAAGGGATGTAAGTAGTTCCCAGGGGAACTTTTTTTTGCCATTGTCTTTATTTTACTTTTTAAAAACATCTTTATTGGACTATAATTGCTTTACAATGTTGTGTTAGTTTCTGCTGTATAACAAAGTGAATCAGCTATACGTATACATATATCCCCATATCCCCTTCTTCTTGAGTCTCCCTCCCACCTTCCCTATCCAACCCCTCTAGGTGGTCACAAAGCACCGAGCTGATCTCCCTGTGCTATGTGGCTGCTTCCCACTAGCTATCTATTTTTCATTTGGTAGTTTATATATGTCAATGCCACTCTCTCACTTCGTCCCAGCTTACCCTTCCCCCCACCATGTCCTCAAGTCCTTTCTCTACGTCTGCGTCTTTATTCCTGTCCTGCCCCTAGGTTCTTCAGAACCTTTCTTTTTCTTTTTTAGATTCCATATATATGTGTTAACACACGGTATTTGTTTTTCTCTTTCTGACTTACTTCACTCTGTATGACAGACTCTAGGTCCATCTACCTCACTACAAGTTTCTTTTTATGGCTGAGTAATCTTCCATTGTATATATGTGCCACATCTTCTTTATCCATTCATCTGTCGATGGACCCTTAGGTTGCTTCCATGTCCTGGCTATTGTAAACAGTGCTGCAATGAACATTGTGGTACATGACTCTTTTTGAATTATGGTTTTCTCAGGGTATATGCCCAGTAGTGAGTGGAATTGCTGGGTTGTATGGTAGTTCTATTTTTAGTTTTTTAAGGAACCTCCATACTGTTCTCCATAGTGGCTGTATCAATTTACATTCCCACCAACAGTGCAAGAGGGTTCCCAATGTCATGAAGAACCTAGGGGTAAGACAGGAATAAAGATGCAGACCTACTGGAGAACGAACTTGAGGATATGGGGAGGGGGAAGGGTGAGCTTTGACAGGGCGAGAGAGAGTCATGGACATATACACACTAACAAACGTAGTAAGGTAGATAGCTAGGGGGAAGCAGCCGCAAGGCACAGGGATATTAGCTCGGTGCTTTGTGACAGCCTGGAGGGGTGGGATAGGGAGAGTGGGAGGGAGGGAGATGCAAGAGGGAAGACATATGGGAACATATGTATATGTATAACTGATTCACTTTGTTATAAAGCAGAAACTAACACACCATTGTAAAGCAATTATACCCCAATAAAGATGTTTAAAAAAAAAAAAAAAAGAGGGTTCCCTTTTCTCCACACCCTCTCCAGCATTTATTGTTTGTAGATTTTTTTTTTTTTTTTTGCAGTATGCGGGCCTCTCACTGTTATGGCCTCTCCCGCTTCCGAGCACAGGCTCCAGATGCACAGGCTCAGCGGCCATGGCTCACGGGCCCAGCCGCTCCGCGGCATGTGGGATCTTCCCGGACCGGGGCACGAACTCATGTCCCCTGCATCGGCAGGCGGACTCTCAACCACTGCACCACCAGGGAAGCCCTGTTTGTAGATTTTTTGATGATGGCCATTCTGACCGGTGTGAGGTGATAACCTCATTGTGCTTTTCATTTGCATTTCTCTAATGATTAGTGATGTTGAGCATCCTTTCATGTGCTTGTTGGCAATCTGTATGTCTTCTTTGGAGAAATGTCTATTTAGGTCTTCTGTCCATTTTTTGAATCAACTGTTTGTTTTTATGATATTGAGCTGCGTGAGCTGCTTGTAAATTTTGGAGATTAATCCTTTGTCAGTTGCTTCATTTGAAGATATTTTCTCCCATTCTGAGGGTTGTCTTTTAATCTTGTTTATGGTTTCCTTTGCTGGGTAAAAGCTTTTAAGTTTCATTAGATCCCATTTGTTTATTTTTGTGTTTATTTCCATTTCTCTAGGAGGTGGGTCAAAAAGGATCATTCTGTGATATATGTCATAGAGTGTTCTGCCTATGTTTTCCTCTAAGAGTTTTATAGTGTCTGGCCTTACACTTAGGTCTTTAATCCATTTTGAGTTTATGTTTGTGTTTGGTGTTAGGGAGTGTTCTAATTTCATTCTTTTACATATAGCTGTCCAATTTTCCCAGCACCACTTATTGAGAGGCTGTCTTTTCTCCATTGTATATTCTTGCCTCCTTTGTCATAGATTAGTTAACCATGGGTGCGTGGGTTTATCTCTGGGCTTTCTATCCTGTTCCATTGATCTGTATTTCAGTTTTTGTGCCAGTACTGTACTGTCTTGATTACTGTAGCTTTGTAGTATTGTCTGAAGTCAGGGAGCCTGATTCCTCCAGCTCCATTTTTCTTTCTCAAGATTGCTTTGGCTATTAGGGGTCCTTTGTGTTTCCATACAAATTGTGAAATTTTTTGTTCTAGTTCCATGAAAAATGCCATTGGTAATTTGATAGGGATTGCATTGAATCTGTAGATTGCTTTGGGTAGTATAGTCATTTTCACAATATTGATTCTTCCAACCCAAGACCATGGTAGATGTCTCCAGCTGTTTGTGTCGTTTTTTATTTCTTTCATCAGTGTCTTATAGTTTTCTGCATACAGTTCTTTTGTCTCCTAGGTAGGTTTTCCTAGGTATTTTATTCTTTTTGTTGCAATGGTAAATTGGAGTTTTTCCTTAATTTCTCTTTCAGGTTTTTCATCATTAGTGTATAAGAATGCAATAGATTTCTGTGGATTAATTTTGTATTCTGCTACTTTACCAAATTCATTGATTAGCTTTAGTAGTTTTCTGGTAGCATCTTTAGGATTCTCTATGTGTAGTATCATGTCATCTGCAAACAGTGACAATTTTACTTCTTCGTTTTGGATTTGGATTCCTTTTATTTCTTTTTTGTCTCTGATTGCTGTGGCTAAAACATCCAAAACTTTGTTGAATAATAGTGGTGGGCAGCCTTGTCTTATTCCTGATCTTAGAGGAATTGGTTTCAGTTTTTAACCATTAAGAATGATGTTGGCTCTGGGTTTGTCATATATGGCCTTTATTATTTTGAGGTAAGTTCCCTCTCTGCCTACTTTCTGGAGGGTTTTTAGCATAAGTGGGTGTTGAATTTTGTCGAAAGCTTTTTCTGCATCTATTGAGATGATCATATGGTTTTTATCCTTCAATTTGTTAATACAGTGTATCACATTGATTGATTTGCATGTATTGAAGAATCCTTGCATTCCTGGGATAAACCCCACTTGATCATGGTGTATGATCCTTTTAATGTGCTGTTGTATTCTGTTTGCTAGTATTTTGTTGAAGATTTTTGTATCTATGTTCATCAGTGATATTGGCCTGTAGTTTTCTTTTTTTGTGACCACTTTGTCTGCTTTTGGTATCAGAGTGATGGTGGCCTCGTAGAGTGAGTTTGGAAGTGTTCCTCCCTCTGCTATACTTTGGAAGAGTTTGAGAAGGATAGGTGTTAGCTCTTCTCTACATCTTTGATGGAATTCACCCGTGAAGCCATCTGGTCCTGGGCTTTTGTTTGTTGGAAGATTTTTAATCACAGTTTCAATTTCAGTGCTTGTGATTGGTCTGTTTACGTTTTCTATTTCTTCCTGGTTCCGTCTCAGAAGGTTGTGCTTTTCTAAGAATGTGTCCATTTCTTCTAAGTTGTCCATTTTTTTGGCATAGAGTTATTTGTAGTAATGTCTCATGATCCTTTGTATTTCTGCAGTGTCAGTTGTTACTTCTCCTTTTTCATTTCTAATTCTGTTGATTTGAGTCTTCTCCCTTTTTTTCTTGATGAGTCTGGCTAATGGTTTATCAATTTTGTTTATCTTCTCAAAGAACCAGCTTTCAGTTTTATTGATCTTTGCTATCATTTCCTTCATTTCTTTTTCATTTATTTCTGATCTGATGCTTATGATTTCTTTCCTTCTGCTAACTTTGGGGTTTTTTTGTTCTTCTATCTCTAATTGCTTTAGGTGTAAGGTTAGGTTGTTTATTTGAGATGTTTCTTGTTTCTTGAAGTAGGATTGTATTGATATAAACTTCCCTCTTAGAACTGCTTTTGCTGCATCCCATAAGTTTTGGGTAGTCATGTTTTCATTGTCATTTCTTTCTAGGTATTTTTTGATTTCCTCTTTGATTTCTTCAGTGATCTCTTGGTTATTAAGTAGTGGTATTATTTAGAGTCCATGTGTTTGTATTTTTTACCGATTTTTTACTGTAATTGATATCTATTCTCATAGTGTTGTGGTCAGAAAAGATACTTGATACGATTTTAGTTTTCTTAAATTACCGAGGCTTCATTTGTAACCGAAGATATGATCTATCCTGGAGAATATTCCATGAGCACTTGAAAAGAAAGTGTATTCTATTGTTTTTGGGTGGAATGGCCTATAAATATCAATTAATTCCACCTTGTTTAATGTGTCATTTAAAGCTTGTGTTTCCTTATTATTTTCATTTTGGATGACCTGTCCATTGGTGAAAGTGGGGTGTTAAAGTCCCCTATTATTTTTGTGTTACTGTTGATTTCCCCTTTTATGGCTGTTAGTATTTGCCTTATGTATTGAGGTACTCCTATGGTGGGTGCATAAATATTTACAATTGTTATATCTTCTTCTTGAATCGATCCCTTGATCATTATGTAGTGTCCTTCTTTGTCTCTTGTATTAGTCTTTATTTTAAAGTCTATTTTGTCCGATATGAGAATTGCTACTCTACAGCTTTCTTTTGATTTCCATTTGCATGGAATATATTTTTCCATCCCCTCACTTTCAGTCTGTATGTGTCCCTAGGACTGAAGTGGGTCTCTTGTAGACAGCATATATATGGGTCTTGTTTTTGTATCCATTCAGCCAGTCTGTGTCTTTTGATTGGAGCATTTAATCCATTTACATTTGGGGTAATTATCAATATGTATGTTCCTATTCCCATTTTCTTAATTGTTTTGGGTTTGTTATTGTAGGTCTTTTCCTTCTCTTGTGTTTCCTGCCTAGAGAAGTTCCTTTAGCATTTGTTGTGAAGCTGGTTTAGTGGTGCTGAATTCTCTTAGCTTTTGCTTGTCTGTAAAGTTTTTACTCTCTCTGTTGAATCTGAATGAGATCCTTGCAGGGTAGAGTAATCTTGGCTATAGGTTTTGCCCTTTCATCACTTTGAATATGTCCTGCCACTCCCTTTTGGCTTGCAGAGTTTCTGCTGAAAGATCAGCTATTAGCCTTATGGGGATTCCCTTGTATGTTATTTGTTGCTTTTCCCTTGCTGATTTTAATATTTTTCTTTGTATTTATTTTTTGATAGTTTGATTAATATGTGTCTTGAAATGTTTCTCCTTGGATTTTTCCTGTATGGGACTCTCTGTGTTTCCTGGACTTGATTGACTATTTCCTTTCCCATATTAAGGAAGTTTTCAACTATAATCTCTTCTAATATTTTCTTGGGTCCTTTCTCTCTCTCTTCTCCTTCTGGGAACCCTATAATGCAAATGTTGGTGTGTTTAATGTTGTCCCAGAGGTCTCTTTGGCTGTCTTCATTTCTTTTCATTCTTTTTTCTTTATTCTGTTCCACGGGAGTGAATTCCACCATTCTGTCTTCCAGGTCACTTGTGCGTTCTTCTGCCTCAGTTATTCTGCTATTGATTCTTTCTAGTGTATTTTTCATTTCAGTTATTGTATTGTTCATCTCTGTTTGTTTGTTCTTTAATTCTTCTAGGTCTTTCTTAAACGTTTCTTGTATTTTTCCCATTCTGTTTCCAAGATTTTGGATCATCTTTACTATCATTACTCTGAATTCTCTTTCAGGTAGACTGCCTATTTCCTCTTCATTTGTTTCGTCTGGTGGGTTTTTACTTTGCTCCTTCATCTGCTGCATATTTCTCTGTCTTCTCATTTTGCTTATCTAACTGTGTTTGGGGTCTCCTTTTTGCAGCTGCAGGTTCATAGTTCCCATTGTTTTGGGTGTCTGCCCCCAGTGGGTAAGGCTGGTTCAGTGGGTTGTGTAGTCTTCCTGTTGGAGGGGACTGGTGCCTGTGGATGAGGCTGGATCTTGTCTTTCTGGTGGGCAGGAGCACGTCTACTGGTGTGTTTTGGGGTGTCTGTGAACTTATTATGATTTTAGGCAGCCTCTCTGCTAATGGGTGGTGTTGTGTTCCTGTCTTGCTAGTTGTTTGGCATGGGGCGTCCAGCACTGGAGTTTGCTGGCCGTTGGGTGGAGCTGGGTCTTCGCGTTGAGATGGAGATCTCTGGGAGAGTTCTCACCAGTTGATATTACATGGGGCTGGGAGGTCTCTGGTGGTCCAAAGTCCTGAACTTGGCTCTCCCACCTCAGAGGCTCAGGCCTGACACCTGGCTGAAGCACCAAGACCCTGTGAGCCACATGGCTCAGAAGAAAAGGGAGAAAAAAAAGAAAGTTATGAAAATAACAAATAAAAAAATTATTAAAATTTTAAAAATTTAAAAGTAATAAAAAAAGAGAGCAACCAAACCAATAAACAAATCCACCAATGATAACAAGCGCTAAAAAGTATACTAAGATAAACATAAAAATCAGAACCTAGTCAGTCACAGCAAACCCCAAGTCTGCAGTTGCTCCCAAAGTCCACCACCTCAATTTTGGGATGATTCGTTGTCTATTCAGGTATTCCACAGATGCAGGTACATCAAGTTGATTGTGGGGATTTAGTCCACAGCTCCCAAGGCTGCATGGAGAAATTTCCCTTCCTCTTCTTTGCTCGCACAGCTCCTGGAGTTCAGCTTTGGATTTGGCCCCGCCTCTGCGTGTAGGTCGCCGGAGGGCGTCTGTTCTTTGCTCAAACAGGACGAGGTTAAAGGAGCTGCTGATTCGGGGGCTCTGGCTCACTCAGGCCACGGGGAGGGAGGGGCATGGATGCGGGGCGGGCCTGCAGCGGCAGAGGCCGGCGTGACGTTGCACCAGCCTGAGGTGTGCCGTGCGTTCTCCTGGGGAAGTTGTCCCTGGATCCCGGGACCCTGGCAGTGGCGGGCTGCACAGGCTCCCCGGAAGGGGGGTGTGGATAGTGACCTGTGCTTGCACGCAGGCTTCTTGGTGGCGGCAGCAGCAGCCTTAGCGTCTCATGCCCGTCTCTGGGGTCTGCGCTGTTAGCCGCGGCTCGCGCCCGTCTCTGGAGCTCCTTTAAGCAGCGCTCTTAATCCCCTCTCCTCGTGCACCAGGAAACAAAGAGGGAAGAAAAAGTATCTTGCCTCTTCGGCAGCTCCAGACTTTTCCCCGGACTCCCTCCCGGCTAGCCGTGGCGCACTAAGCCCCTGCAGGCTGTGTTCACATCGCCAACCCCAGTCCTCTCCCAGCGCTCCGCCCGAAGCCCGAGCCTCGGCTCCCAGCCCCGCCCACCCCAGCGGGGGAGAAGACAAGCCTCTCGGGCTGGTGAGTGCCGGCCGGCCCTGATCCTCTGTGCGGGAATCTCTCCGCTTTGCCCTCCGCACCCCTGTTGCTGTGCTCTCCTCTGCGACTCCGAAGATTCCCCCTCCGCCTCCCGCAGTCTCTGCCCGCGAAGGGGCTTCTAGTGTGTGGAAACCTTTCCTCCTTCACGGGTCCCTCCCACTGGTGCAGGTCCTGTCCCTATTCTTTTGTCTCTGTTTATTCTTTTTTCTTTTGCCCTACCCAGGTACGTGGGAACTTCTTGCCTTTTGGGAGGTCTGAGTTCTTCTGCCAGCGTTCAGTAGGTGTTCTGTAGGAGTTGTTCCACGTGTAGATGTATTTCTGATGTATCTGTGGGGAGGAAGGTGATCTCCGCGTCTTATTCCTCCGCCATCTTGAAGGTCCTTCCCCAGGGGAACTTTTAAATAGGATTCTCAGGAAAAGCACACAAACACTGAACCATGACTTGAGGGAGCCACGTGGATATCTGAGAGAAGATTAGTCCAGAAGGATGGTAAGCTCGAGGGTTCTGAGCTGGGAGGAGACGTGTGTGTCTGAGGACTGGCGAGGGGGCCCGTGTGGCTGCAGGAAGGGGACCAGGCACAGAGCGGCTGTGGATGCAGGCAGAGGGACCGTGGGCGCCAGGCAACGGTTGCTCTCAGGTAACATGGTTTTGAAGAGACAAGTGATGTGATCTGACTTAGTTTTGAAAGGATCCTTCTGGCTGCTGTGTTGAGAAAGACTCAAGGAGGCCTCGACTGGATGATGTGTGTGTATGTGTGTGTGTGTGTGTGTGTCTGTGTGTGCGCCACTTGAACTATAAGACATTTTATATCTTAAGAGTTCCCAGTTACCTATATAGTTGGCAGGGAGCTGTACTGACACTTCTTGAAATATAATAAAATTTTCAGTTCTTTTTCTGAGATTAAGACAGGGTGGTAGGGGAGAGCGTAGTTGGCGGTAGTTCAGAGTGACCCTGTCTTAGGATCTAAACCACCCTTGGCTATGGGATATGGTTCAGAGAGCTTGTTAGAATCTGTGCTCGCGGGGGTCCCTTGACATTACAGATTTTCCTGGTGCTTCCACGATGGGCAGAGGCTGTGTGGGGAGAGGCACTGGGTGTTCTCAGGTCCTGCATGGAGTGGGCACGCCTATGCTGTTTTTCAAAGCTGTACCCTTATTGTCAAGGGGAGTAGGATCAGAAGAAATCTGACTGCCCATCATGTGGTTCTGGCAGTGTGTTAATGGCATGCTGTTTCCCAGTCTACAGCAAACTGTATCTTTCATCATCCCATGGCATTATTCTTTTTCACTCCTCTCTCCCTTCACCCCCAAACACTGAAACCTATGAGCATCTTCATGATATTCCACCTGTGAATTTGAGCTGGAAGTTAAACCTGCTTTAGAATGACTTCAGTACACCTTTCGATTGCAGGCTGATTAAAATCAATCCTTTCATTCTATCCTCTGCCCTTCTTTGGGGGTCACCACTGGCAAAGCAAGGAGCAGGTGCCCTGATGCCATGTGAAGGCAGTGGCCCCCGTCTGCTGAGCCCGTCACTCTCAGAGCCCGGGCTGTGCATCTCTTCGTTTCACAGGCTGCTCTGGGAAGTCTTGCTGATGCCAACCAGTGACAGACTCTCTCCAACGAGGCAGGCAGTTGAGGTCATTAAGGCAACAAGTCATGGATAATCCACCTATGACTCTGAGCAAGACCTCTTTAAGTTTGATTTCTGGGGCCAGACAGTCTTGAACCTCTGCGAGGCCATATTAGGGGGACAGCTTTCCCTTTGGCTGCCCATCTGGGGTGGATGGATGGGACCCTTGGCACACCCTTGTCTGCCCACCTCTTCTGAGAGTCAAGTTGCCGTCCAGTTCTGGGTGCCCAGGTCTGGCTGCTGGATAGTAGTGCTGAAGAGGACAGCTCCCCGTGGGCCCCTTTGCAGAATGGCAGCCCCCCAGCCGGCTGTAGAAGGTGGTGCCTCCCTCCCTGCCAAGGTGCCAACCCCAAGGAGAGGAAGCTGTGCTCAGCGTCATCTCCGCCCTCTGTGAGCTGAGATGTCACGTTCCGACATTTCCATATGAAAATCCACACCATCTATCTGCTCCTCCACTGCCTGTGTTGCCTTAGTCAGTGACATTCTTATCTCAGGCTCCGACCCCAGATCACACACAGATGAGCGTGTGAAAAATGATTGCAAGTTTCAGAAGAATGCCATCTGGAAGATGAAAGGGGAGATGTGGGTCCATAAATGTCAGCCAACATCATGTAAATAGATGCTGTGATGCAGAAATTTAACCCTTCACACTAACGACGGAGACAATTTAAATGTTATTTCAAAATAATATCCCACGGAGGGGTGTACTAGTAAATGGTATTAAATGAACATTTAAATCAATGTATTTTATAAATTATTAGAAGACAATTGTAAGTCATTAATTTAGAGGGCTATGAAAAATAACTGATATTTATCTTTGCTTTTTTATGGACTTTATAAATTTGGATTTGAAAGACGTTTACAATTCAAACACAGTATATATTTCAGTGTAGATGGCCTTGTGGCTTTCTTCTTTGAATTTTCATCAGTTTTAATGCTGTCAAAATGAGTTACATTCATCTACCAAAAACGTATTACAGTTGGCATTGGAAATTTTGAGCTGTGTTAAGAGATGAAAATTCTACTTACAGGAGAAGTTGTCCGATGATTTTTTTTTTTTTTTTTTTTTTGCGGTACGCGGGTCTTTCACTGTTGTGGCCTCTTCTGTTGCGGAGCACAGGCTCCGGATGCACAGGCTCAGCAGCCATGGCTCACGGGCCCAGCTGCTCCGCGGCATGTGGGATCTTCCCGGACCGGGGCACGAACCCGCGTCCCCTGCATCGGCAGGCAGACTCTCAACCACTGCGCCACCAGGGAAGACCCGATGATTATTCTCATGAACACTATATGGAGCCACACACAGTTATAATTCATTCATTAAATGATTAAAAAAGGAGAGAGAAAAGAAAAATAAGAGAGCAAAGTTTGGGAGGTTTTAGAGATCTCTTAAGAGACATGAGATAACTTGCTTTAGGAAAAGCAACAATGTACACAAATTAACTGGCTATTTAGATTTGTTAGCAGAGAGCAGTAACCAGCAAAGCCCAGTGGAACGTTTGAATGTGCTGACAGTCTGTGATTCGTTATTCCACTTTCTAGGATCTCAGCTGCCCATACCAATTGGTTTTGTAAATAAATGGTTTTCAGAAGAACAAAAAAAGTGAGGATGTCTCTTTCCAGCTAGACATGAGTTAAATGATTGTTTGTGGTCAGTTTGCATGGAGATTAAAGTAATGCATTAAATTCTTTGGGCTAGTGCTTTTCAGAGCAGTGCTCTGAAAATTATCATTGAAAACTATTATTGAAAATTATTGTTAAATTATCATTGAAAACATTTCCATGAAGCCATTTTTTAAAGATTTTTACAATAACATTTATTTCTTAAAAGTTAACATGTCCCTAATAGGAAACCGAAAAACACAAGAAGCAAACGACAAAGTCATCCGTAATCACGAGCAGTTTACAGTTTGACGGGTCCTTCTAGTTTTCGTTTGTGTTTCTACACAACTAAGCGTCCATTTTTGTGTCATTTAAGATCGTACATTTATGTGTCTTTGCTCTGTTTAGTCAAGTTCCTATTTGTTTTTCCTCCAAATCCTTTCATCCTGTAGATCTGACAACCCCACCTGTCTGTCCTGGATAAGATGGGATTAAAGAAACTGTGAAGCAACAAGATGCTGTGTGGGAGCAGAGCTGTCAGATGCTCCCTGCTCTCGGGATCGCCCTGACCCAGGGCGGGGCCGAGGCTCTGGGCAGCTGCAAAAGCATCCAGATTTGGAGGAGACACAATTGGCTTCTTCATTTTTCAGTTTCCTTTCCTCTCTTGCTCTCTGGATGGGCCTCATTTCCATAAGCTCACAGTGCAGCATCTTTGTAGTTGTACGTTTCTTTCATATCTGAAACAACGTCACTGGTGTTTTTTTAACTTGAACTTCCTCCTAGCTCTCCCGAGAGACAGATAATAAGACTTTTATTGGATGGCAGTTGGGGAGATTGAGTAACTCAAGTTCTCATCATACCCGCAGTCAGGTGCCTTTAGGAGAACTTTTCCTGGTCCCTCGCTCTCCCCTGTCCTCACTGCCCTCCCCCCCGCAGCCTCGCTTTCTCTGTCCGTCACCACTGTCACCTACAAATTGGCAATTGCCATCTGCCTCGATAAGGATTAAATCATGAGCCACTGCAGCTGCTGACTTTCAACACCCCCATGAAAGGAGCTCAGGGTGGAGAGCAGGAATGAGGCCCTCTGCGCTCTGGGAAAAACTTACAGAACAGGCTTCAGATGGTTAGATATTTTCAGGAGAAGATTTTATGAGTCCAACTCTTGCATCTTCTCATATCTAGAAAAGCACTAAAATCCTTCACGGTGATGTCTGCTCCTCGTGACGAGCAGCAGGTCTCTGCCAAAATGTGTGCTTCACTTCATATCCCCCTTCACTAAAATCACATATATACTGACTCCCCACCACCACCCGGAGCAGCTCTGAGGAGCTCTCTGAAATGCCGTCTCCTGGGCTATAGTCCTAATTCTGCTCCAAATAAAACTCCTGCCACTGTCCTCACTTTCCAGGCCAACTGTCCTCACCCCCTCACCTGGCCTGGCCGCAGAAGCACGTATCCAAGAAAAAGGCATGACATGCTGACCTGTCCCTCTACATGGGTCCCCACCAACGCTAGGTGGGCCCCGGGGGTCTAGTTGCTCACCTGCTCCCTGAACTCACCTGTTCCTCCTCTGCTTTCTCAGATGTCACCACCCGTCCCAGCCCCAACCCTCTCCACAGCAGGAGTCCAGGCAGCCCAGAAGCTCCACGGGTCCAGAGAAGACTCCTGAAGGCCTCCGCACGTGATTGGCAGGAGTGAGGAGGGGTCCAGGGCCCTGCGAGACCCCGGCCAGACCCATCCCCTCACCTCTTCCTCCATCTTCTCCCACCTCCTACCTCTGCCACAGCTTTGACCACCTCCATCTAACAGGCCACCAGGATTAGCCCCAGGATGCTCTGCTCGCCTGCTTCCTCAGCCACTTGAGGAACCCAGGAGTCCAGGCTGCCTGCAGCCCTGACTCTGGTCCCCAGTCCTCGAGGAGCGAGGCATGGGCCCCGGCACTCCCTGTCACTGTGCCCACCTTCATGTGCCTTCATAGCACCAAAGACTTGCGATCGTTTGTCGGTCTACACCCCTAGAATGTACACTCAACGAGGGCATTTTATTCATTGCTGTTCCCCCAGTTCTTAGACCAGTCCTGGGCACGAGTAGGTAGTCATAGCATTTATGTGATGGACGAATGAATGAATGTTCACTCTCCACTGATGACCCTGCTTCTATTTCTTGAGAAAATAGAAGAAACCAGATGAGAACGTCCACATGCCCCAGCACCCCAACTACCATGGAACTGTACCTGACTTCTCTCCTTCTATATTGAACACAATTCCATCTTACCTGCCTTGATGGCTTATTTGCTGTAAATCTATGTTGCTATTTATGGTACAGATGGTTTTATCAGACCCTACCTTTAGGCGATACTATTCCTCATCCTCACGTACAGCATAAGCTGACATGCATTCCTCCTTCCCCAGCCTTGGTGCTATTGTTGTCATTCATTTTACTTCTACATTTATTACAAACCCACAATGTAGTTCATTGATTTCAATGACATTAAAACATTTAAAGCATTAAACAGGAAAACATTTAACAACATTAAACCTTTTTAAAGATGTTAAAATAACAAGAAAAAAGACTATTGTGTATTTACCCACATAGTGCTATTTTTGACACTCCCCGTTTCTTTTTGAATATTTTGATCTCGACTTGTTATAATTTTCCTTTTGCCTGAACATCCGGGAAACTTATTTTAAAAATTTAGATATAAAACTTGCAGGAACAATAAATTGTAAATCAATATGTATTCCATGTTTATAAACATGCCACTTCTGGGGCAGCTGTTCTCCACATGAGCCCACCTGAGCAGCCCTGGGACTGGACCGTCCTCCTTGTCAGCTGGGGAGACCATGAGAGAGCAGTTTTCTCTCAGACAATGGCCTTTTAGGGGATGGGTTGGTGTCCTGGGGCTGCAATAACAAAGCACCATACCCTGGGCAGCTTAAACAGCAGAGATATATGGTCTCCCAGTCTGGAGGCCAGAGCCCAAGTTCAAGGTGTCAGCAGGGCTGGATCCTTCTGAGGCCATGAGGGAGACTGTGTCCCAGGATGTCTTCTGGCAGCTGCTGTAACCTCTGGCGTCCCTTGGCTCGTGTGTGTGTCACCCCAGGCCCTGTCTCCCTCTTCACATGGTGTTCTCCCTTTGGGCATGTCTGGGTCCAAATTTCCCTTTACACCCATCACATTAGATGGGGGCCCACCTTACACCGGTGTGACTTCATGTTAACTAATTACATCTGCAGTGACCCTGCTTCCAAACGAGGTCACATTCTGACGTCCTGGCACTTTGGGCTTCAACATGTGAATTTTGAGGGGATACAGTTCAATCCAGAACAAGTGTTGTTTGTGGCCCAGGAACAAGCTGCCCTGGGGTTTCCTTCTTTCCCATCCCCCCACCAGCTCCCCACGAAGCAGGCTGGGACAAAGGCTGCAGGTACCAGGCCAGGGGGCAGGTGTCAGGGCACCGGGACACACCCACTGAACCTGCCTCAGCACCAGCTTCCTCTGGAAGACAAGCTCTGTCATGGGATATTACTGCCTCAAGAGCTCCTTCCATCACTTAATCTCTTTAAAGAAAGGATGAAGGGACTGGAAGATTTTCCCATGCTTTAAAAATAGACCCCATTCGCTCCATGATTTCCACAGGTCACCTACCTCTTCTGAGCAAAGGAAGACAGTATGACTCACAGCCTCACACCTTTCTCGGGTGCTGGACCCCAAGGAGCTGGGGGTCACCTGTGGGCACACAGCACTTCTCACTCAGCCTCTTTCCACACAGCCCAGCGACCTCCCCCAACCAAGCCCGCTGCTCCCTCCTGTAACACAGAGCTCCGCCAACCCATCACTTCATTAGTGCTCATTACGGAACAAGTGGAATTTGACCTCTGGCCCTCAACCCCGCCCACCCGGCTATTAGGCCAAATTCTATTTTCAGCCACAGAAACTGCTAAACACTGCCAAAAGGGATCCCTCACCCTGCCCCCCACACAATTATAAATACTTCAAAGGACCGTAAATGTTTTCAGAAGAAATCACAGCCAATCAAGAAGCCAGATGGAGAGCCTTTGGGTTAAAAACATCACATGTGAATGATCCCAACAGCCAAGTTTACCAGCGAGCTCCGGTCCTGGGACATTGCAGCCTGGTGGGGTGTGGCATGCTGCTACTTCCCTGCTTCCCTAGCTCTTGCCTTTGTGTCCTGCATATCCAAACCCCCCACTCAGGCCTCAGTGTGCACATGTTTTCAAGACTTGGATGGTGTTGGCATGACTCTGCCACCGCTCAGGACAGCAAGGTCCAGTCTGCTTCCTCAGCACAGTTCCATGACCCAGTGACTGAGGCAGTCACAGCCTCCAGAGTCCGTGAAATCCAGAGACAGTCTTTTCCATGCAACAGGCATCAGCAAAGAGCCAGCTTCTCAGCTGAAGGCAGCCCAGGCCCCAGACAGACGTGTCACTGGATTCACCAACTCAGGTGCTGCATGTCCAGTGAGAACTCAAAAGGACAAGGATTCCCGTGTCCTGTGCTCAACTGAAGATCAGGGGAAGTGGCATGAGCGAGCAATCAACGACCAGAGGACATCCTGGAAGACTTCTGGCTGCGGGGGTGGGGGGGTGGGGGGGTGATCTTTAAGAATTCCAATGGGCAGAGAATCATGGGAAGAGATTTGCATAAACATGACTAATTCACTTGATCAATAAGTCTTTGTTGTGTTGACTGCATGAGGGCAGATTGCCACAGCTGGGGTAGAGGAAGTAGACCAGCCCTGATCTTGTGGGGCTCATGGTCTTGTAAGAAGAGACCAAGCCTAGTTATTACGGAAGTAACTAGTAGAAACAAATGGCCTTGTGACAAGGAAAAATTGGGGGGAGCTCCTCCTGAGATGGGGGTCACAGAGGGCATCCAGAGGAGCAGAGACCTGGAGTTTGGGAGGTGTGGGTGTCCCAGGGAGCCGGAGAGGGAAGGGATGGTGGTCAGCTCCTGCCAGTGAGGAGATTTCGGGCTTCATTCTAAGTGTGCAGGGTGTCGCCGGGCCGTCTGAAACACACGAGCGATGGATGCTGTCTGTGTGTTTAAGTTGCCCTGGCCACCGTGGATGTGGCCCGAGACCAGCGGAAGCACAGTCGGAAACTGCTGTTGTCTGAGGCTCAGAGGCAGGGTGTAGAGAGAAGCAAAGAGATCCAGGAGCTACTGTGGTGAGAAACTGACAGGGTTGGTACTGACTGGACGTGGTGGGAGGGAGAAGGAGAAATCGAGGTCCCTTTGGTTCTGTGACAAGCGGCTGGATGGACAGAGGACCATTTAAAGCGACGGAGTCACGGGCCCTTGACTTGAGATGCATCTGGTCTATGTGAGCGGAGAAGCCGAACCGACAGAGGGACGCGTGAGACTGGAGCTGGGGGGCTAGGACCACCCCGGGGCAGTGGGTGCTCAGAGGAAGAGCCACCAGAGGTGGAGGGAAGCTGGGGAGTGGCCGGCGTGACCGGAAGGATTGTTGATGTCACAGCACCCCACTCTGGCCGCAGACTGGCCTGTTGTCTGGTGTGGGGTGAGCCCAGGGTCCACCGAGAGTGACACCCCCAAAGCCGGCTTTTCCTCCCCAGGAGCCAGGACCCAAGTCCAGCTTTGCTTCTGATGCTTGGATCCCTGGGCGGGGGTGGGTTCAGCCCCTCAGACGACAGAGGAAGAGAGTCTGGCAGAGATGTCATTTGACCCTGAAGCTGCATGTGAGCTGTGAAATGCATATCCACGTGTGCAATCACGGTCATGATTCTCCCGTTCTGCTAATGTCTGAGAGGGCCAACTTCCCTTGGTCTCTGCAGCCTCCAAAGACAGCCCCGGCCACTTGGAGCCTCTGAGCCTTGAACCTGATGCCTGCCTCGAGCTTTCCAGCCCTTGGCCATGCTAGGATCCGGGATCAATCCAAGCCTGAGGTGGTGTAAACTTTCCAAAGGGTCGGGCACACTTGTCACCCTTTCTCTGGCCTCTCAGCCATGAAAAGAGCTTTTGCTTTTCGCAGTTACATGTCAGCAGGTTGCGTTGTTTTTAGGAAATGTGTCCCTTTCGCCAGCCACTTTCTGCAGAAGAGAAGAGGGAGAGGGCAGCCCCCATGTGGGAGAGGACAGGGCTCTGGTTCCAGAGCCCACCTTGGGCGTCCGGCGGCACCACCTGGTTAATGAGAAACACACCCGGTGTTTCCGGCTAATTTGGTTTCCTGCCAAGACCAATCAGCCCAAGTGGTTCCCACCTCCCTGGGGCCCGGGGCCGCCCTGGGGTCTCCTGTGAGCCTGAGGAGGAAGGGGCGTCCTTTAATAATTAACAAAGGGTTTTGCTGCACGGAGGGGAGCTCGCCCAGGCCTGGCTGCCCCCAACACACCGGAAGCGCTGGCCGAGGAGGGTCCAAGAGAGAAGGGCGCCGTTCGTTAGCACAACCCACCCGAGGGAGCCCCACAGAAGACACAGCATGACATGGAACAGCTGTCCCCAGCTTCCCACTTCACCTGAGACCCTCTGTCCCTTGACCCCTCTTGTTCTCCTGTGCCTTAGACGGGCCTGAGCTGCGCCCCTGCCACACTCGCGGCGGAGAGCGGGACCGGGGGTCTGCTCAGCCCGGCAAGTCCCACGTGTCTCTATGGGGCGGGGACTCAAGCAGCAGCCCAGGCCGGCCCTTTAGGAGTAACCCGCACGGCCGCTCGGGGGATGCTGAGGCTTGGCTCAGTCATGCTTCTCAAACCCAACCCCTGAAAGAGCCCAGGTGTGACTTCACGTCCAGTCCAGCCCGGCTCAGAGCCAGGGCCTCATTCGCTTGCGATCCGGCACCTGCCCCGGGGCCCCGCTTGGGCGGGAGGGCAAGGGAGCGGGTCTCAGAGTTATGGGGGCTGAAGATGGGTTCTGACCCTCCCACAGACACCAAAGACAGCAGCCCTTTTGGTGAAAGGACCCCTGGAGCTGAGGGTGAAAGGTCAGGCTTCAGACTCGGGCCGGCAGATCCCCCTGAGCCTGGGTGCAGCCAGATGGCCTGATCTAGGCACGTGTCAGATGAAGACCTGACCATGGGCTGAGAGGAGGTGGGACATTGCTGTGACTCAAGGCAGGCTCGCTGGGCCTTTGAACTCCAGGGACGAGTCAGGAGGCCGCTGTAGGCAGAAGAAATGGCCTGAACAAGACCGAGGAAGGGGAAGTGCACCCATCCACTGTGAACAGTGAACCCAGAGGCGGGTGGTCCAGCCACAGGTCTTTGGTGGCCATAGGTTGAGGCGGGAGCAGACAGCACCATGGTCTGGTTGGGCAGGACAGCAGTGCAACTGGAGAAGAGAAAGCCGAGGTCAGAGTTCAAGGTTGGATGGAACAGGCGATGGGGTGGGCGTTGGCTGGGTCTGGGGAGGAGCCACAGGCAGGGTTAGCACTTGTCTGGTACCGACTTCTTCGTCCCTTGTTAATGGAGACTGTATTTTCCTGGGTTATGTTGAGCCTGCAGAGGACACTTCCTGACGTTAACTGATGCTTCCTAGAGTAAATTGTTTCCAGAAGCACATTTTTGCTTCACATCTTGCTTTTTTCTCCTTCTGTTCTGCCGGCCAGTCTTTTCTGAACCTCCATGATTACGAAGCCCTGGTCGTTTTCCGTCAGTTGATCATCTGGAATCTGAAGTTCAGGGCTGGTGGATGTGCTGCATCCCTTTCCAGAAATCCTGGGTCCCAGGAGGCCTTGACCTCGCAGAGTTTCTGAGTTGAGTGGGGACTTCCTGTTTCTGCAGCCTGGTTCTCTGACTTTGGGCAAAAGGTTTCATCTGTCCTTAATCCAGATTTGAGCTCACATTATCTGTGGTTCCTTTTCCAGAAGTAGCAAACGGAAAACTTCAAACTCCAGCTGCAGCCAAGCAGGGTCTTTCTCTACGGGCACAGAATTCATTTCTTCAGATATAGGGGTCTTTTTCCTTCAACACCAGCTGTGTTTGTTGTTGGAAAAGAATTGAGTGAGCTTTGATAGCCTGTGTCTTTCAAGCAATGGTCCATTTCATCAAAGACCATGAATTTATTGGCATAAAGTTTCATAAAATCCTTTATTCTTTTAATATCTTTAATATCTAGGATATTTAAGTCCTCTTGACGGCTTTATCATTAGGAAATAACTTTATCTCTGGTGATATTCTTTGCTTTGAAATCTCCTTTGTCAGATAGCAATATTGCCATCCTAACTTTATGTGAATTAGCATAACATGATATATCTTTTTCCTATCCTTTTACCTTTAACCTATTTGTGTCTTTACATTTAAAGTGGATTTAAAATTTTTTTTTATCTATTTACTTATTTTACTTTTGGCTGTGTTGGGTCTTCGTTTCTGTGTGAGGGATTTCTCTAGTTGTGGCGAGCGGGGGCCGCTCTTCATCGCGGTGCGCAGGCCTCTCACTGTTGCGGCCTCTCCTCTTGTGGAGCACAGGCTCCAGACGCACAGGCTCAGTAGTTGTGGCTCACGGGCCTATTTGCTCCACGGCATGTGGGATCCTCCCAGACCAGGGCCTGAACCCGTGTCCCTGCATTGGCAGGCAGACTCTCAACCACTGCGCCACCAGGGAAGCCTGAAAGTGGATTTTTTGTAAGCAGCATAGAGTTTGGGCCTCGCTTATCCAATATGGCAACACCTGCCCTTTAATTGAGGCATTTAGGCAATTTACATTTAACACGATGACTGACGTGGTTCAATTGAAGGCTATTTTCTTAATATTCATTTTCTATTTGTCCCATCTGTTCTTTATTCTCCCATCTTGCCCTCTTTGGGGTTAACTGAGTAGTTTCTATGATTCCATTTTATCCCCCTATAAGGCTTCTTAGCCATAGTTCCTTGTTTTGTTATTTGAGTGGTTGCCTCAGGGTTTATACTGTACAACTTTAAGTTATCGCAGTCTATTTTCCAGGGGTGCTAAACCATACCAGGCAGAGTAGATGAACCCTACAGTAGTGTACCTTCATGTCTCCGCTTCTTTTACCTTTTTCTTTCTTTCTTTTTTTTGTTTTTAATAAAAGGCTTTGTTTTACTTTCATTTTGGGAATATATTATAGTATGAAATTTCAGGCCGACGGCTTTTTTGTTTTTGTAATTTAAATACGTTGCTTTACCATCTTCCCACTCACATTGTTTCTGATGAGAAATCTGTTCTTGTCTTATCTTTGTTTCTCTATATAAAATGCCATCTATCTTTGGCCATTTTTTAGATTTTCCTCTCCTTTACTGACATTGAGCAATTTGATTAACTTGGTGTAACTTTCTTCATGTATTCCTCATGACTGAGGTTCACTGAGTTTCTTGGGTCTTTGAGTTTATAGTTTTCACATCAAATTTGGAAATTTTTGGATTATTATTTCCATCTTTCTTCAAATATATTTATATCTTTCATGTCTTTTCTTAACTTTTGGAACATATGGAATGCAGTTATGATAAATGTTTTAATTTCTTTGTCTGCTAATTCTAACATTTGTGTCAGGCCTGGGCCTATGTCAGTTTATTGATTTTTCTCCTCATTATAGATTCTATTTGGTTTTGGCCTGCCTGGTAATCTTTGATTGGATGTCAGATATTGTGAATTTCATCTTGGGTGCTGGGTGTTTTGTATTCCTGTAAATATTCTTGAACTTTATTCTGGGATGCAATTGAATTTCTTGAAAACAGTCTGATCCTCTTGAGTCTTGGTGTTGGTGGGACCAGAGCTTCATTTAATCCAGGGTACTTATTCTCCATTACTAAGGCAAGTGCTGGTACCCAGAGCCCCTAGAGGTTTTCCAGTCTGGCTGGCTGGAACAAGCACTATTCCCAGACATATGTGCATCCTGGGCACTGTCCCTCTAACCCATTTTCTCCTGGCCTTGGACAGTTTTTCTCACACACATCTGCTGATCAGAAATCAGCTTAACACTTCCAGGTTAGCTTCTGCAGACCTCCAGTGTTCTCTCTGGTACTACGCCCTGCAAAACGTAGTTACATTGGTTTCCCCAAACTCTCAACCCTATCTTCTCAGCTCAGGGAGTCTGATGGGCCCTGGCTGGTGCCCCCTTCCTGTACTGTGGCCTAAAAACCCAAGGTTGTTTCTTATATTTCGTCTAGTTTTTGTTTATTTTCATTTCAGGTGGAAGGAAGTGGCAAGGTCTTTTATTGTATTTAGGCTCTCTCCATCCCCATGATTTCATTTTTAGCACCCCAGGGTCTGCATCAGTGCCCAGCACTTGGTAGGGACTGACTGCATGTTGAGTACACGAATACGTGAATATGTGAACTTAACCAGAGAGTAACAAAGCAAGTAGAAGGCATTTTTCACAAGTGTAAGGCGGGCAAACGCTACCATGTACACTTTTGTGTGTATGAGTCTTGTTTCTTCTTGATGCAAATCTTGAAGCCAAGGGCCCTGTTGAATTTATTCTTATCCTTAGAGCTGAACAACTTTGTCTTGTGTACCTTAGGCTTTGAATAAATATTTGGTCAATTATAAAACAAACAGGAGACATTTACACATGTGTGTAAACAAATTTAGGTTGAGGTACAGGTACCACAAATTTGTACTTAAGCCTGACAGCACTGTGTCTTTCTTTTTTTGTTTTTTAAGATTTTTTTTTTGATGTGGACCATTTTTAAAGTCTTTACTGAATTTGTTACAATATTACTTCTGTTTTATATTTTGTTTTTTGGCCGTGAGGCATGCAGGAACTTAGCTCCCTGACTAGGGATCGAACCTGCACCCCCTACACTGGAAGGTGAACTCTTAACCACTGGACCGCTAGGGAAGACCCAGCACTGTGTCTGTATTCTCTGCCTGGCACTGTGCCATCACAATACCAGTCTGTATCCATCGGTGACAAAAGGGTGACTTGAAAGATGCAGTGGTCCACTGCAGCAGTAACTTTCATATGTGATGTCTTAGGCTTTTCAAGGTTCTCAGATTGTTTTGGGATGGAAAGAGACAGGACTAGAGAAAGTGAAAGCAGAAATGCTAGCTGCCATTGGAAATCAGTCACAAATAAAATTATAATGCAAGTCTATTGGAAAACAGAGGTGAGTCTCCACAAATGGGAAACCTAGGACAGTGCCTGGGAGGTAGTCACTGCTCATGAAATCACCCTGAATTGGGAGACTGGCATTGACATATACACACTACTATATATAAAATAGATAACTAATAAGGACCTACTGTGTAGCACAGGGAACTCTACTCAGTACTCTGTAATGACTTATATGGGAAAAGAATCTAAAAAAGAGTGGTTATATGTGTACGTATAACTGATTCACTTTGCTGTACACCTGAAACTAACACAACATTGTAAATCAACTAGACTCCAATAAAAAAAGAAAACAATTAATCAGTTACTACAGGCCCAGCCTTTTGGAAGAAACTCACTCATCTCAGGGACATTCTTTCATGCAGGATACATGACCAGGCTGAAAGCAGGGGCTTCAAAGCAGCTTGGGTCCAGGAGGAGGTGTCAGCCTCGAAGGGCGTGGTCATAATTTACCAGCAGGACACGGTATACATTCCCAACCAGAGGGGCGGCTGCATCTTTCAGTCAGTGGATGGTAGCCTGGGACACGGGATGCAAATAATCGCTCTGGCTGGACCAAGGAGGAAACCACAAAGACGGGAGAGTGGCCCGCTTGGGGAGGGAACTTTTCAATGTATCTCCCCTTACGGACTAGTTTTGCCCGTTCCCAGTCTGGTACCAGAATCAGTTCACTAGCACTGTGTCTCAGATGGTCCTTAGGTCACACTGGGACAAAGCCAAGCTCATGGCAGCATGGTGAGCAGGAAGCGCCTGGCCACCCAGCCTGACCGCCTCCGAGGTTTGGAAACATCACCCCGGAGCCTGCAAGCCGGGGGGGGGGGGGGTTGCGGCGCGGGTGGATGACATTTGAGTTTTAAGCTCTGGATGCTTCCTAGATTACTTTGCAATGAAACAAATGCCTGACGCTAAAATATTTTTTAGCTAGTTTAATTGTTAAATGAATTCTATTTGGTGATTATGAGATATTCTATTTTTAAATGGTCTCAGCTCTTTCGCTGCCTCCATATCTGTTCTCAGTCCCTTGAAGAAGCTGTGGCAGGCACTGAGCCCCAGAGAGACGCTGAAAGGATCCAGGAGAGAACAGCAACCCTGGCTCCCACATGTGCTGACAGAATCCACTGCCCTCATCGCCCTCTTGTGGTCACGCAGCAGATGAAAAACTTCAAAGGCAAGTTAGCGTATATATGTCCTTGCTTCTCTCTCTCACTTTGTCACAGCTTACCCTTCCCCCTCCCCATACCCTCAAGTCCATTCTCTAGTAGGTCTGTGTCTTTATTCCCGTCTTGCCCCTAGACCTTTTTTTTTTCTCCTTAGATTCCATATGTATGTGTTAGCATACGGTATTTCTTTTTCTCTTTCTGACTTACTTCACTCTGTATGACAGACTCTAGGTCCATCCACCTCACTACAAATAACTCAATTTCGTTTCTTTTTATGGCTGAGTAATACTCCATTGTATATATGTGCCACATCTTCTTTATCCATTCATCTGTTGATGGACAGTTAGGTTGCTTCCATGTCCGGGCTATTGTAAATAGAGCTGCAATGAACATTTTGGTACATGACTCTTTTTGAATTATGGTTTTCTCAGGGTATATGCCCAGTAGTGGGATTGCTGGGTCGTATGGTAGTTCTATTTTTAGTTTTTTAAGGAACCTCCATACTGTTCTCCATAGTGGCTGTATCAATTTACATTCCCACCAACAGTGCAAGAGTGTTCCCTTTTCTCCACACCCTCTCCAGCATTTATTGTTTCTAGATTTTTTGATGATGGCCATTCTGACTGGTGTGAGGTGATACCTCATTGTAGTTTTGATTTGCATTTCTCTAATAAATAGTGATGTTGAGCATTCTTTCATGTGTTTGTTGGCACTCTGTATATCCTCTTTGGAGAAATGTCTATTTAGGTCTTCTGCCCATTTTTGGATTGGGTTGTTTGTCTTTTTTATATTGAGCTGCATGGGCTGCTTGTAAATTTTGGAGATTAATCCTTTGTCAGTTGCTTCATTTGCAAATATTTTCTTCCATTCTGAGGGTTGTCTTTTGGTCTTGTTTATGGTTTCCTTTGCTGTGCAAAAGCTTTTAAGTTTCACATATATACACTACCAAACGTAAAATAGATAGCTAGTGGGAAGCAGCCGCATAGCACAGGGAGATCAGCTCGGTGCTTTGTGACCACCTAGAGGGGTGGGATAGGGAGGGTGGGAGGGAGGGAGACGCAAGAGGGAAGAGATATGGGAACATATGTATATGTATAACTGATTCACTTTGTTATAAAGCAGAAACTAACACACCATTGTAAAGCAATTATACTCCAATAAAGATGTTAAAAAAATAAAAATAAAAGGCAAGTTAGGAGGAGGCTACGGTTTTGCACAACGGAAATATGTTCTCTGTTAGGGAAAGCATCACCGGGCACCCTTTTTTTCCACGTTGTTTACACACACACAAGTGTAGGCAAGAGAGATGTTACATCAGTATTACCTTTCTCTGTCAAAAAGAAATAGCATGAACATTAGAATTTTTAATTTCAGAACTGTAGATCATCACTCTGGCTGTCCAAAATCCAGGCTAGGAGGAATTTCTGAGAAGATCTTGTTCAAATCCTTCCTTTGTAAAAATTAGGGAGTTTAAAGTCCAGAGATGTGAGTGTCTTGCCTACGATCACACAGTGAATTGCTGACGTTTTGGGGATAGGAGCCCGAGAGTGGTTCCAGCAACCAGACAGCCTGGTCCTTTCATTTTACTTTCCGTCTCTGTGAACTTGACTGCTTACTGTAGGGAACTGCTCAGAATCATGCGGTATTTGTCCTTTTGCAACTGTTTTATTTCACTGAGCATAATGTCCTCAAGGTTCAAGGTTCTGAGTCATAGCCTGTGTCCAAATGCCCTTCCTTTTTAAGGCTGCATAGTATTCCACTGTGTGGATGGACCACATTTTGCTTTTCCATTCATCTGCTGATGGACATGTGGGCTGTTTCCACAGTTCATGCAGTTTTATTGACGCCTGGCAGGAGAGCCACCATCACATGGACTCACAGTAACACGACACATCTTCCTCCACGAGGGGGTGTGCGTCCCCTCCCAGCCGGGCGTCCAGGAGGCCCTCCCCCAAGGTTACAGGTGTCCCAGGCAGCCTGGATTCCTTCCTTCCTGCCAGGGAGCTCTCCCGACCCCTGGCCCGGCTCCGGCTGCAGCCCGGGATCACATGCTGTTTGAAATGTGGGATTGGATTCAGAACCTGAAAAGAAATGTCCTTTCATTTGATCTGAAAACACGGAAAACATGTTGGTTTGCTGAAAAGGTAGTTCTCCAGTGAGCAATTAATTACCAGATGCATCAGACAGAGGCCAGCAAAGGGAGTAAGTGCGGGGAGGGGGGGGCGGGGGGGGGGCGATGGCTCTGTTCCTGCCCAGCCCAGAAGCTTGCCAAGGCGTGTGACACATTCCGGGTGCTCTCACCACGGCCTTGTACCTCTCCTTCCAACGAAAACCCTCCTGAACGTGTGCTTTCTCTTACCTCTCACTGCCCATTCTTCCTGAATGTAAACGCAAAGGGACGGTCACAAATCTCTCACGTTAATCGTTTGCTCTCTGTGTGCAACTGTGGCCACCCTGCTTCTGCATCTCCACTGACACCCAAGGGCTGCTCTCCGCGGCAGGCTTCATGCCAAAGCCAGGCCGCCTCCCCAGATCAGAATTACCGCACGAGGCCAAATTAAATACGGTGTCGCCCTTGCTGCAATTCTTCCACACTTCCTGGCTCTTAGCAAACTTCTCTTTTAAAATCCTGCAACAGGCTCACCCTTTTCTATGAAAACAGACCTACTATTCCTTCCAGATCGTTAAAAGCTCAGGAGAGATAGGTCAAGGTCGGCTTTCCTTTGTTTCTACTGAACATCCTTGGTCCAGAAAAGGGTAGAGGCCCCAGCAGACCCGCACTGGCCGAGTGCTTGTGTCCAAGCATGGGGACAGCCCAGGCAACCCTGACAGCAGCCCCCAGGCTTCCTCGGCTCCCTCCCCTCGGGCTGCAGGCACTGGTGATTTCAGGTCCCCAGAAACTAACAGGCAAAGCATTAGGGGGTGACCTAAAGCTCAGATGAGCTGCTCAAATAGCAAAAAAGTGCAATGAGGTAAAGTTATGTAAAGTTAAGTAAAATCCTCACAGGGAACCATAAAGCTGTTCTTCTCTTATGAACTCCAGCAAATCACTTCAGAAAATGAAAGTGCCGTAGAAGACATATTTCCACGGAAAGCTAAGGATGTTCTATGTGAAATGGCCACTTAGAAACCTTCCGGAGGAAGAAGCTGTTTCTGTGACTTCAGGTTTTGAAGACGTTTGAAGCTACAGCCTCAGTTAATGATGACAGGATATTTTTTTAAAAAACAAACTTCCAGTTTTACTACCTACATGATATTCTGCTTAAGTCTTTTAAAACTAATTTTTAAAACCGGAAATGTGTTCTCATAGCAATTCATTAACTTGTAATAAACTCAATATAGACCCCTTTTGTAGTTAGTGGATTCTTTTGAATATTACCCTTTAATTTTCACTTATTTGAGCTCTTGGAAAACTGCAGATTGCTAAACTGAAGCTTAAATGAATTTCTTCTTTATAACAGTTCAGAAGGTACCAAGACCTCAGCAAACAATGTCACATCTAATTAAAAATAAAAAGTAATTTTAAATTATGCAGGAAAAGATAGCATTTAAAT
The DNA here is from genome assembly GCF_059928025.1 of Delphinapterus leucas. Classification (NCBI taxonomy): domain Eukaryota; kingdom Metazoa; phylum Chordata; class Mammalia; order Artiodactyla; family Monodontidae; genus Delphinapterus; species Delphinapterus leucas. Next base: position 2,570,466 of record NC_143136.1, on the reverse strand, counting down.
CATACAGCTTTCTTTAAAAAAAAAAAAAAACCTCTGGTTTAATTGAAGACTTTCTTTACACTTTATATTTTGGTAGAAATGTTGGTAATTCTGAGTGTATCTCCCTGAAGGGGTTTCCTCGAAGGAAAAAGTCTTTAAATTCTCTCTTCCTATTTTCACAGGAGTGTTTCTGACACAGCACGGTGATATTTTTTTTTTTGATGAAAATGTCATACCAAACCTCTGGGTTTTCCTGAATTTGTCTAGATAAAAGAGAAGGACAAAAATATATTCCATCTGTAATATTTTGATGTTATAAAAGGCATTTTTAAAAACCTGCATTAAATTAGCAATGGAAATCACATTCTCTGTCTCCAAACATTTCTAAAATTGAGAATTATTTCATTTCTGCAATTCTGGAACATATAATTCGTCTACAACATGTGCGCCCACATTTACACAAACTCAATCATTGCAGAGGAGGACGTTTTTCTAAAGTATGTGCCCACAGTGTTTAAAAATGAATGCTTTTGGCTCATTGACTTGTTATATAGTAAAGACTTTATAAAAAAAAAAAAACTGGGCTTTGGATTATTGGTTCTTTCCTCAGCCTTGCCATAGAGAGTATATCTCATAATGAGAAAACAATATAACAGGAGTGGGAAGTTTACTGAAGCTAATTTGATGCAATATTCCAATGGGTATTCTCTGTTTAGGGTAAAATGCAGATCCAACCCCATCCAGCCTAGACTCTGCATTTAAGTGGTCCTAGATGTTTGGAGAAGAATTGATTTACCCCTTTGTACAAGCACAAGGAAGCCAGCCTGCCGGCCCAGATTCACGTGCATTATTCTGTCTTTGCAATTTCCTGAGCTGTCTTCTCGAAGCAGGCGATCCACTCCCTTATTTTATCATGCAAGCGCTCCTAACAGATTTATGGCAGTGGACACACCTGCAGAGACTGCTCCCCCCACCCCACCCCCCGCCTTACCAAGCACATCTGAAAACGCTGCCACATCACCTCTATCTTTGAGGGAAAACAAGTGGTGTACTTCTTTTCTGGATTCATTACAATAGTTGACTGCCTGGGTTCAGTCCCAGCACTGCTCCTGCTTGTAAAACTCTGCAGGTGTGTTGACTGTCATCTAGTCCAGCTAAAGCACAATTGCAAACAAGGAAGGACACACTCCTGAAATAATAATTTTTAAAAACCCTGCTGCTTAGTAACAAACATAAAATCCATCATTAGTCAATACAGAGGAATTCTGTCTTATTGTAACAAAGTAGCAATTCTATTCCTGATGCTTTATTTTTGATGGTGGAAATTCTCCGTTTTGACAAAGCAATTTCTCTGTACAAAGAAACATTGTATCTTTTGTTTAGTTTCGTCCCTCTGACCTAACACAAAATAGGGACAATCTTTTAATCGAGAGCAATTAGTCCTGTTCCTATTTCAGAAAATGGTTGAACACATAGGCTTAGAGAAGAGAATACTCCTTCAAAAATTACTAACCATTACGTCGTAAAGACAACTTGGAGGCTATTTTCCTCTAGCAAATAACCATAATCTCCTTGAAATCTAGTTCTTTATGTAATTAAAGTTATTTATTTAAGGATTTAAATTTGCTTTAACATTTTAAATGGCCTTAGTGTCTGTGTAAAATTCAGTATTTTGAGCCTGGTCGGTGTTGGGTTCGACTACACATAATTTTACCACTGCTCTGTAATGCAGGCTATTGGTCGTGTAATAATAGTTTAAAACGCTAGCCTGCTGAGGGACAGAATCGGAGGTAATTCGTGCTATACCCGGGCTGGGCCGTCTATTATCCTGGACTCCTCCAGAGTCTCCTAAATGAGTCTCCAAGTTTGATTTCTTACAGCAAGGCAGAGAGAGGGTCTCGAGCGTGTTTATTGATACAGAATGTTCGAGATCGACAGCCAGGGCTTTGCGTACGATCAAACGACTTTCTGTGCAAATCTTATGGAATGTGGCATTCCAGACTTTAAAGGGAAGGGGAGATCGCCATGGCAACGGCACAGGGGGCTGAGGCTGGGGGTCCCCTTGGGAGCTTAAGGGCCAGCAGAATTTTAAGCATTTGCAACTTAAAAAAAGAAGAAGAATAGGAAAGCTCCATCACTCTGCCAACTCTGTCTACAGAAATGGATACGGTTAGAGGGTTCCTCGGAAAGATCCAAATAAACACAGCCTGAGCCTGCACGTTGTGAGCTGGAAAGGACAGTTGCTAAAAAAAAAAAGTGCAGATCCTGGCCTTTTCCATCGAAGACGGAGCCGCCGTGACTGCCTAACCTCCAAGAAGGAGCAGAGCTTGGGAAAGAGGCCAGTGACTAGTCAGGAAGTGTCCTCGGCTGGGGGCTGCCCCGCCTGTCCCCTCCTGCCCACCCAGGCTCCCACGTCCCCCAGCTGGACTGCGCAGCGTCTCCGAAGGCCGCCTGGAGACCGGGGCTGAGGTCCCTGGCGTCCTGGCCCGTGCACGTCTCAGAGTCACGCAGAGCCCGGCCAAGGGCAGCCAGCGGTCGGTTCGTGGCTCCTGACGCTGAATATGTAGAAACAGCTTCTATTAGCACAGAAATCTCCTAGGATCCAAATAATAAACAAGTGAGTGCAGCGTAAAAATGACTGTAAAGGGCTTCCCTGGTGGCGCAGTGGTTGAGAGTCCGCCTGCCGATGCAGGGGACGCGGGTTCGTGCCCCGGTCCGGGAAGATCCCACATGCCGCAGAGCGGCTGGGCCCGTGAGCCGTGGCCGCTGAGCCTGTGCGTCCGAAGCCTGTGCTCCGCAACGGGAGAGACCACAACAGTGAGAGGCCTGTGTACCACAAAAAAAAAAAAAAAAAAAAAAAAATGACTGTAAGCCAATGCGATTTGTGGTTGTAGGATCTAAGGGAGAAAAAAAGAAGGTAACAGATTTATAAATGGGGCTAATTCAAACACAGTAGAAATTGAACTTTATAATAGCCACCCCCTCCCGAAGACCATTCTGAAAGGGAAAAGTAAGAGTCCAGTGGTAGCCAGTAGTCTGAATCAGCGGATGCTGGCATCAGAGGGCCATGAGGACAGCCCGGGCCCCGCCCCGAGGTGGGAGCCCGACGCCCGGCCTGGGGCCTCTGCAGGGTCACAGGGGAAGGATGAGGGGCAGCCACAGTGGGGGAAAAGGTACCGAGGCCTCCAGGGAAAACCACAGAGGCCGGCCCCCCACCTCTGGTCCCAACCAAGTCAACCCACGTGGGAAGCGAGGTGTCGGCTTCCAGTTCCCTGGATAACAAAGTCAGAGAGTGTCACTGTTCTCGATGCTTTCCCCTGCGGCGCCGAGCACGCACCCGGCCACAGCCCAGACCCAACTGCCACCGCCTTTATTTCACCAGGCCTCTGACAGGCACAGGCTCCAGCCTCTGAAAACAAACATATTCCCCGTAGAGATGATGACTGGGGCTTCAGGGACCAGCCTCTTGCAGGAAGGCAGACGGGGGTGTTCTTGTGTCCCCCGCAGGGCCGACTGGATTCCAGACTTCCCCACCTACCTGGTGACCTTGGGTGACTCATGTTGCCTCTCAGAGTCTTCACTTTGTTGTCTGCAAAATGGGTCTAATTGTATTTTGCCACCTCCAGGGACGAGCCATCAAGGAGCAGCACAAAGGCAGGTTCGGATGGGGAGAGGGAGGAGATGAGGGAAGTAGGGGATTTCAGTAAAAGGCTTATGGTTGTCATCAAAGTACTGTCAAAAGTATGGAAAAATGTAAAGGAGAAAAGAAAGGTAACTCCTAAACTGAGCGAACCCCAGAGACAGCATTTGATAATCTCTCTCCTTCCTTCCCTCTCCCTATATTCAGTGGCATTGAGCACATCCACATTGTCGTGCAGCCGTCACCACCATCTGTCTCCAGAACTTTCTCATCTTCCCAAACTGAAGCTCTGCTCGCATTAAACACTAAATCCCCATCCTCCCCCTTTCCCTGGCCGCTGCCGACCACCATTCTACTTTCTGTCTCCGTGAATTTGACTATCTTATGTACTTTGTAGAAGCGGAATCAGACAGTATTAGTCCTTTTGTGACTGGCTTCTTGCACTCGGCATAATGTCCTCAAGGTTTATCCATGTTGCAGCCCGCGTCAAAATGTCCTTCCTTTTTAATGCTGAATGATATTCTATTGTGTGGATAGACCACATTTTATTTATCCATCCATTCATCTGCTGTTGGAGTTTGGATTGCTTCCACCTCTTGGCTAGAGTGAATAATGCTGCTACGAACATGGGTGCACACATATCTGTTTAAATCCCTGTTTTAAATGCTTTTGGTTTATACCCATAAGTGGAATTGCTGGATCTTATGGTAATTCTCTATTTAATTTTTTGAGGAACTGCCATATTGTTTTCCACAGGGGCTGCACCATTCTACATTCTCACCAGGAATGCACAAGGGTTCCACTTTCTGGTCAATGCGTGTGTGTTTGTTGATAACAGCCGTCCTAATTGAAAGATATGAAGATTTGCATTTCCCGAATGATCAGTGATTTTGAGCTTCTTTTCACGTGTTTCTGGCCATTTGTGTATCTTCTTTGGAGAAACATCTGTTTAAGTCTTTTGCCCATTTTAAATTGAATTCTTTGTTTTTCGATGTACCTAGATTTATAGAGGGCTCTTCTCACCTTATATATGGGGAACATCTTTCCTTGTAGATAAATGAGCATCTATGTTCATAGTGTCCAACCTGTTCTTCTGCTTCCCCACTGTGCCCTCGCTCTGGAAACAGTGGGTTGTGTAGTGGTTAAAAACACAGACCCCACCCCACACCTTACCAGCTGTGAATGAATTCCTGAGCAAATGGCCTTCTCGCTACATCAGTTTCCTCATGTGTAGAATGGAGATTCTGTATGCTCACCACATACGTTGTGTGGATTAAATAAGTCAGTGTATGTAAAATACTCAGAGCCCTACTTGGAGCACAGGAAATGCCGTGGGAGACTTACCTGTGCTGCTTGTCGTTTGTTTGTTGCTGCTTTTCCTCATTCTGCACAGTGGGTCTCAGTTTTAGTTGAAAGACAAACCAAAATCTCAGGCAGAAGGCAGACTCCTGGGTGTGCTGACAGATGAGAACCTCTGACTCCCACCTCCATCGTTGACAGGTGCTCACAGCGACACATGCCCAGAGCTGCCTACACATTTCCCAGCAACTCGTCCCATCCTTACATGACCCCCTGTTAGGTGGGCAATGCTGTCCTCTCCATCTGTAGCTGGGAAACCTTAGGAAGATATAGTTACTTATCCAAAGTCGCTCGGCTTCAGGGGGCCTGACCCGGATGTGAAACTAAGAGCCACAGGATATCAGAGCCATATCCTTACGCAGCCCTGCGGGGGTAATAGCTTGTCCTGACCTTGAATTGCACTCTGTGACAAACCAGAATTTATATCTTGATTGTGGTGGTGGTTACATTCCTATATATTTGTCAAAATTAAAAAGGATGACTTTTACTGAATGCAAACTGTGCTTTAATAAAAAATAGGGAAAATAGGTTACACAATTTCCCTGAATTTGCATGAACTTTTTTGGGTTTGTTTTAGTTTGAAGGCATTTAATGACATTTATTGTGCTGTTTGCTTGGTAAGAGACCTTCACCTTGGAGATGTGGAAATCTCAGCATGTACCTAACCAGCATCGCCGTTCCTGGGAAGACGTGAGCCTGTTGAGGATTCCATGTGCTGGTGGCAGAGATTCCAGGCTGGGCTTTCCTGGGTCCGAGGAGCTAACTCTGCAAGTCTGACTTGGAGCAAACACCTGCCAGAGAGCTGGGAGGCTGCATCCTCCGGCCGGCCTTAATTCCGAGTGCTGTCACTGAACTCAGAGGCTCATCTCTTCTACCTCTAAATACTACCTTTCTTTGAGATTAAAAACGTATCATCTGACTCTGGCTCAGTTCAAACTAACTTAACCTGAGGGGTCTCTGGTGCTGCAGTTATGTTCTGGAAGCCTTTGTAATTGCACCTTTGCTTTACGGGAAGGACCTTTGCAGAGAAGAGTCACCTGTGTGATCACGCATGTGTGTTGGAGAGAGACAGAAACAAGTTGGCAAAGAGCTCTCCTGGTGGCCCTGTCTTCACCTCTGGAATGCTTTACTCAGACCCCCACGCTGGCCGGCTCTGCCCAGGCAGTGGGCGGATAGCTGGTCACTGCTCCCACCACATCGCAGGATCTGCTGGTGCCCTCAGCCCAGTCCCACGCCTGCTCAGCTCCGCGGCATCTTCTGCCCTCTCTCTGTGTCCCTGAACCGCTTCTGGTCTGCCCCAGCCCTGCTCTGTGCCCGCTTCTCACCAAGCCTCTCCTGCTCTTCTCCCATCTCTCTGTAACCTTTCTCCGGATGCTTAAGGCATTGGTGGTTCAACAGTAGAATTCTCGCCTCCCGTCCTCCGGACGCCTTGTCTATTTCCCTCTGAGCATAACTCCCACTCTGCTCTAATTTCTGGAAAGGGACTTGCAACTCAACCTGGGTGGGCATTTCAAGGACGTGGGGCTGTGAAATGCACGTTGGCAGGAGAGGGAATACTTGGGTGGCTTTTGAAGGCAATTTTGTTGAATTAGTATTGCTGGCATTAAACACATGCACACATGCACACAAACACACACACACATTCATTCTACCAGCCCCAGATTTAAACAAGTTCAATATAAATGTGATGGAGGGTAACCATGAATATATCTTTACATATTAAATATTTTAAAATGAAATCTCATTTTCTGATGCACCACTGGTTATATCTTCTTGATTCAAAAATAGGTTAGGAATTTTGGAAGGTGATGGAATTGTTTTATATCTTGATTGTGCTGGTGGCTACATTTGTCAAAATCAAAAGGGATTAATTTTACTGAGTAAACTATGCCTTAATAAAAAAAAACAGAAAAAACAATAGGTTACAAAATGAAGAATTCAATGGATTTGACAGATATTTCAGCCACAGGACATCAACAATCTACTGGCAACATTTTTTCATTTCATTAACTGACTCAGTGGTTATTCTGAAACCTTGGAAAGGACCTATGTCCAATTCTAAATACAGACCAGGCTGGGGGCACACACTCTTTTTGTCTTCTCAGTTCTCCTTCCTCTTCTGGGGTCCATACTCCCTCCTTCTGGGGAGCGTATCCTTCCCTATGTGAACCAGTGGTTCTAGAGGGGCTGACCATCAGAGCAGCCTGCCCTCAGGCCATGGGGTTGGGCATAAGACCCTGCAGAGCCAGTCAAAATGTTTCCCCTGGAGAAGGGTGGTGGGGAGTTAGTTAGGAAGTTAGGGATTGACAAGTACACACTGCTATATTTAAAATAAATAACCAACAAGGAAAAAAAAATGTTTCCCCTGGAGGTGCGGGGGCCTGGTCTTCCGGGAGTGTGCAGCCACAGCTGTGAACCAGCAAAGTCTTGGTGGCCAAAGCCCTTGCCAGGTGACAGGAGACAAGATACAGGTGAGGGAGATGGAACTCATGCACCAGGAGAAATAAGGACCAGAGAAAGAGTCCCAGCAGGGCCCTGCCCAGTCCTGCCTGGGTCCTCAGATCTGGTCCAAAGCAATGGCGGTACGGGTGTGATGGACAGGGTATGTCGGAATAAGGTGGAACCTCTAACAACTATGGTGACAGGGAAGGTGGACTGAGAAACAAAAAGGATGATCAAAGCATGCTTTCTCTCAGAAGAGAGTAGGCGTGATGGAGTAAGAGGGTGGAAAGTCATCCATCCACACAGTTGGCCTGCTTATACGTAGCTCTGGGTCTGCACCAATCGTGTGGAAGTGGAGCCTCAGGGAGGAGGTGCTGGGGTGACAAGACAAGGACCAGCTGCCGAGCACAGGGAGAGGAGAGGAGGCTGCACAAAAGCTGCAGTGGATGCAGCGGAGACCGAGCTCACCTGCAGAAAGGTGGATTTATAGTGAAGAACATAAGCTTTTGAAATGTCATCTCAAAATGCAGATAAAAATAAGAAAATTATGAGAGAGAAAATGATAGACAAAGAAGAGAGAGAATGAAGATCCATGAAACCCATGTAAAAAAAAGAGAAAATACAAGGGAAATCAAAGTTATAAGAGAAGAAAACTTTCCTAGGCTATTTGAAAATACCTGAATATGCAAATCAAGAAGATTCATCAACTCATTACCAAGAATGTTGCTTATACGCGAATGAACATTTTGAAGAAAAAAGAAAGTGTAATAGTAAACAACAAAATAATGAACATGAAACTTAGAATTGATTATACCATGTTTCTAAATAAGAAGACTAAATATCAGATAAATAAAAATTCCTCCTAAATTAATTCAAATTCCTACAGGATTTCTCTAACTTCACAAAAATAGGTGCCTCTGGAAAAAGTCATGTGAAAATGGATAAAGAAGGAAAAAGAAAGTTAAGAATGGGAAGGGAAGGGAAGAAAGAGGATCTTATAGCAATTTTCAATCTACGATAATTAAGTAGATTTCTGGTCATTACAAAGGACCCAGCAGTCATGAGATATGTTCATGCCTGTTCCAGACACTTAGAACTGCTGATTCAAACTTAAAATATTGAGCCAAGACAAAAGCAAGCAAGGCAAATCTCCAGTTCCCAGAAATAAAGAGGACAATCTCAGCTAGAGCAGGAGTTTTGGCTCCAAAGCGGGTGTGGGCTGGAGTTTCTACAGCAACAGAGGCTACATGTGACCCTGAGACCCAAGAATCTGGAATTGCTCTTCTTATCTGAATCTAAGAGATGAGAAATTGGAAAGTTCTTCACCATGCATGAACAGAGAGCAGAAAAATCTCTGTGTTCTGGCCCCAGGTCACGGCCTGGAAGAAAACTTCCTTTAACAAGCTGTGAATTGAGAAGAAACTCAGCCTATGCTGTGCACAGGTGTGAAACCCAAATTCACATGTCTTCTCTTGGGGTATGAAACGCCATGCTGAAAACCAAGTCACAGGTGAGAACTGACTACAGGTAAGTCCAGTGTCAACTGAGATGGATCACAGAATCCACTCCCCCAAAGAATTCACACCCAAAGATTAGACTTAACAGAATAATCTGAATGAAACTCTAAACTAAAAATATTTTAAATATTCAAAGAATCAAAGGAAGCTAAGAATGTTTAAAACAAGAGTAGGCATTATGAAACAAAAATAAGCAAATTTGAAATACAATTAAGTAGAAACCTTAGGTTAGTGCATATCTTTAAAAAGCTCCAGTAGCAGACATGATGTAGTTGAAGAGAGAAATAATGAACTGGAAAAATGTGTGAAAACTCATGGGTACACAGCACAGAAAGATAAGTCGACATATAAATGAGAAATTGACAGATGTAGAGAATAAAATAAGATGCTTAAGTGCATCCAGTAAGACTTCTAGAAAGAGAGAATGTTGAAACGTGGGCACAGGTGATATCTGTAGAGATCATGCCTGAATTTTTCCAGAATAGAAGGAAGACATGAGTGCTGCAATTTAAGAATATCCTCAAGTCCTAGACAGGATAAATAAAAGCAAATTCACATGAGGACAGAACATAGTAAACTCAAATATCAAGGAGAAGGAAAAAATCTGAAAAGCTACCAGGGATAAAAAGACAGACACTCAATGAAGGAATAACAGTGAGACAGTTGTGCCTATCTCATTAGTAGACCAGATGTCAGAACACAGTGAAATAATACCCCTGATCATTACATTGGTCAACTGATCCAGGACAGACAGACGAAGGAACAGAATAGATAACCCAGAAAGCGAGAAGAGACGTGAGTATTTGACAAAGAAGGCATCACAAAGCACTGAAGACTGGGAGGATTAGTGAATAATTGTTGTTTATATAACTAGTGAGCTATGTAGAAAAACACGCTGTATGTCTGCCTTACAAGGTCACCATCATTAAGATTAAGGAGTTAATTTTAAAAATAGCAACAGTACAAAATGTGGTATGAATCAGTTAAAAATGTGTTTAACTTTGCTGATGGTCAAAGAAATGCAGATCAAAGCAATAAGTTATCATACTCAAAGATTTAAAAAAAACGTTAATGTCCAGTGCTGCAGGCAGGGTGGGTGGAATGCCTAGGTATTTTCCTAGGTTTTGGCAGGGGTGGGGTTTCAAACCGACAGAACACTTTTGGAAAGGGATTTGGAAGTACCTATTAACAATGATCAAATGTCCATTGTCTTTGACCCCATAATGCCATGCTGAGTCATTTACTTTAAAAAAATAATCAAAAATGGAGACAATGATTTATGCACAAAGATGTTCGTCACCACCTCATTTATAATAATGAAGTCTGAAAATAACCACAGTGTCCATCATCAGAGATATGTCTTCAAATAAATCATGGAAAATTAAGTGATGAAACATGACACAGTATAAACTGTTTCCTAAGAGTTTTTAATAACAGAAAATGTACATGGGGTAATACTAAGTGAAAAAAAGCAGGTTATGTTACTGCACATAAAAAACGATCACAGCACCTTTTAAAGAGCATGCAGCTACACGATATTGAGTTTTGGTGGTTATCTCTGAGCGGTAAATTGTTGAAGACTTCTTTTCTCCTTATTACACTTTTCTGCATTGTCCACGTTTTCTACCATATGGCTGCTTTATAAGCACAGCAAAATAATGAATGTTTAAGAAAATTAAAGCCTCTGATAGAAAGAAAATCCCTTTGACCTGAAGAATGGCTAGGAATGTGGCCTAGGACCCCGGGTCGCTGGTGTCAGAAACCTTTCTCTGGGGAGAAAGGATGCCGTGTGACTTTGAGGACAATCCTCATTCTGGAACTCACCTTTTGGTGAGAAGGTTCTAGAATAGTTAAGCGCCATTATCCTTTAGGTCTCTGCCCTTGACCTTTGCCTCCTGTCACCTTCTCTCTTTTCCACACAAGACTCACGCTCCGCTCAAAGAATTGTGGCTATTGCGGGAGGCTGCCAGGCGGGAGACCAATTAGTGCAAAGTAAACATTTCTCCACTAGGAAAATGGATGGAGGCCACCAGAGCTCTCCTCCGAAGGCAGAAAACACACGGTTTTGTACGCCCTGGGCAGCCACAACCAGAGATGAAAGAGACAAGAGAACGTCCCACAGCCTCCTGGGCTGGGGCCGACTGGGCAATTAGACCTCAGCATTTATTTATGGAGCTAATTTTGCATGTATTGCTCCCATTTCCGTCTGCAGATAAAAAGCAGAGATAATCGGCTTGGCACTGGCCGCGGATGCTTCAGGAGCCCCGTGCCGGGACCGCTTTAAAGCAGAAGGATCCCAAAGAGTCTCATTCTGAATTAGGTCAAAGAATTCACTCCACCACAAACTACACTAACTCCTCACCGCTGCGTCTTCCTGCGACGGATCTGAGAAGGGGATATTTACAGGATTTCCATCATTTATGGGAAGCACTTTTGAAAGGAAAAATAAGGCCAGAGTGCTGTATTTTCCTCTTAAAAGCTTACGGCCGCCATCATTTGCCCTAGCTATTCTCATCCTCTCTGGTGCAGCACCAAAGCTCTCCTGAATCTCTACCCCACCACATCTGATTCACCACCCACTTTCCCGAATGTGGCTGTCTCAGAGATCATGAAGAGTTAATAGTGAGAAACCCACCTCCCCGACGGTACTCGCACGCAACCTCTCCAACAAATGTGTGTCCCTTTAAGAGTGTTCTTAGAACTTTCCAACACACCCCTGCACGGAACAGATGGGCCACCCCACCACTTTGGGGGACAATTGGGAGTTTGAAAATGTACAAAGATTTGGTCTCACAATATTTCCTCACCTGTCACTGGATCTGCCATTATTAGCATTAAGGTAAATATTAAAACAAAACCAAAAACAAACCCAAACTCATACCTTAAAAACCAGTGGGGTAGTAGCTGATGAAACAAGTAATTATAAAATAAAGTATTTCTGAGCTAATTGAAAAGAGAATGGTCTATTTTCCGCCCTCAGAAATAACTACTGCCTCCTCAATCCTGAAATTAAAGTACCAGAGAGAGAAATAGATTACCTAACATGTTTTGAGAGTTAAAGTTAACTTTGTTATTTTAAGAATTTAGAAGGGTATTTTTCCTGCTCAATCACATATCAGCTTCCCCTAGAAGTTTTCAGAAGTCCCCTCATACCAATGGTATTGCCTCTTCAATTAAAACATATTTAGAGGAAGCACGAAATGATTAGTTAGTTCAAACATACTCTATTAATCAGGTCCACAGCGAGGACTTTTTAACACTGATGCAAACGTGCCTCATGGAACAGACTCGTTCTCCGCTGTATCTCTCAGGGCATGGGATCAGAACCAATAACTTGAGAAAATAAATATGGCGAGTCCCCTACAAACCTTAAAAGCTGGTTTGTGTGACCTTTGTTGCATTAAAAAATAAAATAAAAGGGGCTTCAAACATAGAGTAGCCTTGTGATTTGAAACAGACTAGAAAAATCTAAAAGCCTGAAAGAATGAACAAGGATGGTAAGCCAGTAAATATTTAACCTCAGTTTTCAGGGAAACAAGTCCATTAGCTTAGGTGATTGAAAAAGGATAATCTGCTCTTGTATTGGTGCATTTCACCCCCAAGCCAAATAAAGCCCATACGCAGGAGAGACCCTTCGTCTTTTACTTTTGCTCACCTGCCTTCCAAAATGCACATGCATGTCTAATTCATTTTCTGTATTAGCTATGTCTCTGAACAGTTGCTAATCATTATTATTATACGCAGAATCTTATCTAAAAAATGAGGACGGAATTAAAAGAAACAGCTGCTTGAAAACTTGGTTGTGAATATTTTGTAATGAAGAGTCACCTTGGCTGAAAGCAATCCCCCTTGGGTTCTCTATTCATTTAGGGGAGGAAGAATGACCTTTGAGCTACCTGTCCTGGGAGTGGCAGGTGCTCTGGGGGCGTGGCCCGTTGAAGCCCCGCCCACCCCGTGGTTGTGATTCTGCAGACCCGCGGAGCGTGGCGTGGACTCTTTGAGCAGACCGTCGAGGTCCCTGAAGGTGGGCTTTCCTGGAGTGCCCAGGCAGGGTCAGGCGAGCTGTTCAGCGGCGGAGAGGGCCGTTGGCATCTGTGGGGCCTGACGTCTTAACCTGTCCGGGGCTGGAGCGTTCTGGAGCCCTGAGCTCTCTTCTGAGCCCTGGACAGAAAGGCAACCTGGGAGACTCCAACTTAAACAGATTTGTACATGACACACGTTCTGAGTTAATACCTCAGTAGCATATAAGACACCTCCATCCCACACCCCAGTAAAAATTTTCCAAAAATCCAAGTCTGATGCACTTATACGGATGAAGGAGCAAGGGTCCACATTAGGGATGACACCAGCCTTTGCGGGTGGGAGAGCCTCGTAAATCTCAAGGCCATGGCACAAAGTTGACCCCCAGTCAGGTCCAGGGAATAAGCAGAAGGGCAACAGTGTTGCAGCTAAGCAGCCCGAGTTTGAGCCATTCCCCCAAGCTTTTAGATCCAAGTAAATGCTCCAGAGTTCACTGATGCCGAGAGATCTCTGGGGGCTGACACAGCTGCTGCTGTGGGACGGCTCTGGCTCCTCCCTCCCTCCCACTCCCCCAGCCTCCAGCCAGTGACCCGGAGCAGGCAGGGCGGTGAAGCTCCTGGGGTGCTGCTCAGAGCCGGGCGGAGACATGGCGGGACCCCACTCAGAGCAAAGGAAAGGCACTGGCACCCCCGGCCCCTCTTTGCTTCTTCCCTGGAGTGACTCAGCTGACGCTTCCACAGTCGCCTTTCCACACCGTGCCGGGGCTGGGGGTCGTACCTGATGCCCAAAGGGCCACATAGGGCATTTGCTAAGTTAAAGCCAGCTACTCTGGAGAGTTATTGAGCAATTCATTTGGAGGTAGAAGTAGGCATCCACTGGTGGTTTTAAATCAAGAAGATGATTTATCTGCACGTTTAAACCCCAGCTGTTGCCATAGTGCACCCCATAGAGTGACGATGTGACCTCTCATGTACCATTGATGTCACAGCCCCATTCACACTCTACGGATCGTGTGGCATTCCGTTTTAAAGATGTAGTTGGTGCCACGGCACACTTCTTAGAAGGAGAATCTTCAGTCTCAGCAGAGCAATGAGATTCCCCAGAAAAACAAAATTCACTTATATTTTTATTATTGAAAGACCTTTCTTTGTCATTTAAAACTTTAATGAAACACAGTGTACATAGAGAAGAGTACACATGTAAATATCTACAAGCTAAACACACCTAGGAAACCAGCCACCAGGATTGCCAGCACCCAGAAGTCCCCCATGGTGCCCCCTTCCAGGCGTTACCCCCCGCCCCCAAAGTCCACGATCATAACTGTTAATCACATAGGTTAGTGCGGCCACAGTTTTGTTCTTTGTATAAGTGAAATCATGGAGCATGTATGCTTTAGTGTCTGGCTTTATTCACCTAACATTGTATTTGTGGGATTTGTCAATGTGTAGGGGTAGACTATTCTTTCTCATGGCTGTGTAGTACTCTCTTGTGGGAATATATCACAGGATAGACATTAATTTCATCATGGCTGTGTAGTATTCTCAATGTAGACATTAATGGGCATTTGAGTAGGTACCAGACTGGAGCAATGACAAGGGCGTTGATATAACTAAACTGTTTTGCTGTTAATATACATGTAATTGCAAATTCTAATTCCTTGTGGAAGAGCTGATAAATATAAGATTTCCACTGAGTTTATATCACTGAATATGTTGGCTTTTATAAAACTTTTGATATTCAAGTAAACCTTTTGTTTCTATTGATGAAAAATGATTACAGATACCTAATACCATTGACTTGAATCATATCTCTATTTTCAATAGCCTAGATATGCCTTTTGTGGTTTAAACCAGCACCCATTTGTTACCACCTAGTTCCTGTGGGTCAGGAACCCAGGCACAGCTTAGCTGGGTTCTCTTGGCTGAGCTGCATTCTCAGTGGGGGTGCAGAGTCCTCTTCCCAGCTCCTCCAATTTGCTGGCGGAATTCAGTTCCTTGCAGTGGTGGGACTGAGCGCTCAGCACCCAGCAGTTCACAAGAGCTTCTCCAAGGTCAGCAGGAACATCCCTGACCTCTGGAACATCGTTTACAGGGACCACCTGATTAGGTCAGGCCATCCAGGGTAATGGCCTCGCCCGTTTGCAGGAGACGGGGACAACACAAGCATGGAGGCCATACCAGAGTTTCCCTACTTCAGCGTTCCATCTCCATGTGTCTCTCTGCACAGCAGTTTCAGAGTAGTCAGATTCTTACTTGCTGGCTCAGGGCTCCAAAATACCATGATCCAAATTTTTGCTTCTTCAGTTGTTCTCTCTCCCTTCCTGATGCTCCGAGAGTCCTTCAACTCTTTCTGTTTAGAGGACTCCCTTTAGCCTTTCTTTCAGAGCAGGGCTGCTGGCAGTAAATCCCTTTAGTGCTCCTTTGTCTGAGCATGTCTTTTTCCCCTTCATTCCTAAAGGGTAATTTTGCCAGATATGGAATTCGGGGTTGACAGTTCTTTTGTTTCAGCACTTGAAAAACATTGTGCCATGTCACTCTGGCTTCCGTGAATTCTGTCCAGTTACCCAACGGCATTCAAACTCTTTTTCCCTGGGTAAAGCATCATTTCGCTCTCACTGATTTCAAGATTTTTGCTTTGTCTTTAGTTTTCTAAAGTTTGGTTGTAATGAGTGTTGGCATGGGGTTCTTTGAATTTTCTTGTTTGGGGTTTTCTCAACTTCTTGAATCTGAAGGTTTATGTCTTTTGCCAAATTTGGGGAATTATTCAGCCATTGTTTCTTTGAATACTTTTAGGGCTTTCCTCTCTCTTCTCTCTTCCTGGGAGTTCAGGGACATAAATTTTGACTTTTTGTTGTAATTTTGCAGGTCCTGAGGCACTTTTTTTTTTTTTTTGGTCTATTTTTTTCTCCGTTGTTCAGACTGGGGTAATTTCTATTGTTTTCTCTTCAAGTTCACTGACTCTTTCTTCTTCATCTCCATTCTGCTCTTGAGTCCATCCACAGAGTTTCTAATTTTACTTTTTCAGTTGTATTTTTCAAGCATCCATTGTCTTGGATCATATCTTTATTTTAAATAGGTTACATATGACTTTTAAACAGGTGTATTTCTCTCCATGTCCTTCTAGCCCATATTGCAAACCTTACCTAAGGGAGAAATGCCTTTCAGTGAACACTGTGAACTTTTAAAGCTACAAAACCAGACCTCCAGAAATACCATAAATTCAAATGGGGTGGTCCACCCTGTAGAGAGGGGCGCCCCACATCCAGAGCTCACTCCATCCGTGACTTCCATGCATTGAGGCTTCGGGGGCTTCTGCTCAGACATGAATCTTCCTGCTGCAGGGCTTGAGGCCTGCCTGGCGATCAGATCAGCCCTGAAGTCTTCCTGCCTATCACTAGGGTTGATTCTCATTTAAGGATCCTAAAGGTAGAGCCTGGGGTCCTGGGAAAACCCATTTTAGGGTCTGGGTGCCTCCCTCCGACAACAAACAAGACAAACTTCCTTCAGTTGCCAGTCTCCCTACTTCAGTTGAAGCCTGTGGGTCTTAACGTAAAAGTGGCTGATGCATCTTGACTTAAATGCAGGAGCTTGAATTCAAGCTCAAACACCTAAAGTTGAACTAGAGAGTGACTGATCTCGAGCTCTGAATTTTTAAAGGGTCTGTAGGTCATGTGTGCCTGGGGACAACCCAGGAGGCTCAGCCACACTGGCCAGGGGTCCAGACCCCAACTTCTGACAAGCCTGGGTTCCGCTCTCTGGGGAGGCTGAGGCCCCTGGCCCACCTGGTCTGGGCTGTGAACTTGCTGAGCCCCACTGATGAACTTGCTGGTCCTCTCCATCTGGACCAGCAGGCAGGCGGTCAGAAGAGTCCTCTCCACCTCTCTGCTGTATCAAAGCTCTGGCCGCCTCCACCCGCTCTATGCCCCAGCCCCTCCCTCTTCCCCTCCAGTGGGTCTAAGGGACTGGAAGGTGACCCCAATGGTTTCTTTGCCCAGCTCATCTGTGTTCTCTGTGTTAGGGCCTGTAATAAGTTTCCTAGGGCTGCCATAACTAAGTATCACAAACTTGGTAGTTTCAAATGCCAACTAAAAATTGGCACTTGCCATCCGCCTCTACAAGAATGAAGCCACTCATTCTTGGCCACTGCAGTCGCGGACCTTCAACACACCCCAAAAGGACTTCAGGGTAGAGGTCAGGAATGGGTCAGCCCAAAAGAACTGTATTTACCCACGGTTCTAGAGGCCAAAACCCCGAAGCCCGTGTGTCAGCGGGGCCACGCTCCCTGTGAAGGCTCCGGGGAGGCTTCTTCCCACCTCTTCCAGCTTCCAGTGGCTCCAAGTGTTCCTGAGACTTTGGCTGAATCGCTCCAGCCTCTATCTCTGTCTTCACACGGCCTCTCCTCTTTCTGTGTCTCTCTTCTTCTGTTTCTTATAAGGACACTTGTCATTGGATTTAGGGTCCACCTGAATAATCAAGGGTGGCCTCATCTTGAAATCCTTATCTTAATCTGCAAAGTCCCCTTTTCCAAGTAAGGTCACATTCACAGGTTCCAGGGGTTAGGACATGGGGACCACCATCCCCGCTACTCCAAGGCCCAATCATGCAGAAGAGCGGAATCTGCTCCAACTCGACCTCTGGAACCGGAATGTCAGCTCTGAAGCAGCTCCTCCCAGGACGGTCCTCTCTTCTCTGGAATTACACGTTCACGGTTTAGTTTGTTCCAGGCCCCCTCCAAGAACAACAGCAAAAGACCCACAGGCAGGCACGATGGCCTGTTTCATCCTGACAGTCCCCCTGTGTAGCAGGAAGTTTCCACCATCTCCTAAGGCTGATATGATACACCCCAATGATAAAAACTTTTTTTTTTTTTTAAAGTCATCTGGAAATCAGAACAAGAAAGTTCTCAACTTAACTCTGCCACATCTGGGTGCGAGTGATTCATGAAGAAGCAGCCTAGTTCTGGTTTTCATTTCAAGTGATGTTTACAAGCAGTTTAAAGCGGTTGCCTCTCAAAGGGTTCTCTTTAATATACGGCCACTTGCTTCTCACAGAGCCCAGCTTCTCTGTGTAAAAGCAGAATAACATTTTCCACAACCATATCTTAGGAAACATTGAAAGGATTAACAGAACTCCTATTTGCAAATCAATTTCAGATACACTGGTCCGCCCTAGTGGAAGACGTTTGTTATTTCATTTGCTAATTAAAACCATTTCCCTAAAATTTTGCTTTCCTCCCTAATTTGAATAACAAAGAGCCATAGAGATAGAACCACATCTGTTGACTCTTCTCAAGTATTTCTGAATATGGGGTAGAAGGAAAACATGAGACACCAGGAGTGTGACGCACAGACACAGAGGAAACGTAGACAAGCTGATGGCAGGCAGTCAAAGCCCCCACAATGGACGTATCCATTTCAGCTCTGCAGCCTCCAGTGCAGACCCGGGCCTTGTGCTCACTCTTCCTCCTTTTGTCAGGACTGAATCAGCGTTATCCTGGCCCACGTTCACATTTAAATATACTTTTTCCTCCCCTCCATCCTCAACTTCAAAATTAACTCCAAAACAATGTTGATTACATTAGAATGTCTAAGGATCAAACAGAAAAGGAAACAGATGGACATGCAACAATTCAGATTAAGTTAATCCCAGGTTAAACCTAAATATGTAAATGGTCTTGCTGAATACAATTTTTGTAAGGTTTTTAATGGAAACAATGCAAGTGGTGATGCCATATGGCCAAAGAAGCCAACGAAGGTATTGTTTTCAATTCCCATTGCAGCTCTTTGGCGTCTTAGACAGCATTGCCCTTTCTGATGCCTTTCTTGTGTCTTGATCTCAGCCACGCCTGTCTGAGTACAGGTAGAAAGTACCACAGACCTGAGAGTGCTTGCAGTTTCTCTGTTCCTCATTCTTGTACCAGGAACCACCTTTCCGGAGGCCAGGGACTGCGAGTAAACAGCCCCAGACAGAGGGTTCTTGCTTGTCACGTGTTTCTTCATGTTTGAAAGGCTGAATAAGAAACCTCCAAAAGGAGACAGCTCTCAGGAGGGGCAGCCGTGGGTGTGTGGCATGTGGACCAGCTCTCCAAGTTCTTTCCTTTAGAGAGATGTCAGAGCAGTTGGGGAGACCTGGACATCTGGGAGATGAAGTGGGTGGGAGGGAGCTTACACTGGTGCTCAGCAGACTCTCTCCCCCTTCAGGTGGTGGCAGGAAGTCACACCTCTGGGGACTGACCTGGTTGAGTACAAACCACCCCTAGGTTTGTCCTTGGTCCCATCCTTGGCTCCTGTAAACATGGCATATATGCATCCATTGTGACCCCTTCTTTCAGCCTCACAGCCAACGAGTCACTGGTCACACCGCGGCCTCCTGGGTACGGACACCAGTGGCCATCTCTGCCGTTTCATTCAGTGCCGTGTGCCAGCTATTTTGCTGGGCCCTTTACCTACAGCTTCTCATAAAGCCCTTGACACACACACTTCCGCAGGACAGAATGACTATGGGGAGAAGGGATGAGGGAGAGGATGAGAGGGAGGGCGAGGAGGAGGACGAGAGCCACATCTGAAAGATGAGGAAGCTCACAGCAGCTAGGCAGTTTGTGTTGGAAAGTTGATAATAACCAGGGCTGGGACCAAGCCTTCCTCTCTTTCCTCTCCCACTCATTCCTCTCTTTCTTTCCTCTGCCCCTGCATCCTGGTCTCATTTAGGCTCACACAACCTCCCTCTCCCCCAGGCTATCCTTGTACCTTTATGGCCAATACCCTTGCTTCCAGTTTTCCTAGTCTAAACCCTCCATCCATCGTCACCAGAAGCGATTCCTTCTCGAGATCTTTAAGCAATCAAGCTCAAAGCCTTGACCCAGCCCCCCATCCCTCCTCAGTCTGACCCCTTCCCACATCCTGGCTTCTTCCCTTCAGCTCCCAATACCAACCTTCCTTCCTAAAGAGATCATTCTACTCTTTATCCCTCGGAGAACTCTCCTGCCCCTTCCATCACGCGTCTGGTACGAAATGAGAAACCACTACCTGCCCCACTCCTGGAGGACTTTCCTGTGTTCCCTCCTCCCACTCCCATCCTGCCCGTCCCCGGAGAATCAGTGCGCGCCCACCTCTGGAGGTGCCTCCCCCAGCGCTCTGGGACACGAGGGACTCCCGGCACCCACCCCCACGTCACTCCTGTGCCACGTCAGGGGTCCTGTGTGATGCTCTGTCTTTATCTCCACTTAGTCTGAGCCTTGCTGAGGTCAGGGTGTGTGTCCTCCTTCTCTGTCTCCCCATAACCATTTCTCAGCGTGTTCTTTGAATACTTAGACCCTTCTCTTATCATTCTGCCCTCGGGGTCCTTAGCAACACATCTCAGCCTTGCTTCCCTCCGTTGGCGTCCTTCCTAATGTATGGGGACCACTTTCTAGGACGCCCACCCTTCCTTCTGCCTACCCTGGAGACTCTAAACTGTGCTTCCAGAGCCTTCTGTGTTCTCTGGGTTTCCTTGAGCTGGAAGGATAGGGCTCATATGAGGGGGTCTGCACCTCCACCCCCAGCACCCTATGTCCAACCAGAGCAGGAAGTCTTTTCCACTCCATTTACTGAGCACTTACTAACCTCTCTGGGAAGATGCCTGGTTCAAACACTGGCCCTGCCTCTTACTCTCTGCGTGGTCCTTGGGTAACCAATGCAGCTACACTGTTGCTTCCCTTGCCTCGCCTGCAAACAGAGGGAATATCAGCCCTGCCTTGAAGGCTGCAGTGAGAGTGGAAGGAAGCAGAGCACAGCGAGCTGGAGCTTCATGGGAAGGACAAGCCCATGGGGGCTGGCCTTGGTTCTTGCCTCTCTCCTATTCTCAGAGTTCACAGTCTCTTGGAGGTTACGGCACATCCCTGGCAAGAGTCCTGAGTGAGCTGCAGGCCACGTTAGCATCCTTCCTTCCTCTGGGGGAAATAGAACCAGCCACTCTTGCTGGGGGCACTTCACCGTGGTGCACACTTGTGAGAGTAGAGCGAGTGACTGTTGGGTTCTTGCTCTGTGCTTGGTGCTGCCCAGCTGGCGCGGGCACCGCACATGAGCTCAGGCACCCCCGGAGGCCACACGCTCATCTGTGGTCATGCAGATCTGCTGATGCAGCACTGGAATCGGAGTGCTTCCTCCTGACCCATCTCTCCAGCTCCTGCTAGGCCATCGTCTGGACCGCCATTGTCCCCAACTAGATGTAGGTTTCTCTTCCAAAGAGGTGAACCAGAGAGATCCCGCATGCTCTTGGCACCAGGGTCAGCTGGGAATCTGATGACAAGAAGTGAGATACAGTTAGAGATGGAAGTACGGGGTGGGCTGAACGAGATTATGTGTGTAAACAGTGGATCGTTCTTGGGGTTTAAGGAAAAAGACTCAGACTTCAGATAAAACTCACTGGCAAAGTGAGCCAACCACCATGAAAAAAGATGACTGCATCAGTTTGGGGTTTAACTGATACTTGTGGTGTTGAGCACTTATCCATCAGAGACGTGCTCCCAAGAATGGGGCTGAGGTCGGCAAGTCCGGCTGAGGCTGGTGGTGCCCTCACTCAGGTGAAACTAGTCCAGGACAACCTGGAAGAATCTGGGCTCTCATTTACTTGTTTCTTTGTCATATTGTTCTATTTTTCTTTGAGATTTTCTTGACTTTTATCTTCCAAATATTCTGTTGAAATGTTTATTTCAGTAATCACGTGTTGTTACTAGTTTTTTAATTTAATCATTCATACATTTATTTTTTGCAGTAATTTTAAATTTTTATTTTCCATTATTTTATTTTTTAAAATCTAAAAAATGATTTTTTTATACGATTCCTAAAGCTTACTTTCCATTTACAGTTATTACAAAATACTGGCTATATTCCCCATGTTGTACAATACATTTTTAAAAAGAGTTTAAGGGCTCACTTTCATTCTCTGTTCCTTTTTCAAATCATCTTGTCTTGTTTCAAAGATAGAAACATCTCCTCACTCTGAAGACACAAGTTATTTTTTTAGGTTATGGCTGTGCCCTAGATTGTTTCCATTTCTTCTGGTTGTTTTGTGCTAGAGTTCATACTTGACTTGGCATTTTACACACTTTCTCCTCTCTACCCCATCTCTTGATCTTCCATGTAAAAAGGCTACATTTAACATCTGGGTCTTAGTTAGTTTTGTATTCTACACATAACGGTATCTAGTAAACAAATTTTACTGGTGTATACTGGAGATAATGGACTTATTTCCAGTCTGTATGTAGCTGATCTAGGCTTGAGTGATAAACTGAATTGAGTTACAGTGGCTGGGAATTAATATGGCTAATTTGGGATGAATTATACTGAGTACAATTCGTGCTGTGATGTGGTTCTATTCATATTAACTAGAGTTTCATGCAAGAGCCACCACCAAAGTGTACCCATGTCCCAACTTTCCCCAATTCACAGCAAACACATCTTTCTCACTCAGCTCAGACCAGCTGGGAGGCTTGGTATTTCCCACAAGCTCCAGGCACCCTGTCCTGATGCCACAGTGAGGCCACCGGGTTCAAGGCATGAGAACCGTTCTAACCATGTGACATGCCCTCCAAGGAGAAATGGTGACCCAGGGGGAGAAGCTGAGGGCAGATGCTCTACTGAGGGGACAAGGGACAGGGTGATTTGTAACTCTTGGGTCCAAAGTTTTCTTATTCAAAAGCTCCAGAGATTGATCCAGGCATATATATTTTTTAATTCAAAATTGCAGGAGAAACTTGGTAGTTGGGAGCCCTCGGTTCAAACTGATTCCAGCTCTTACTGGCTTCATGAGCTTGGGAAAATAGCTGGATCTCTCGAGACTTTTCAATGAAAGGATCTAGACCAGCCCATCTGCTCTTAAATGTTATGATGCCGAGTGGTGACTTGGGGAAGGGATAGAGTGAGAGGGAATGCGGGCAGCGTGCCCACCCTGGCCTCTGACACTCTTTCATCTCCAGGGATCCAGTGTTTCTATCTACAAGGTGTCGTATTAATAACCAAGACTCCCACAAAAGAAGGCTCATGAGAACTTTAAAAAGGAAAGCAGGAAGTCACAACTTACTTCTGATTCCCTCCTGCTCGGCTATCAAACTCTCTCACTGGCTCTTCAAAGCAGACTTTGAAGAGAACATTTTTTTGAACATCTTTATTTGCCCAAAATAGAAAAAAATGATCTCATTTAGGCCAGAGCTGTGATTTCACTTTAGGTTCAGGGGAGGATAAACTAGCTCCTTGGTAACAAAGCCCGTGAAACACACACATGTTCTCTAATAGCCAGTGGACGTTGGCAGAACCTCTGTCATTTAATTCTACAAAAACACTTTCGGTTCCGTATCGTTAGACTTTAAAAAAGACTGTACATCGGACGTCATTTCAAGTCAAGGACAGTTTAGTGAGCATCTATGGAGGGCGAGCATTTGGTGCATTTTGTGGGGGGTATGGAGCATGTGTGGTACCTGTGTAAGACGTTTTCCCTCTTTAGGGAGCGTCCACCTTGTTTCAGAGACAGGACTACCCCACATCTGAGTATCAGTAGTAATCGTAATGATCTTAATAATAACAGTAGCCTACACTGATTGGACACGAACTGCATCCCAGTTTCTGTCCGAGGCATTTTCCCAGGCTCACGTGATGCCTGGCACTCAGGACTCAATCAACAAATGTGAATTATCGTCTGAGAGACTTCGTTTGCGTGCAGTGCCCTTGGAAGGGGCCAATCCTGACCTGACAGTGACCAAAAAGACCTCAACATCATCCGGAGCCTGGAAGCAGCTCCAGCACTGGGCCTGAGGTTGCCTGACTCAGCGCTCTTGTCTCAGACTCTGCATTGCTTGGCCCGCATCTGCCTTTGCAGCTTAAAGAGGGCTGGCCGCCTGCTGGGAGGTCATACGGTGCTGCACGGTGACAGGAGTGCACCTGAGCCTCCTAAAGGCCCATGCAGCTTGAAAATCACTGGCCAGCAGCCACCGAATCATGTCAGGTTTTGGCAAGACTCATCTCTCTTGTACCAATACCCCAAGTGAGACAGGTTTTCATACCCAGTTCACCTCTGTCATTATTCTAAATGAACTGTCAACTCCTCCTAAAGTTAGCTTGTACCAATACCCCAAGTGAGACAGGTTTTCATACCCAGTTCACCTCTGTTATTATTCTAAATGAACTGTCAACTCCTAAAGTTAGCAAGGTTTATTTCGTCATATTCCTCCATTTTACACAGCAGACAGCAGCTCTGAATGACAAAGCTAGAGCAAGACAGAGTAATTTTTAAATGAACAATAAACCAGTTAGATTTCTCTGTGGCAAGAAACGTCACAGCTTCCTTTACCCCAGGTCCTACAATGTCCTAGTAACTATTTCCTAAATTATTTCTTTAATGTGCCTGGAGGTTGGTATATTGAAGAAATGGCTCTGGGGCAAATACGTAAACAGCATCGGAAGGATGTGGAAAGGAGTTTCTCTGCACCCCTCGTGCCTTGTAGAACCACTGCTGATATAGATCCAGGGCATCAAGGACAAGCCCAACCAGATCTTTTTGGAGTAGATTTTGATAGTGAAAGAATAATTATTGATCTTAATGAGGCTTTACGACAGTCCATCAAAACCATTGTCATATTTGGTCAGAGGCCTTCCATGGGGGCCTGGCTAGGGTGACTCTTAGAAGGAAAATGAAGCAAATACAGCGATTAAGAAAATCCAATTGCCTGGTGGGACAGGGGCTCTCCAGGCCAGACTTCAACCAGAAAAGCAAACAACATTAATGAAGGTGCAAACACCAAGCCATTCAGCCCCAGAACTTTGGACTTATCCTAGGTGATTAATCCAGAAGGGAGCTGGAGTAGTTTCCCACGGCTGCTGTAACCGGTGACCACAAGTGTACAGGCTTTAAATAGCACCGTTTTATTACCTTATAGCTCTAGAGGCAGGAAGTCTGAAACGGGTCTCATGCGGCTAAAATCAAGGTGTCAGCAGGGTGCTCTTCCTTCTGGAGACTCCAGGGGAGAATCCATTTCTTTGTCTTTTCCAGCTTCTAGAGGCTGCCTGTGTTCCTTGGCTCATGGCCACATTGCATCACCCAGCCTCGGCTTCTGTTCTCCCATTTCCATCTCTCTGACTCAGACCATCCTGCCTCCCTGTTATAAGGAGCTCTGTGATTATACTGGACCCACCAAAATAATCCAGGTTAATTTCCCCATCACAAGACCCTTGACTTAATCACATCTGCAAAGTCCCTTTTGCCACGGAAGGTCAAGTGTTCACTGGTTCTGGGGATTACAACATGGATGTGTTAGGGGGCCATTGTTCTGCTTCCGTAGGAACCGTGTTCTAAGCCAGAGGATGGGGTGACATTCCTTCCAGGAGTGGAATCACAGGAAGTGAAGTTCTGTGTTAGTCACGGGGCCCACCTGGGATCACTTGTGGAGAGGGAACAAGGTCATTAATGGAACAGCCTGGAAATCTCAAGGTAGCACATGTGAGAATGAAAATGGAACAATATCTAACACCTACATCATGCTTCACTCTTTTGCATTATTCTTCTTAATCATTACAACAGCTTATTGGAGTATATACCATTATCATCCCAATTTACAGAAAAGGAAATTGAGGCTAAAAAATGTTAAGTTACTTGCCCAAGATCACAACTCTGTGTACATCTGTCATAACTGGTGGAGTCTGAATACAAATTGAGGCCTGAATGCTCATTTTCCTCTTTTATGGTGACTTTAAATATTTTAGAATCATGAAAGCAGAAGTCCTATCTAATGCAATAAGACAAGAAAATGAAATTAAAAGTATATAGTATGGGAGGCAAGAGAGAAGTCTGTCTTTGTTTGCAAAAGACATGAATGTCAATGTAGAAAATCCAAAAGAATCTACAAAAAAAAAAAAAGACCCTCTTGGAACCAATCATTGATTAATTAAAATGAGGTTGTAGGATACAAGGAAGTCGATCACTTTCCTATACACCCACCATTGAACAAGTGGAATTTTAAAATGAAAACACAATACCATTTACCTTAGCACCCCCCAAATATGAACTACTTAGGTATAAATCTAACAAAATATGTACAAGATCTATATGAAGAAAACTTTGATAACAGAAATCTAAGAACTAAATAAATGGAGAGATAGTCCATGTTTATAAATAGGAAGACTCAACATGGTGATGATGTCAATTCTTCCCAAGTTGATCTATGGATTCAAAGCAATCCTAATGAAAATCTCAGCAAGTTATTTGGTGGTTATTAACAACTGATTTTAAAGTTTATATGCAGAGACAAAAAACCCAGAATAGCCAGTACAATACTGAAGAAGGACAAAGTTGGAGGGCTGACATTACTCAATTTCAAGACTTACTATAAGGCTATAGGAATCAAGACAGTGTCTTACTGGCAAAAGAATAGACAGATAGATCAATGGAATAGAAGGGGGAGCACAGAGAGGCTCCATAAATACAGTCAACTGATCTTTGATAAAGGGGTAAAGGCAATACCAATACGATGGAGCAAAGATAGTCCTTTCAGTAAACGGTGCTAGAACAATTGAACATCCACATGCAAAAAAAGCTGGACCTATAGGCACAGGGCTTATACCCTTCACAAAAATTAACTCAAAGTAGACCATAGACCTAAATGTAAACTGTAAAACTTTGAAACTCCTAGGAGGTAAAATAGGATAAAACCTAGATGACCTTATGTATGGTGATGACTTTTTAGGTACAACACCAAAAGCACCATCCATGAAAAAAAGAATTGACATGCTGGACTTAATTGAAATTAAAAACTTCTGTCCTGCAAAAGACAATGCTAAAAGAATGAGAGGACAAACCACAGACCTGGAGAAAATATTTGCAAAAGAAACATCTGATAAAGGACTATTATCCAAAATGTCCAAAGAACTCTTAAAATTCAACACTAAGAAAACAGTCAACCTGATTAAAAAATGGACCAAGATCTTAACAGACACCTCACTAAACATGTACTGGTGACAAATAAGTAGAGATGCTCCCTACATAGGTCACCTGGGAAATGCAAATTTAAACAGCAATGAAGTACCACTACACACCTATGGCCAAAATCCGGAACTCTGACAACACCAAATGCTGGCGAGGATGTGGAGCAACAGGAACGCTCATTCGTTGCTGGTGGGAATGCAGAACGGTGCAGCCGCTTGTGAAGACAGTTTGACAGTTTCTTTAAAAACTAAGCATACTCTCACCATAGGATGCAGCAAGCACACTCCTTGGCATTTACTCAAAGGGGCTGAAAACATGTTCATACAAAAACCTGCACACAGATGTTTATAGCAGCTTTATTCATAATTGCCAAAAAGTCCTTCAGTACGTGAGTGGACAAATAAACTGTGGTGCATCCAGACAGGGAAATATTATTCAGTGCTAAAAAGAAATGAGCTTTCAAGCAATGAAATGACATGGAGGAACTTAAGTGTGTATTACTAAACAAAAGAAGTGAATCTGAGAAGACTACATACTGTCTGATTCCAACTTATGTTATTCTGGAAAAAAAGCAAAACTATGGAGACAATGAAAGGATGAGTGGCTGCTGGGGGTGGGGGAGGGGTGAGTAGAAGGAACACAGATGATCTTTAGGGCAGTGAAACTACTCTGTATGATACTATAATGATGGATACATGTCATTATACTCTTGTCCAAACCCGTGGAATGCACAGCACCGAAAGTGAACCTTATGTAAAGTGTGGACCTTTGGGTAATTATGATGTGCCCCTGTAGGTCCATCAGTTGTAGCACGTGTACCACTCTGGTGGGGAATGTGGATAATGGGGGAGGCTGTGCATGTGGTGGGCAGAAGGTATATGGTAATTCTCTTCCTCTCAATTTTGTTGTGAACCTAAAACTGCTCTAAAAAATAAACTTAAAAAATAAAAGAATTGTGGGGGCTTCCCTGGTGGCGCAGTGGTTGAGAGTCCGCCTGCCGGTGCAGGGGACGCGGGCTCGTGCCCTGGTCTGGGAGGATCCCATGTGCCGCGGAGTGGCTAGGCATGTGATCCATGGCCGCTGGGCCTGAGCGTCTGGAGCCTGTGCTCCGCAGCGGAGGAGGCCACAGCAGTGAGAGGCCTGCGTACCGCAAAAAAAAAAATAAAATAAAAAAACAAAAATAAAAGAATTGTGAAAGCATCCTTTCATTTTTCAGTATTGCTTTGCAATGGAAAGTCCTTACTGGAAGGAGTCTTCAGGTTCAGACCCTCAGATGCTGGAATGAAGCACTTTGCCTGTGATGCAAAGATCTTTCGCCCATGATTCATGATGCCAACAATTTCCTGCTGATTCCTCTAAGTTTAAATCAGTTTGACAATACGCATTTTCTGTTTCATGTGTTCTTCAGATCCAGTCTCTTCACAGGACCATGCTTCATGATGTAAGCCCCAGACAATGCAAGTCTGTAAAGTATGATTAATGTGCCATGTGTCAGAGAAAGGATCAAAGGTTGTGTGTGTGCGTGCTCTAATATGGTAGGATGTCCTTCCAAAAGTTCAGGGCTCTGGGGTTCCCTTCCCTACAGAGAAGAGGAGGGGGAAACACAACTCCACTGAACAAAAGAGTTGAAGGAAAATGTACATCGTATGAAACATTTTTATGATCCAAAAAGATAAGGAATGCCGGAACGAAGAGAAGGAATGAGCCAAAGGATAAGCGTGAGTTGTCACGTGACCAGCACTAAGCACCCCTCTCTGTTCCTCTGGAAAGAAGTAAAGATGCTCCATGGCTCCTGGGTCTGTACAGAGCCCCAACTCAGAGCCACCCTCGACATCCAACAAGTATGGATTTCAGGATAAATCCTTAAATGTGTAGGCCAGCTGTCCCATTCAATGCAGACTCTACATGTGAAAGGTCTGCTTCTTGGGGCTCTGGCTTCATCGTGGCACTGCTGAGCTAGCCCATGCTCAGGTCCAGGAGAAGCCGGGCCACTTGAGCCAGCCCCCAGGAAGGTACCTTGAGACAGGGTGGACCAAGTAGGACCCTTCCTCAAGACTGCTTCCAAGAAAAGCGTCACCGCCAAAGAGAGTGAGGGTCAGTGCTGAGCAGTCATTGCTCAGGGTGAGGATGGGACCAAGCAAGCAGTTGGGGGTTTTGAGAACACAGGAGCAGTGCAGGGGGCAAGATGCATGGTACACCAAGAAGTTTTGGCTGAGCTGGGTCACCTGATCCCCTAGGAGAAAAGTGCCTGTTTAATTTACTGTCCAAAAAGTGACACTATTGAGAGTGAAAGGGAGTGCTATAATAGGCACACTGGGATGTGTGATTCGTACCCCCTGTGATGTGTGCTGTGGGTGGAAGGGGAGGTCAAGGTCAGCACTGGGGACCTCTCTGGATATGCCTGTCTCACCTACCACACAAGCAGAGAGAGACACGACTTGTCCGTATGGGTCCTGGATAGGACGAAGGGCGCACAAATATGATGATGTTAGATTCCACATGGGGAAGAATTTTCACTTGGAAAACCCCAGGAGTCCTACCTTTGAGAATTTACAAATTAGTTCCCCCTAAGCCTTGGAAGACTATCAAAATTATTCTGACAAAGAGATTCATGAGATGCAAGTTGAGTATAAGCTCTGGTAATAAGTGACGTAAAGGCCAAGCTAGGCACTTCTCCTGACCACAAACAGCCATGACCTGGCGAGGCCACCACGCTGCATGTCTTTATATGTGTAGAACAGTGACCAGCAGGGGGACAGCAGCAATGAGGCATCACTGGGGAAGGCTTTGAGGGGAGTTCTGCTTCTGCTTGGGTTGTAAAACGCTGCCGGAGACCACTGCTCCTCTTCGGACCGTGAGAAGGAGCTGGAAAATCTACAAGATCATGATGTTCCTTTAGTTCCTAAAGAACTGACGTCACAAGGCCACAGAGAAACTAGATTCCAAGTGTGACAAACCCTCTGAGGAGAGGGGGAACACATGAATTACCCCATGTTTGGTGGAGCATAAAAAGGGGTAGTTACCACACAAGCAGGCAAAAAGAAACAGCTGAAAGTTAATGATCTCTCAGATGCTGAATATGGGTGTATTAGATTGAATGGTGACCCTCAAAAGCTATGTCCAGGTCCCAATCCCAGGAACCTGTTACCTTACTCGGAAAAGGGGTTTCTGCAGAGGTAACTTAAGTATCTGGACATGAAATCATCCCAGGTTATTCAAGTGAGTCCTAAATCTAATGACAGGTTTTCCTATAAGAGATACATAGAGAAGACAGACACAGAGGCAGAAGTGATGTGAGGCAGCCACAAGCCAAGGATGCCAGCAGCTGCAGAAGCTGGAAGAGGCAAAGAAACAAAATCTCCCCTAGGGCCTCTCTACGGAGGACTTCTGTCCTCCAGAGCTGTGAGAGAATACATTTCTGTTGTTCTAAACCACCAAGTGTGTGGTAGTTTGTTATGGCAGCCCTAATCAACTAATACCATGGGCTCACATGACAGCTCAGCATCCCTGGCAATTCTAGACACAAGGGGAGTCTGCACTCAATGTTTTCCCATGGGCCTTTACCAAGTACTTTCAAGAAAGACGGAGGGCAGGGAAGGAGACCTCGAGGGTCTGTCTCAGTGGCGCACAGGCATGAGACCCTGCCTGCTTCCTTCTTTATTATGGAACCAAAGCCAAGCTGGGGGAGGGCCAGCCCCCGGGGCCCAGAAAAGATACTCTACCTCTGAGGAAAGAAAGAAGCAAAGGCTATCTCTCTTGTAGGAGGAGCTGATGCTGCACATCAGGCAGAAGTCTGCTTCTCAGTGCAGGAGGAGGATCAGGAAACTCTCTCCCACCTGAGACCCTCCCACACACTAAGAAAGCAGGGTTTGGTTGTCATGAGGGAAGGGCAGGAACGTTGAGAAAGCCTCATTCCTGAGACCTAGATGCACACCCAAGGCTGAGACTAGAGCAAGAGAACTGAGAAAGTTCTCTGGACCCTGCCACGGTGTGTGCATCACAGACAACCACTGGCAGAGGGTCAAGAATGTGGGGAAATCTCCTCTTTATGGTGTAGAAGTACAGGGAAAACAGAGCTGAGGGTGAAGCGGGAGCATGGAGGAAAAGCCTACAGCACTCCAGGCCCAAAGTAAAGACAGGGAAGAAGCACTCCTCCAAGGAAGAAATTCAAAGCCCATAGTCACTAATGGGAACCCTAGCAACAAAAACTCCACACCCAACTCAACTACAGAATGACTCAAATCCCACAACAGCAGTCTGTCAGAAGATGCATATATGCCCACTTCCAGGCATAAATGCTATTTGCCTCAGTCTCTGCTGTTCTTTCACATATAGTGTCCCAAATTTAAAAAAAAAATTTTTTTTTTGGAGATACACAGAAAGACTATAAGAGATGACTCATTGTCAAGAGATAAATAATCAGAAAAACCAGACCCAGAGATGATCTAGATGATCAGACAGGGACTTAAAATAACTGTAGTTAATATAATAAGTAACTTATTTAATATAATAAATAAGATAGAGGAGAAGGTAAACAATGTGTCAGAACACGAGAAATTTCAGCAGAGAAATAAAACAGAAAAAAGAACAGAAATAAAACAGAAATTTCAGCAGAGAAATAAAGCAGAAAAAAAATTAAAAAAGGAGTCAAATGGAAATGCAAGAAAAAAATTTTTTTAACCTACCATATCAGAGATGAAGAATTCTTTCAACAAGCTTATCAGAAATGTGGATACAGCAGATTAAAAAAACTGTCACTGAACTTGAAGTTAGGTCAATAGAAATCATCCAAGCTGAGACACAAAGAAAAAAAAGAAAAAGCAGGAAAAAAACCCCCTCAAAAAACAGAACTGAACATCCATGAACTGTGGGGAAATAGGAAGCAAATAACATATGTAATTTTAGTCCCAAAATGAGAAGGGAGGGAGCGAGAGAATTGGGTAGGAGAAAGATTTGTATGTCAGTAGTTGATAATAGACAAAATTAAAGAAAAACAACAAACTAAAAATCAAAGATGCTCAAAGTATCTCAAGCAGAAAGAAACAAGTAATGACACATCAAGATACATCACAGTCAAATATTTAAAAACCAGAGATAAAGATAAGGTCTTGAAAGAAACCGGAGAAAAAAATATACGTTGTATACAGAGAAACAAAGGTAAGATTACAGAAGACTCCTTGTCAGAGACCTTGTAAGCCAAATGAAAACAGAGAGACATTTTTTTGAAAGATTGAAGGCAAAAGTTGCTGTCCAACCAGAATTCTATAAACAGTGGAAATGTCTTTCGAAAGAGAAAGCAAAACAGAGAGTTTTTAAGACCAATAACAACTGAGTTAATTCATTCCTCGTCTGCTTTCACTACAACAAAAATATTAAAGAAAGTTCTTCAGGCAGAAAAAGTATGATACAATGATGCCAGGTGTATATCTGAGCCTACACAAATGAATGAAGGATACCAGAACAGGTAAAAATGAGTAAACGTAAAATTAGATTTGAATCTCTTTCAAACATAATCAACTGCCTGAAACAAAAAAAAAGTAATGATATGGTGGACTTAAAACATATGTGGAGTCAAAAGTTATGACAACCAAAGTACAATGAATAAGAGGAAAAAATGAAAATATACTATTGTAAGTTTCATGCAGTAGTATGTGAAGTGAAAACTAGTATTTGAAAATAGACCATGATAAGTTAAAGATGCATATTGTAAAGCCTAGGACAACAACAGAGAGAAAGGGGTGGGAGAAGAAGAAATAAGCCAATTTAAGGTAGAACTGAATACACAAGATCATTTAATTAACCGGAAAGAAGACAAAAATAGGAACAAAGTACAGACAGAAAAAATCGAAAACAACAAGCAAGACACAGATTTAAATTCAGCTATGTAAATGGTTATTTTCAATGTAAATTCTCCTTTTAAAAGACAGAGATTGATTGTAAAATCAGAAAGAAAGCAAGACTCAACTATATACTTAAAAAAAAAAACCTTTAAGTATATTGACATAGAAAGATTAAAAATAAAGAGATAGGGCTTCCCTGGTGGCGCAGTGGTTGAGAGTCCGCCTGCCGATGCAGGGGACGCGGGTTCGTGCCCCAGTCCGGGAAGATCCCACATGCTGTAGAGCGGCTGGGCCCGTGAGCCATGGCTGTGGAGCCTGCACGTCCGGAGCCTGTGCCCCGCAACGGGAGAGGCCACAGCAGTGAGAGGCCCGCGTACCGCAAAAAAACAAACAAAAAACAAAAAAAGTAAAGAGATAGAAAAAAAATATATCATGCAAACACTAGTCAAAAGAAAGCTGAAGTGGCTATATTAATATCAGAAAGACTAAAATTTAGAACAAGGAATATTACAAAGAAAAAGAGGGACCTCATAAATTGATACATTAGCCAATTCATCAAGAAGGCATAACAATCTTACTTGTGTTTGTCCCCACTAACGAAACCTCAACATACATAAAGCAAAAGCTGAGAGAACTAAAATGAGAAATGGACAAATCCACAATGATAGCAGGAGATTTCAACACACCTCTCTCCGGAGTTGATACCAAAAATATATACAAAAAATTAATAAGGCTGTAGAGGATTTTAAAAGATCAATCAATCTGACCTAATTGACATGCTTTAGAACACTACACCCAATGTTATTTTCAAGTGTATACTGAATATTCACCAAGATAGAACATATTCTGAGCCATAAAGCCAGCCACAACAAAATTTAAAAGATCGAAATAGTACAAAGTATATATTTTAAGTGCAATGTAACTAACCCAGAAATCAACAACAGAACAATATCTGGAACCTCCCAATATTTGGTTATTAAACAAGTAATCCAGTCAAAGAAGATGTACAAGACAAATTAGAAAAAAATTGGAGTTAAAAAGGGGAAAATACAATATATCAAAATTTGTAGGATGCAAGTACATCAGTGCTTCAAGGGAAATTTATATTATTAACTTCTTATATTAGAAAAGAGGAAAGTTCCCAAATCAACTACTTAAGCTTCCAACTTAATAAACTACAAAAAGAAGCAAATTAAACCCACAGCAAGTAGAAGGAAGGATACAAAGATAAGACCAGAAGTAAACAACATAGAAACAGAAAAACAATAGAAAAAAATCAATGAAAGCATTAAATTGATTACCACTTATACAGACTGAATAAGAAAAAAAAGAGAGAATACATAAAGTACATATATTAAGAATAAAGCAGGGACTTCCCTGGTGGCTCAGTGGTTAAGAATCTGCCTGCCAATGCAGGGTACATGGGTTTGAGCCCTGGTCTGGAAAGATCACACATACCGCGGAGCAGCTAAGCCCGTGAGCCACAACTACTGAAGCCTGAGCGCCTAGAGCCCTTGCTCCACAACAAGAAGCCACCTCAATGAGAAGCCCATGCACCACAATGAAGAGTAGCCCCTGCTCGCTGCAACTGGAGGAAGCCCGTGCACAGCAACTAAGACCCAACGCAGACAAAAATAGATAAATTAATTAGTTAAAAAAAAGAAGAAAGCAGATACTACAGAAATTAAAGGGACAGTTAGAGAATGTTATTAACAATTTCACAGCAATCAAATTTACAAGGTAGATGAAATGGAACAATTCCTTTAAAGACACAGGCTGTCAAAATTCTCCCAAGAAGGAACAGACAACCTGAATAACCCTACCTCTATTAGAGAAATTGAACTTACAGTGAACTGAATTTCTTTGGATTCTACACAGAAAAGTGCAGACACAGGTGGCTTCATAGGCTTCTATTATCAAACATTTAAGAAAGAAATAATATCAATTCTATACAATGTCTTCTAGAAAATACAAGTGGAGGGAACACTTGCCAACTTATTTTATGAGGCCAATTTTATCTTGATACCCAAACCAAGGAAAGATGTTACAAAGAAAAAAAAAAAAAACACATTAGACATTAAAAACTCTTAAAATATTAGCAAATTAAATCCAGCAATACATATAAAGGATGATATATCATGTTTAAGTAGGATTCACTCCAGAGTTGCAAAGTTGGTTCAACATCTAAAAATTAGTGAATGTAATTTGCCACATTAACAGACTAAAAAAGAGAAAACAATATGATCAACTCAATGATGTAGAAAAAGGATGTGGCAAAATTCAACACCTATTCATTATAAAAACTCTAAACTAAAAATAGAAGGACATTTCCTCAACTTGATAAAGAGAATCTATGAAAAACTTACATCTAACATCACACTTAATTGCAAGAATCTGAATGCTTTCCTCCGATTGGGAAAAAGGCAAGGAGTTCTGCTCTCAGCATTTTGTTTTCTTTTTGGCATTGTATAGAGGTCCTACCCAGCACAATAAGGCAAGAAAAAGCAATAAAAGGCACATAATAGAAAAGAATGAATGAAAACTTTTTATTCATAGGCATGATTGTCTATGTAGAAATGCAAAATACAGAAATACAGGATAAAATTTACCATTAGAGACAATCAGTACATTCACAATGCTGTGTGGCCATTACCACAACCTAATTCCAGAGTATTTTTATCAGCCCAAATGGCAACCGTACACACATTAGACACTTCCTACTCTCCTCTGTTTTAAAATGTACCTGGGATTTGTTTTAATTAGGTACAGGAAGACACACAGAAATAGATACGACTGTCATGAAGGATGACGTTTTTATACCCACAGATCCATAGAAACAGGAGGCAGGGCCACACGGGGAAGTACCAGGGGTGGTTAAGAGGGAGAAGAGAGGGGGAAATGTGGATGGGAGCCTTTATTGTGGTTTTTGTGTGACAGGCTAGGCAGGGCAGGGTAAGCAAGCTGAGCCAACTTCAGGTTAGATAGTGAAACACTTTGAGCAGCCGGGGCTGCAGAGGGGGTCACTAGTTGTTGGCAACTGGTTCTGGGGTGATTTAGGGCAGGGACTATGTTCGAGACTGATAAAATGAGTAGGGTTGGGATTTGCACTCGGGACTGGCTGGTTTGCATATCAAAGAGATGTCCTCAGGCAAGCTGTTTGCTATCTCCAAGAATCCACTGACTCTAGGAGGGGCAATCCCTCTCTGGGTCCACAAGGCCCCAAGATGTCAAAGCATCATAAAATACAGAAAATATAACACATGATTAACACACCCCCTCCTCCTAACCCTTGGCAGCTACTAATCTGATTTCTGTCTCTATGGATTTGCGTCTTCTGGATATTTCATATAAATGGAACCATACAATATGTGACCCTTTTTCTGGCTTCTTTTGTTCTGCATAATGTTGTCAAGGTCCATCCATGTTGTAGCACACATCAGTATTTCATTCCTTATTTTATTTTATTTTATTTATTTATTTATTTTTTTGCGGTACGCGGACCACTCACTGCTGCGGCCTCTCCCGTTGCGGAGCACAGGCTCCGGACACGCAGGCTCAGCGGCCATGGCTCACGGGCCCAGCCGCTCCGCGGCATGTGGGATCTTCCCAGACAGGGGCACGAACCCGTGTCCCCTGCATCGGCAGGCGGACTCTCAACCACTGCCCCACCAGGGAAGCCCTCATTCCTTATTTTAAAAAAATTTTTATACAATTTTCAAAGGTTACTTTCTGTTTACCGTTATTACCAAATATTAGCTACATTCCTCAGGTTGTACAATGCATCCTTGAGACTCTCTTACACCCAGTAGTTTGTACCTCCCACTCTCCCACGCCTATATTCCTGTAGTCTGCTTCTTTTTTGTTATATTCACTAGTTTGTTGTATTTTTTAGATTCCGTATATAAGTGATATCAAACAAGTACTTCATTCTTCTTTAAGACTAAATAATATTCCATTGTATGGCTATACCATGTTTTGTTTATCCATTCATCCATCGATGGACATTTGTGTTGTTTCCATATTTTGGCAATTGTGGATAACTCTGTTATGAACATTTGTGTACAAGTTTTGTTTGAACACCTGTTTTCAATTCTTTGGAGTATATACCCAAAGGTGGCATTGCTGGGTCACATGATCATTCTATAATTAACTTATTAAGACATCACCAAATTTCTCCACATCCTTACCAATACTTGCTAGTTTGTTTTCTGTTTGTTTGTTTGTTTTGTTTTGTATTATTATAGCCATCTGCAGCTGGTCTTATATACATTGTTGGTGGGAATGCAAAATGGTCCAGCCATTGTAAAACAGTTGGGCAGTTCCTTCTTAAGTTAAGCGTACACTTACATAGGACTCAACAACCCCACTCCTAGGTATTTACCTGAGAGAGACGAAAGCATGTCTAAACAATGATTTGAATGCAGCTTTATTCATAATCACTGAAAGCTGGAAACAACCCCAATGTCCATCAACTGATAGATGGATAAACAAATTGTAGTGTCTCCATACAACGGAATACTCAGCAATAGAAAGAAACAAACTATAGATGCATGCAACAGTGTGGACGAATCTAAAAAGCATTATTCTAAGTATAAAAAGCCAGACACAAAGGGCTATGTCCTGTACAACTTCGTTTTTATGACTTTCTGGAAAAGGCAAAACAGGAACATAAATTAGATCTGTGGGTGCCAGTGGCTGGGGAGGGGGAGGTGACTGACTGCAAAAGGCACAGGGGAACTTTATGGAGTGATGGCAATGTTTTGCACAGTTGTCAAAAGGTATCACATTTTAAACTCACAATGGGTGCAGTTTATTTGCAGGTATGTTATACCTTC
This sequence comes from Delphinapterus leucas, assembly GCF_059928025.1. Lineage (NCBI taxonomy): Eukaryota > Metazoa > Chordata > Mammalia > Artiodactyla > Monodontidae > Delphinapterus > Delphinapterus leucas. Next base: position 2,532,885 of record NC_143136.1, on the reverse strand, counting down.
AAAAAAGGAGATAGGGACCCAGTTCTCCATCCCATACTTAGATCCGCTTTCCTACCTTTGTATATGGAATATACTTGCTTGCTGGCTGGGGATCTCAGTGTCTCAAGACACACAACGAGGGAGTCAAGAGGGTGGCGTGGTGGTGAGGGAAGCTGGGCCACTTCTCCACCCACCCCAGAAGCAAGCACAAGACTGTTTTCTGTTTCTTGGGTTTGTTACTTGGTGTATTCAGCTCCTCCATCACCTTCTCTCCTCCTCCTTCACCTTCCTCTCCATTGAGTTGACCATCTTCCTTCACTTTGAGCATAAAGAAAACAGCTAGTTATGTGAAGGTTCCCATCATGTGCATGGTTATTGATTATATACCAAAATTTTACTCACGGAATTTAAAAAATAACAATATTCCAGATTTTTTACATGACTTTAAAAATGGAAAATGAGTAAAAACATTTTCTTCCTCTTAAATTGCAAACCTCTGTACAGCCAAAATATGAGTGAGTGTGATCCCTGCTGCTCAGCCACGAGTTAGCAGAGGCCACGGGTTTCAGAATGGATCCAGGGTACAGAAGTCCCACCCAGCGAGTGTGATCCCAGCTGCTCAGCCACGAGTTAGCAGGCCACGGGTTTCAGAATGGATCCAGGGTATAGGAGTCCCACCCAAAAGATGTACCACATACCTACAAAATATTTCCTGTGCGACCCAGGGAAATAAAGGTGACACTTTCATCCTTTGATACTAGTGTTCATTAACTTTTCCTCCGGGGGGAAAAAAGTATCCGTCAAAAAACTAAAATAAAGCTAGTTTCCCTTTATATTCAGAGTTCAGATGGCGTCTCCTCGGAGTTGGGTGCGAGGCCCTTTTTGAAGAGGGGTAAGGAAAAGTCAGCAGGGCTGAAGAGGGAAAAAGCAGAATCGGAGGGAGAAGCCTGGAGCCAGCAGGCCTCACGCCCCTCCCGGCTTCCAGCTCAAGGGAGCCCAGTGTCCTCCCCAGCACTTTCACCCGTGAGGAAGGGAAACTGAGGTACACCTGGGTTGTTATTTATCCATCTTCCCTAAAGTAGGAGATGAAGAAATGAAGTAGGAAAATGGAGTCAAGCAAAATAATTAAAAACCTTCTAAAAAATGTGTAGCCTGGAGAAGTTACATCTCACCCCTTACCCCTATGTAAACACACACACACACACACTCACACAGACACACACACTCTCTCACACACACACTTACTCACTCACACACATTTTCTTCTTTAAACAAGGACAGCCAATTGTTCTGTGTCCCGGTCACTTGGGAGAGCTCTGCGCCCACTTCCCCACCGCTCTGGTGGCCTCTATAAAAGAGAAACTTGCCATACACCCTGAAGTGTTTCCCCCAGAAGACTTCTTTGATGAGCTTTTATACTTAAGACATAACCAGAGTTTTAACACATGCACGTTTAATTCCAAATTTATTCTTTGAAACATTTGAGGTCAGATCTGTATGTTTATTTAGATAAGCGTTCAGGACTTTTTCAGTCGAATTTTCAACTTGTGCAATTAAAGTTTTCTGAAGAACATTTTAAAACATGTATACAGTTTTAATTTAAGATCTGCTAAAGCTCAAAAGTGTCACGTGGAAGAGAGACCATAATTTCTAATTATAAAGTATTGGGGAACGATACATTCACATGACCTTTCCAGGAAAGTTTACGACCAGGCCACAACAGGACAGGGGCTTCATGAGGGGTCAGGGCACGTGTGGTCACCAAGGCTCCCCTGCACATTACTTAGATTAAAGAAAAACCCAGTCCCCAGGTTCTGGAAGTACCCACCCTGGCCCTGGTGTTTCCAAAATGCCACAACGTGTCCAAGTGTGACATGAAGCTTAAGTTCCCCAACCCGGATATCAGTTTCTGAAAACAGAACCTAGACCTTGTCGTGTTAAGGGAACCTCACGAAACTTTCACTCCAAGCCATTCTTTCACAGAGGGGAAACTGAGTCCCGCTGAGACGAAGGGACTAACCCAAGCTCATCCTCTGGTCGGCGACGGAGCACTGAATCCTGATTCCTCCTCAGTTCTTTCTCTGCTCCTGCACAGACTGGACGTGGCTGGGTTTTACCTTTTTTTCTTACAAGATGGAGCAGTGTTTAAATTGCATGTCTTCCTGTTCCCAACTGGTAAACCTAAAAGTGAAAACATAACTAGATACAGCAAGAGGAAAAATGGATGAATGCAACCTCCCCAGCTGGCTGTCACTTTCCAACTTCTCTCAAAGTAAAAGTCGGTCATCACATCTTTCCTTAGAACTCTCCTTCAGTTCCCATTGCCTTCAGAAGGAAATCCAAACCCTGTAATTTGTCCTATGAGAGCCTGGCTCCAACATTCCTCCCAGGTGCCACCGCAATGTACACGCCTTGCTCATGGGCCCAGCCTCTCTTCCAGGCGAGACCTCCCCAATCTCAGGGCCCCCAGGCCCCCAGCCACATGGTGGAAGTCCAGCCAGTCAGGGTTCCATGCTTACCTTCTCTGCTGGGGCAACAGAAGAAAACTTGTTTAATTAGTGCTGCCATCCCAAGATAATATGACACTGAAGTGTCACGCCTGTCATCCTCAGGCACAAGGGGGGGGGCCCTTGTACTAAGACAGAGTGAGGCTCACACACAGAGGGAAGCAGAGCTGCAGGGTGAACAGGGAAAAGAGAGACACAACATCACTGAAACTCCTGGATCCAGCTAAGCCTGAAGCCAGCCAGAGCCTGAGCTTCCGAAGTAGTGAAGAAATTCCTTTTCTGTTAAGCATGTCAGATTGTGTTTGTATCATCAGTAACCAAGAGAGTGCTGGCCACGGATCCCCTGAGCTCCCAGGTGCAGGGACCACCCATTGTGGGGACACCCATGACTCTTTCACCCCGTGGATCTTGACACATTCTCATCTCTCCTGGTAGACTTGCTCCCCCTTTGCTGATGTCTTCCCCAGCACCCCAGACCTCAGCCCGGGTCCAGCACACTCCACTACACCCCTCAACGTGCTGCATTGCGACGTCTCTGCTGCCTGGCTCCTACCCCACTTCTTAGCGTGGCATGAACCGCACAGTCAGTGATAATGAAACAGCCTGCACTAATACTCTTCTGTCTTCCATCAATTCCTCCCTCCAGTGTACAATAAAATGCGTGTTTTTATCAGAGTGTAACCATAAGTCCTCTTATCTCTCCACCCATCAGAGTCAACAGGATCTGCTGGGCTCCACTGGAAAGTGCAAAGTTTGAAGAGCCGTGGGGGAGGGAAGGAGAGGGCAGAAGATGTGACAGATTTTAAGATTAAAAACAAACACGACAGGACGGTGAGAACTTAAAGGAACTATCTGAAAGGGGTGGGGGGCCGGGGAGAGAAAACAAGCCTTCCTGAGTCATGAATTCAAGTCAGGCTAAGTTAAATCCAGCTACTCCTAGAACCACAGTGGATGGCAGCCTCTCCCAATCCACCGTGGTGGGAAGCTCCCGGGCAGTAACACGATCCCAGCAGGACCAGGAGTCCCTGAAAGCTTCCTTGCTCTCTGGTGTAAAAAGATGCACCGCGTTTATCTTGTACACGTCTTGCCCCAGACCTTAAGTCAGCCATTTCTTCAAGGAGAGGCCACCATATGGACACCAGGGGTGCTCACTGCCCCTGGGTCACTCAAGGCGTCTGTGCTTTTCCGACGGTCAGGGTCAAGAAATACATTGTTTAAGAGGAAATACATTATGAGCTCATACTGATATTTCCAACAAATTTAGAAAGCCATGCCCTTACCTAACTTCTCTCATTTTATATTTGTATCTCTTTTCTTTTAGGGTGGAAATCTCGTTTCCCAAAGATGTAAACATAATAACTTTCTTTAGCTCACAGTTTCAGAATGACAGCAGCAATACTGTTACTAGAAATATGAATACCGAAAACAGATTAAGCCTTTATGCGGTTCTTTTCTCTCTCCTTTAGTCTATCCCTCTAGGGATGGATAGAGTCAAATCACAGCGTTTAAAGTGATCTTAAATTATTTCTGTCTGCATGGTTAAGCCACCAAGATGATACAAAATTAGGTACATCTGTCTGATTTTGTTTTTGACTTTTTAGGGTTTTCTATTTTTTTCTCATTTTGGTTTAATTTTTAAATAATTATGTGAAACATTTATATGGTTTCAAAGTCAAATCTACATAACAAGGTTTATGCAGAGGAGCCTGGCTTCTGTCCCAGACCCCTACACCTTGTTCTCTCTCTCCCATTCTTTTTAGGCCATGGTTGATCTTTCTGGTGTTGTTTTTATTTATTTTTCATTCTTATTTTTAAAAATTTATTTATTTATTTTTGGCTGTGCTGGGTCTTCGTTGCTGTGCGCAGGCTTTCTCTGGTTGCGGCGAGCAGGGGCTACTCTTTGTTGTGGTGCGTGGGCTTCTTGTTGCGGTGGCTTCTCTTGCTGCGGAGCACGGGCTCTAGAGGTGCGCAGGCTTCAGTAGTTGTGGCTCACAGGCTCTAGAGCACAGACTCAGTAGTTGTGGCACATGGGCTTAGTTGCTCCACGGCATGTGGGATCTTCCCAGCCCAGGGCTCGAACCTGTGTCCCCTGCATTGGCAGGAGGATTCTTAACCACTGTGCCGCCAGGGAAGCCCTCTGGTGTTGTTTTTAAACTGAAATTAGGTATACATTCCATGTGAAAAAAAAAATCATAGGATGAGTTTGTTGCTGATTTGATCTTAAAGGCATTAATAAATGTGCGGCAAAGGCCCATGTTATTCCCACATTACAAGTGAGAGATGTCAAGAAAACAAGGCACCCTGGGAAGAGCCCTAGTGTTCATCTTCTACACTACGGTCCACAGTCGGGGTGTCTCAGAGTTCTTTTGCAGAGAACAGGGCCCACACTGGCTAGTTTATGCAGGAAACAACTTATTAGGGAATATGACAGAATTGCAATGGAGCTGATAAACAGACTCTAGACAGGGCTTTTGGGACCGGCTTGCAAACCATACTGCAGACTTGGAGCCACTGCCTCACTGTACCAGGAAAACAGTGATTCCAGAACCAGCCTGGAATCAAGGAGCTACTGCTACTGCCACACTCCCAGCTTGCTGGGTTCCACTCCAGAAAAGGGTTGCTTTTCCCCCTGCCTCTAGATGTGAGCAGACACTGCACTTCCAGGAGCAGCCGAACATCTCCACCCCAGGACTGCATCTTGCAGACCAGGGCTGCCAGAGTTTGAGAGAGGTCATTTGTAGCTTTTCAACTCCTGCAGTTCGGGAAGGATCTGTAGGAGAAGGACGGAAAGGACCGTGGAGCACCCGTCCACCACGTACAACTGCACACACTGGAGGAACCATCCTTTCGAGCCTTGTCGTGGTAACATTAGCCGCGCGAGGCAAGGGTCTAACTGTTATAACGAGGGCTTGTCCTATGCCCTCTTGAGCGATTTTTCAAAGGGAAATTTCTAAAAGGGATTTTCCTACAGGAGAATCTTACCTGTAGGTGATCTGTGCCTTGGATATCAGGTGTTAGCCCCTTGTAAGCCCAACTCCACCCTATTGCTGTGGCTTAGGCAGGTGATCGGCTCTTAGACGGGACTTCCAGAAATTGTTCTCATGCCCGTGGGCAGCTGGGCAGACAGAGTGGGGTGGTGCACCCTACAAGGCAGGCTCCTCTCTTCCTTACACGCTCGCTCTCTGGGCTCATAGGCAGGGGGAGGGGGGAGGGACGTCTCTGGGCTTATGTAAGCTGGGCGGGAAACGGGGGTCTGGACCCTCGGTCTCCGCAAACTGAGTGACGCACGGAGTTGGAGAGCAGCAAGTCGTTGCTGTTCCCATACGGCGCAGGCCCTTTAGACGCGCAAAGCCTCGGGAAGGCTGGGACCCAGCGAGGCCAGGACGCTCCCCACGCCCCTCTCACTCTCTCTTTTGTTCCTTAAGTTTTAATTTTAGACTTTTAAAGAGACATGGAAAGCTATTTTGCTGCGCTGGGTAATCTGAGCGCCATACCAGAGCTGGAGAAGGAGGTGGTCAGGCGCGGCAGGCTGGGCGCGGCGACTCCCCAGGACCCCGTAGTCTTAGGATCCTGTAGTTTTCAGATCGTGAAGCCCGCGGGTGGGGAAGAAACTGCAAACCAACAGCGCTCTGACGCAGCCACAGAGCCTCTCCCCCCCAGCTCTGTCTCCCATTGCTAACTGCGGGGGTGGGAAACGTCCCCCTGGGCCGCCCGGGCCGCACACGCAGCCGCTCGCCCTCGGGTTTCCTAACGCGGTGGGCGCGGCCGGGCCCCGCGGAGCAGCCGAGGCCCAGCCACGCCGGCCCCGAGTTCAACTGCAGTAAAAGGGCCCAGCCCGCCCTTGATCACGCGGCTCGCCTGACAGCCCCGCTCAGGCCCGGGTCTAATTGAGCCCTGGTCACCTGGGAATAGGTTCAAAGGCATCCAGGCCGTAAACCACCTCCAGGCCCCGAGCCAGAACGGCCTGGCGAACAAAGAGCCCCCGAACCACTTCAAACGCGCCCGCGCTCGGCGTCCAGATGGCGCGGGGCCGACGTCCCCGGTGTCGCCCGCCGAGGCCGGGCCCCCGCTCTGCGGCCGCCCGGGCTGCCCCGCGGGCGCCCAGCGCAGGGGAGGCCGCGCGGCTCCCCAGACCGCCCTCTGTCCACAGCCGATTTGCGAAGGAGATAGTGGGCCCCGAGGCTGGGGCCCCGCACCGCGGCCTAGAGGGCGCCCCCGCCCTGCTCCCGCACCCCCGGCGGGGGCCAGGCAGGTGGGTGCGGTGGGCGCCGGGCGCTCCCGCGGAGGCTCGCGGTGGCGCTGAGGTTTTAACGCACTTAGAAGGACGGCCTGCTAAGGCCGTCGGGGTCGGGGCTCCCCAGCAAGTTGGGGTGAGAAACTCCCCCATACAACTGCTGGGCAGAGCAGGCCGCGTCTCCACGGATTCCCGCGTCGCGTGCGTGGAGAGCGGCGTCTCCAAGGGCACCCGCGTGTCCGCACGCCCGCTGTCTGGGCGCCGGGGCTACTGGCCCCGCACGTCCCCCACCCCTGGCCGAACGTGCGGGCCACAGCGCGAACTCGCTGTGCGCCCCGGAGCAAGCAAGGCGCACACTGGCCCGGGCGCCCCCGGGGGGGGTCTCCCCGCCGCGTCCTCACCTCCTGGGAGCGCCTCCAGGGTAGGACTCGCCACCCGCACCCCTCGCGGCGCGGGAGAGACCCCGCAGCCCGGCGGGTTTCGATCTCCAGTTAAGGAGCAGACAAAGCCGGGTCGGCTGAGCCCAGGGCGCGGCGCGGCCGGAGAGCGGTCAGGGCCCGGGATGGAGGCGCGGGCGGCGCGCGAGGGCCCGGCACTCGCGGGTGCCCGCCGCGGCCGGGGCCTAAGGGGGAGGCAAAACTGAAAGTGCCGCGCCGGGGGGCGGGGGCGGCCAGCGAAGGCCCCAGAACTTGCCCTGCCCCCGGGCGCGGCGGCCAATCAGCGCGCCGCCCTCGCTCCTGACAACTATTTAGCAACCCAGCCCGGCTAGGGTTTCCAAAAAAGTTAGAATAACTTCCTCTCCCGGAGACCTCGGTTTTGCACAAGCCGGCCTTGAAATCAGAGCCTTTCGAGCAGCTCGGAGAGCGTGTGCTCGGCGACCGCGGGCTTGGCCAGCGGCGCGCGCTCGGCGCCCGGCGCCCCCAGCCCCACGCGCGCCGGGCGGGCGCCATGGAGGAGGGCTCCAGCTCGCCCGTGTCCCCCGTGGACAGCCTGGGCACCAGCGAGGAGGAGCTCGAGCGGCAGCCCAAGCGCTTCGGCCGGAAACGGCGCTACAGCAAGAAGTCGAGCGAAGATGGCAGCCCGACCCCCGGCAAGCGCGGCAAGAAGGGCAGCCCGAGCGCGCAGTCCTTCGAGGAGCTGCAGAGCCAGCGCATCCTGGCCAACGTGCGCGAGCGCCAACGCACCCAGTCGCTCAACGAGGCCTTCGCTGCGCTGCGCAAGATCATCCCCACGCTGCCCTCGGACAAACTCAGCAAGATCCAGACGCTCAAGCTGGCCGCCAGGTACATAGACTTCCTCTACCAGGTCCTGCAGAGCGACGAGATGGACAATAAGATGACCAGCTGCAGCTACGTGGCCCACGAGCGCCTCAGCTACGCTTTCTCCGTGTGGCGCATGGAGGGCGCGTGGTCCATGTCCGCCTCCCACTAGCGCCGCGCCACCCACGTCCGGACCGGCGCGCCAGGGTAGGTGCTGCGCGCGCGACGGGCGCCCTCCTCAGCGGGCGGGCCCCGGCGGCGAGGATGGGGTGCGCTTTTCCTCCTAGCGACAGACGGGGGTCGATCGGGAAGCTTCCAGGTGCCGGGGCACCCCTGTGGTTTTGTGCAAGCTCCCAGGCAGGGTGTCAGTCGCGAACGTGCCGACTGGTGACAGTGGTATTTTCCGTCCTTGCTTCTGTGGAGGTGGGGGCCTGTGGGTGAGTGTCGGGGGAGTGGGCATCAGAAGAACTGCCCGGAGCCGGCCGGGGCAGAGATCTGAGGACCAGCTTACCCACTGCGTCTCTCGGAGCGGAGGCCGCCCGGGAAGCTGCCTGGGCCGTGCCGTGCCGTGCCGTGCCAGGCTGTGGCTTCGCCCCGTTCCCGGGGAATGGCAGAGCGCGCTCGTCGTGCGGACACCCAGTTCTCCTCGACTGCTCTTGCAGGGTGTCCCGGCCCGCGCCTCGGGGACCCGGCCGTCGGCGCCCTGGCCCGACCGGTGGGCGCAGAGGTGCGGACCGGCGGCGCCTGGGTTTGCCTGGGGAAGGCGGGAGGACGCTGCCCTTTGCTGGCGGCTCCGGGGGCCAGTGCAGCCCGAAAGCCGGGGACCATCCGCGCCCCGAGCGCGGAGGACAGGGCCGAGGCTGAGGCGCGGAGACCGGAGCGCGGACACCGCCGCTGGGAACCCCGGCTGCCCGCAGGCAGGTGGAGTGGACCTTGGAGCTGGGAGCCTCTGGCCCCAGCCTTGAACCTCGAGAGTCTGGGAGGGGGCTCTAGCCGCGCTGCGACCGAGCGTTCGGCCCTGCAGGAGAGCGCGAGGGGTCCAGGCTGGGAAACAGGTTTGCAGGGAAAGGGAGGAGGTGCGACAGGGCCCGGCGCCGGAGAAGGCAAAGGGACACGGCTGCCGAGAGCATTGGAAGTTCTGGATTCCTCTAGTAGAGCGCTCAGGACGTCCTGCACCGGCCTCTTTTCACCAGACACCTTAGAAGCCCCTTAGGCAATGTCTAACTGCGGAGATGCTGTCCTGTCCTTTCCAGAAGGCTCTGTGACCACGCCTCTCTCAGACGATGGAGTGAAGGGTGCAGGATTTTTGGTGGAGAGAGAGCCGGGTTAGAAATCCTTCGTACTTGGTATGTTTTAGTTTCTCGCTCATCGTGCAGTGTTTTTATTCACGTCTCCACTTCACACAGAAGGAATTTAGATTAATCAAGAGCGTGCAGCCGCCCATTCTCCCAAGCATATCCATTCCTTTCCTGTGTGTTTTATAATATCTGCAAATGTTTTTGCTGTGGCTCTGAAAGGCTGATCTAGCACAGGTGGATTTTATTTTATTTTTTTAGTTTTTATTTCTGTGCCACTGAAAATTCTTTTGGTGAAATAGGCCCCTAAGACAATAATCATTTTATAGGCTTTTTAAAAAGAATTTTTAGCAGAGAATAACTTACGGGGATCTTCTCCTATCTTTGTCAAAAGCAGATGGAAAGTGTCTCAATCACATATTTCCCTAGGAAAGAAAGTTTGGATTGGCCGAGTACTAAAATGCTACAGTGGGATAATACATTAATTCTGGTTTTTGCTGCCTAAATTATGAGCTTCCATTAGTTAATTCCATTTACCCTCTCTACCATGCATAGTTTATAGCACATCTGAAATAAGAACAAACAGATGAGGAACGTCGTCTTTTTAAAACATACACATATATAGCTTTGTTGAAGAAAAAAGTCAACAGAATTATCATTAAGACTTCCCTCCAGAAAATTATTGAAAACAAAAGCAAGAGGTATTACCTTAATGCAGGAATTTCGTAGGATCTTTTGAAATTCATTTGAAAAGAATCGCATTCCTAAAACAGAGAATCAGACATAGAGCACAGTTCACATTATATAAAAATAAAAGGTATTACTTATAATGAATAAATGAAAAGCATTAAGAGTTTTCTTGGGAAAAAAGTCCCTGACATGTAAGAGATAAACACATTCAGCTGGAGAGCAAGTGATCTCCATGGGGCCCATTTATTTTTATTTTTCTGTACTTGAATATAACTGACTAGGTCTGATAAACCAGTTTCCTTAGGTGGATAGATACCCACTCTGTACAGAGGAGAAGGGAAATGGGAAAATCTTTGACCCACTGATGATCCTGGGCGCACCTTGTTTTTACTTATCAGGCATGTTCGACAAGCTTCTGCATTCTTTCTGTTTTTAAGCTGCTAGTCTGTATGAGTATAAATACAGTCATAATTGGTTTGATTTCCTGAAAATGTTGCTCCATGCCATTTGTTATTTATTTGCAACATTTTTAAGACGCATTAGGTGTATGTATTAGTAAGGAATTTCTAGACCTTTCCATAGATTGTATGTGATTTTAACGTCTATTGAGCGATATGAGACAAGCTGTGTCTAGATGAGCAGCAGCCACATTAGACGCCGAAATTGCCCCTTGATGTAAAGAGAAACACAGGAAGAATCAGAGTACTGCTGGTGCTAATGTTTATCCTGACTCTTTCCTTTGGCCTGGTATTTAAAAATACAAATACACAATAAATCAGGTGTCTTTGGACAGTCAGCAGGGTTCATCTAATCTGAACATCTCCAAAGGAGTTTTCAGTTTTCTCGTTAAATGCCTGAGTCTTCGGTGCAGGGTTGGCGGGGCACCTGGCTGGGAGGGTGTGGGGAGGTGATGATTACTTATCAGACATTTTTCATGTTCTCTGCTTTGTGGTTAAAGACGATATCTCTCTAACTTCTGCCATCTGCATAGATTTTCAGTAGGTTCCCACCCTCAAAATACTACTTATTTTTCCCTAAGAACTTTTAGTTACTTTGGAGAACAGAGTAGGACCCTCTAACCATCCGATATGTGTAAGCCTTTTCCTCTCTCCTGAAAATCGACTTTTTGGAGGTGTTCGTTAATGGCTAAATTCAGAATGCTAGCTGGTCCTGAAAGAAAATGAATCCCCTATGGTGAATGGAAATGCAGAATCCTAGGAGAGCTTTTGGTTGGTCAGGGGAAGAAGTAGAATGAATGGCCCAGCTACTTGAAATATAAATGATGTTTTGTTATAAAATGCCCACTGAAAAGATCTGATGTAGAGGCTGACCTCTGTTACGTGGGTATTGTTTCCTTAAATGTTTGTAGTTACTCTAAATCTTGCAGGAAGCAGGTCTTGCTACCCATCTGGCCAGAGTGGGAGCCGGAGGCTTGGGACTTGGAGAGTGGCTGTTTGAGGTCATTTGAAATGTAGTACTTTACTGAGGTTTTCTGAAAGCTATGCTATTTTCAGACAAGTCTTGAACCTGAAAGAATTGAGTTTTCATCCTCCTTGCTTCACTATATTTTGGATAGACGGCACAGATGCCAGATTCCTTTCGCCTGGTGAAAAGATCATAAAGTAAACTCTTTCTGAGCAGATCACTATAACTCATAACTGTAGTTTAAATCTGGGCTTTAAAAAAAAACAAATATTTTAATAAGCCAGTTTTAAAGGCTGAACTTTTATGACAGTTTTTAAGCTTAGTATTTATATTAATCTATTCTCATTGGTGTCTTTAAAAACCCTGTGAGTGTATGCTGGAAAGTCTGTTTATGTTTGTGTCTTGTCCTGGGAAGGGATAAATGTGCTGCAGAAAGCAAACCAAATACAAAGCTTTCTGCTAGCAAAGAATTCACGGATGAGGCAATAAAATTCAAAGAAGAGATGAATACGTTAGTGTAGCCAAGAAGCAAAGCCATAAAGAAGACATAGAATCTAAGAGATACAGACATGGATGCATTCAAAGGTAAAGCCAAGATGAAACACTAAAAGCAGGAAATGCTTAAAAACATATTTCACATGGTCACCTGAGTCTACACATGTGATAAAACTGTATAGAATGAAACACTTACACACACACACATGCACACACACACGGGTGCGTGTAAAACTGGCGACATCTGAATAAGGTCTGGAGAGTGTATCAATGTGAGTTTCCTGGTTGTGATATTGTATTATAGTTTTTTGAGGTGTTACCACTGGGGGAAACCGAGTGAAGAGTGTAAGGGAATCTCTGTGTACTGTTCCTTACAACTTTCTGTGACTCTACCATTATCTCAAAATAAAAAGTTTGAAAGAAAAGATATTCCACAGGAATTTTAAAAATTTCTATATTCAAATGAGCAAATTATATAAGGAATGATTATGCCTATCTCAGAGTAATAAACCCAAAAAAATGTGCTTTGAGCAAAAATCCATGTTTTTCCCTGATATCATTTGCATTATTTCACTTTTCAGAATATTAGGAATTTCTCATATTTGCAATATATAATGAATTAAAAGTGGTTCCTTTTAATTCTAAAACAAAGAGTAGAATCCCAGAAATCTAGAGGAGAAATACCAATCAATACATTTATCCCTTTGCTAATAAGGAATATATTTTTCAGAGGAATTTCAGGAAATATTCACCTGAAACTGATACAACATTTGCTTTTAAGATACTAAGTCTATATTGACTTACATATCTCCCCCCACACACACACTGTTCTGAAGCCGATGATTTATCAAAATTATTCATCCAAGAAGTGTAGAGATTGAAGTCTTAGTACACAGTTGGGGGATGGGGAGAGAGAGAGACAGAGAGACAGAGAGAGAGAGAGAGAGAGAGACTGATAGAGAGATATCAAATCGTAAACTGAGTCATGGTTATTTTAAATTAATATTTGTTTGTCTTTAATAGGAACGTATTTTGTGTTTGGGTAAGTCTTTGACCGCAATTTAGTTATATTAAATGTGCCTTAATTTAATGTTTATTTTGGAGTGAGATACAGTGACATTAACGCTGCGATTTCCATGCTGATGTCAGCTAAGGCATGGTGGGATTTTTCTTCAGTGATTGCTAACAGTTGTCATGCTAAAAGGAGACTTGATCAGAAACTGGAAAAGCCAGCACGTAACTTTATTCCGACCTGAGAAATGTTTCGTGGTTACTTGAAAATAGAGTCATTTTGAGTCAAAACAATGTCTTCCGTGCTTTGAAATCTGTATTATTTTATCTGCAACTCTCTTGTTTAGAATAACATGATCCTGTGATTATGTGTAAGAGGGAACAGGATTGAGAGAGCGAGGCATGGTGTCTGTGGAGGCTGTTATTGTTCAGTTTCTTCCCATAATATCGTTTTCCTCTGTTATTTGATCAGGGAAAGATTTAGATGACCCAGCTTCTCGTGATGTCTCCTGTAGAATGGTAATTTTACTTCTCACATCCTAAGAGCAATGCCTCTAAAATTGGCCACATCCCTCCTTTCTTTAGACCAGAATTTCCCCATCAATTGAATGAAGGACAGGGTTGAGCCCAACGAGCTTTAAGTTATCAAAATCAGTTATTCTGAAAAATACTCCTCCTTTCTTTTGAGCTCATATTCGACCTTAAAAATAGCCACCTACATCTTTGGGGAGAAATGGTAAATTATGTTGTCTGCCATTAGATTCCTTTTCCTTGCTGTTTGCGATAGAAGGTTCACATTTGTTCTTCCGGACGTGCAGATCTGGTGTGTGACTGATGGGAAAGATTTGGGCAAAACCCCTAATTTTATTAACACTGCGATAGAGAGCAAACAACCAGCCCCAAGCCCAGGGCTGAGGTTTGTGCTGGGGTCACAGCCAGGGCCTCTCCGGAGCGTCAGGGAGAGCAACTCAGAAGGGAAACCGGTGGTGGGTGTTCAGCCTTGTGCCTGGGGAGGGGAGGTGTGGGGATCCTTTGTCCGACTCCCCATGGAGAACAAATGCCCCAAGTTTTGTTGTTCGTGCTGTTTCTCTATTGCTGCATAGATGAAACACCACACTGGCCTTTCTGTTCAGTTCTCTCTGAGTATGTCCCTCTTCTTAGAGATTCAAGAGATTTTTGCCTGCTCCAGAGACAAGTGAGGGCTCCTTGAGGAACAGCTTGTAAAATAAACAAACTCCCTGAAAGAAAACACAAGCCAATAGTTTCTAGTCTCTGCCTCTGCGGCCGTGGTGGATTTCTGTGTGTGTTCGACCTTGATTTAACATTCTGGAAGTCAGAATGCAAGCAGGCATCATGTTCTTTCAATCACGAGCTCTAGAAATGAACATTGAGCTGCTATTTCCTCTCATTAATCTCAGCTCTTTAAGTAGATTTGTTTGCAGGGAGTGTAGTGGGATCAGAAGTCAAAAGCCATTTGCCTTGTTTGACTTTCTGGCCCTGTGGGCGCGAAAGTGCCTGCTACCTAGTCGTCTGCTTCCATAACTCAGACTTTTAACTCGGGAAGAGTAACAGGGAAAGCTAGCCTGCAGGGTTGGGAAGACCTGTGCTTACTGTGTCACTTCCGGAAGGCTGTGTGCATTGAAAATCCCATTCCTAATGAGATTGCCTTGATCAATACACAGGTGCTTATCATTTCTTTGGGAAATGCCTAAAATTACTGCAAATTGGAGAGGAAAGGAGGGGGGAAGGGCTTTATTTTCTTTCTCGAGTTGAGAGCATCGCCACGTCTCTATTCATATAACATCGTCACTGAAGATTAATTTTCCTGAGTTTAAATCATCCCAAATTGCCTACTACGTATACATCGGGTCGTAACTAATGAAAGTCTTCAGAATACACATGGGTACCTTGTTGTCCTTTTTCATATCTGTATGCGTCGGCAGGAACCTAAGAAAGAAGATTGGATCCTTCGTGCGTTTTTCTGTCTGGTGAGCCTTTCTTCCTCAGCTGCCCCCCCGCCTGGACCCTACAAGCCCGCATCCTCTCTGGCGCTTATCCTTTAGCTGAGATCTAGCATTATTAATAACTGAAGTCCACGAAAGCTTTCATATCGCAGTAAGTGATAAAGGATGAACAAAAAGCCCGTCCTCAGGCCGCGCCAGCAGCACAAACAGGCGTGGGGAATAAACACCCCGTCTCAGGTTCCCTGAGTAGAGCAGGCCCGGGTGTTCTGGAAATTCAGTGCAGTTCAGTAATAGATGTGCAGCCAGACCCCCCGCCCCCCAGAATGTGCGCTGGGTGACGCCCTCTCCTTAGCTGGCGATCGTGACTCTCCTCTAAGAAAACTGTTCCACTGATACTAGAACAAAAGTGCCCCTAATGGATATCTGTACCCTAGAAAGCCTGGTGTGTCCTGTGTTGTTGATTTTTCTTGTGCAAAATGACCTGCTTCAACCACCTAGAACTGCATGAAACCATGTGGTGACTCCACCGGCAGGCGCTTCCGGGATGATCGTTCACGGTGTCCGTGGTGGGGCTGCACGGGATCTCCACGCACACCCCTCTTGTGGAAAGAGTCCACGCAGTCAAGTATTTTAAGGGCAGAATTAACTCAAGGCTATTTTGCCGGATGTTAAATTATTGCCGCTTCCGGAACTCTCTTTTAGACGATTTTTTGAGGATAGAGATTTTCTTTTAATTAAACAATAAGCAAAAAGCGTGGGCTGTGATATATTTATCTGCTCGTTTCAAAGATCACTATTATGCGACATCCACTTTTGTTTTATTACATTTCAAAAATGAACGATTTCACATAATTTCACTGTTGAGTAAATTTAATCTTCTTACGTGTCTCCAGCGATTCTGGAAACGTGAATCGATCATTTATGATTTATATATGACAAAGGTAACTTTTTCAGGAATGGCAAAGTAAAAGAGAAAGTGAAGATCTGAACGGGAAAAGTGATGTGTGGAGAATTTCACACGGAATAGGGCGATTGAGGGGATCGGGGCCCCTGAATAAGGAAACGGAAGGATCAGGTGTGTGTGCGGGCGCGGACCTCCCTCTGCTGGTCCCTGGAGACCCATCGCATCTCCCCAGGGATCCCTGAGAAACCTAGAAGACAGTGGTTTATCAGAACAAACACCCTCCCGGCCTTCCCAGAAAAGGGACACTTTGTAAAATCCAGTAGGGCTGCCTCAACGCTGCTGTGATGATGCCCCAGGCGGGAGGCCACGGGGCCGCATGACCTAACAAGGACCTGAGAGCCTTCACCTGCCACCTGCCCCGGGGCATCAGCGTCACCCCGAGAGGGCCATCCCAGACGTCCCAGAGGTGGCACCCGACTTGCAGGACCCTGCCAGAGGCAGCGGGTGCCCCAGGTACCAGAGAAAGCAGAGGTCCCTGAGAGCTCGGTGGCTGAGGCGAGCACCCTGCATAGGCGAGGGGAGCCCAGGAGGCGGGTGCTCAGCTGGGCCGGACCGGCCTCGGAGCTGCTGCTGATCTGCCCTCAGGTCACGCAGACGAACGGCTGAGCGTCAGCCAGCGTGGCTCAGCCTTTGCCAGGGTTAACGAGAAGACGTGGGAACTCAGCACTGGTTTCCTCCTCCTGTAGATAACCCCACTGTCAAATTTCACTTTGAAGCTTTCGCTCGTCCAAAGACAGCAGACTTCCAGGAGATGACACCCGCCCACCACTGAGGTTCACAGGGGAAACAGAATGCGCCTGGCTTTGCTGAGAGAAGCCAACTCACCATGCTGGCCATCTTGTGAAGCATCCTTCTGCTGGAGCCACCGAGTTCTCTGAATGGTAATAAAGCGTTATTTGCACGGATGACAGAGTTCATCCTCCTGGCTCGTTCCTCAGAAGCGTGTCAATGTGCAGATTTTATGAAGCAAGCTCTTGGACAGTCAGCTTGTGTTGTGTATTTTTTGAAAGTTACAGCGAGTATCATTCAATGTTAATTACATAATTTCACTTTTGCTAACCAGAAAGAGGCAAAGGGGAAGTGAGGACACAAAGAGCAAAGCTGGTGTGTTTCTGGCTCCTGGCACCCACCGTGCTCTCTCCTGCGTGACTCTTCACAATGTGAATTCTGGAGGTTTTAAATGTTCACGACTACATGTGGTCAACGAGCCTCTCCCCAATGGATTTTGCTCTTCAGTGAAATCACCGTTTCCAGAACAAATCATATGCAATTCTTTCCCTTAGTGAATTTCTCTGACATGGTATTTTTCTATTGGGGGAAATTTTAATTAGACAGAAAGCAAAGGCAGTTGCTCTTGTAGGGGCGGGCTAGGTCCCCAAGTGAGTCTGTTGGGAAAAACCCATTGTCTTGGGTCCAGGGGATTGAGAATCCAAACAGGACTTTTCCTGAATTTGAACATGCAGTGGACCTCAATTTCCTGCTCTCAGCCCTGCATTTTTGGGCTGAGGTGTGTCATAGCTTCGCTGGGACTCAGTTTTCCTGCCTTGCAAAATGATGGGGTAAGTTTCTCACAGTCCTGCGGTTATCAAAATTCCAAGAGCCAGTAGGACCCAGCCATTCCCTCCTGGGTATGTACACATCAAAGAATTGAAAGCAGGTGTTCATACAGAAGGGCACACTCATGTTCATAGCAGTGCTGTGTACAATAGCCAAAGGTGAAAACAATACAGGTGTCCGTCAGCTGAGGAAGGGGTCAGTACAGTGCGGTCTCTCCATACAGTGGAGAACTACTCAGCCAGAGGGCGTGATGTCCTGGCTCATGCTACAGCATGGGTGAATCTTGAAAACATTACGCTGAGTTAAAGAAGTCAGACACAAAACACCAAATAGCGTCGATTCCATTGACATGAAATATCCGGAACAGGCGAAAGTAGATTCGTGGTTGCCAGGGACTGGCGGGGAGGGAGAACGGGACAGAATTGCTTAATGGGTGTGGGATTTCTGTGTGGGGTGATGAAAAAGGTCTGGAACTAGATAGCGATGATGTTTGCACAACAGTGTAAAATTCTCCTGAATTGTATACTTTAAAATGGTTAAAATGATGAATTGTGTATTTTACCAGCAAAAAAAAAAAAAAAAAAGAAAAAAAGTCCTGAGTCAGACTGTGGCCCTCTCTGGCGACTTGATGGGACTTGGGGGTGGAGGTGTGCTAGACCTTTACCTTTTCTCCACTTTCCAGAGACGTAATCCAGCTTATCCACTTGATTCAGCGCTTGTCAGATGCTTCTCATCTAGTCAAGTTGTGTTGCCTAAAAGCGTTTTCCTTTTGAAATCTCTTTCCTAATGTGTTCATAAAAAAAGTCCCTCAGACAATTCTGATAACACACTTGGCGGCCTGTTGATTGTGTCTCTGGCAGCCTCTCCACGGTGGACTGGGGTTACGGGGGGGAGGGACGCAGGGGCGGGAGTGGCCCCAAGGTTCTGCACTGCCAGCCATCGACCCAACAGACAAGAACGGGGAGCATCTTCATACCTGCTGCAGGGGTGGCCCAGGAGCATTTGGACCCATCGCGTCCAGCAATGGGCTCCCTAAAGCCCAGGGCCTGCCCACAAGTGAGCCGATCTCAGTCTGGTTCGCAGGCTCAGAGACCCTCAAAGGGGATGCTGTGGCCACCCCGAGCTGGTGATTCCTGAGAACGGCGTCCTGTGGCCCTGCGCTGCTCTTTTGGGTAAATCCCTCTCTTTCTCCAGTGCCACCTTCTAAGGGCTGGGACCCTAGCCCAGTGCAGAGTGGACATGTGACCAGCATGGTGGGGCCTGCCCCCAGAGAGAGGGACATGGGAAAAGGGGTGGCATGCCATCATTCAGGGCCAGTTGGGTGGTTTTTTCTCCTTTGATCTTTTTTCTCTCCTTCCCCCACTGCTGAGTTAACTCCTCACCTGCTTCCTGAGCCACTGTGCCCCAGAGACCCACCAAGGGAGACGGGTGGGAGAGTGCTTCCTCCGCCGTGATTCAGTTCCGCTTCTAAAAACACCACCACCTTCATGGTGTCATGCAGTCAGCACTTTGAGACACTTGCAGAAACCCCAGAGAGAGTGTTGGGCTCATGGACTGTGCTTTGAGAATCAGACTGGAGGGCTCAGGAGAACATGAAGCAGGTCCGAAAGGATCTCACCAGGAGGGGTGAGTGGCTGAAAGCAAATTTGCTGCTGCAGTTCCCCCCTTCCTGGTCCTCTGTGCACCCCTCCCTCCAAAAGAAAACCACCAGGGGGGGAAGAAGAGAGGCAGACAGTTTCCCTCAAGCTGCTGAGAGAGAGAACTCAGATTGAGGCAGGAGGACAGGACTCAGGTTGCCTGCCGGCCCCCTAGTTAAGTTGTGTCGCCGCCTGACAAGAACCCGGGTCACCCCCTCAAGCCAAACGCATCTTGTCCCGGGGCCCCGATGCATCAACGCCACGTGCTTCCTCCTGCAGCTGTGAGGACGGAGCCCAGGTGCAGAGGGGATGCTCTTTGATTCACGAGTGCAGCCCAGCGCTGCTGTACCTGGGGACACTGCTCCACTCTCCGGCCACCTCTGCTCTGAGTAACTGAACCGGGGGCTCACCATATCCCCCTGGGTGCCACACACTGTGGACACTGGGCCAGCACCCGGGGTAGGGCAGTGTCATGTTGGGCGGGTGGGCTCCATCCTTCCTGCAGCTGGTTTTCATATAACCGTCCGGGTGACGGGAACTAAGTCGGCACCCTTGGGTGCACACACACAGGGTGCCCCCTCCCACCTACCCCGTCCTTCTCACTGTCCCTGCAGCCAGTCGGGTGTCACAATGTCCACCCACCCAACCTCTCCATGAAAACATCGGCTGTCAAAGCTAATAGAAAATCAGGCCTCCTGGTGAATCCTGGCGGACAAAATGAATGTCGTTTTGTCCCGTCAAGGTCCATGGCTCTGTCCGGCGGGGATCACTGACACGTGTGTCCACCCCCAGCCCACCGGCTGGGGCGCAGCAGGGGCGCCGCAGAGCCTGACAGTGGACACGGAGGGGACGGAAATGACGGTGCTGATGTGGAGCCTTCACTGCCCTGGCCCCTGCGGCTGGTCACCTGAGGAACAGCAGACACAAGTCACGAACAAAAGGAATAACTGCAACTCAGTTAAAAAATGAAACTTCCCAATACCAAAAAACTAGGATATCCAGAATTTTCACATGAACTGGGAAGGACATGTTTACGCTGTGTTTTATAATAGATCAATATTCTTATGAGACAAAGAGCCCTTAAAAATCCATAAGAGAAAAGACGATCATCCAGTAGAAAATAAGGGCAAAATATATGAACTTACAAAAGAAGAAATTCAGTTGGTCATACACATATAAAAGTGTTGAACTTCAACAGTAGCCAAGAAATTCAAAATAAAACAGGAGGATACTATTTTTTTACTAAAGTGGAAAATACATAGAGATAATGATAATTCCCATTATTGAGGAAACGGTGAGGAACCAGGTCCTCTTGTCCCTGCCAGGGAGAAGATACATTGTAAAATCTTTCTAAAGAGGTTTTGACAGTAGGTAAAAAAAAGATTGAAAAAAAAAATTGGAAATAAGCTTGGATGGAGCAAATGCACTTCTAGGAGTTATCTTTGAGTGAATCACGGTGGCTCTGCCTAGCAGCAGACACATTCATATCAGCTTTGTTAATACGAGGGAAATGTTTAAAATGTCCTGAATGAATTGCTTGAATAAGCTGTGCGGTTTAGCCATATTCTGGAACACTATACCGTCAGCAGATTTGGTATCGTAAGCAAATATTTAATAACGTGAGGGAAACGGTTATACAATGGAACAGAACATATGATCCCAGGTTGAAAATTCACAGTGTGCTTGCATGGGTATGTTCGTCCAGAGAGAGAGAAAGGTAAGGACACGTGTCTCTAGACCAGAATGTTAGTGGAAAATCTTCCTTTCCTTCTTATTTTTATTGCTTTTCTTTATTTTCCAAATTTTCCGCAAATGCCATGTATCACTTATGCAATTTGAGAAAACCAACCAGGACGTTTGAGAGGGAGGGTGGTAGGCTCTTACCACGCATCCCTTCCTCTGGACTCTGGTTAACCCTCCTACCCGCAGGCCCACGCTGGTAAAGCAGGGCTCCTGCAAGACAGCCTTCTGCCCTCCTGCAGATCCGCCCTCACTGGAACTTTCACTCCATGTCACAACTTTGGTTCCTACTGAAGTAACATGTGAAATATATATTTTTTGTTATCTTCTGTAATCCACCGTCACTACCCTGTCCCCTGTCCACCGTTTTCTCAGAGGGCCTCTAATGCTGGGATCATTTGATGTCTTCTTCCAGAACCCATCAACTTGGCCCAGCTGGGCTCCCTACCGGGACCCCAGGCCGGCTTCTTCTGGTGGGGGCGGGGCAGGGGGGGACCATGTACCTTTCTGCTTTCTGCCCTTATCTCCCGGGCAGATCGGCATAAGCGCTTAATTACAGAAATTAGCTCATCCTCTTCCCCTGTGGTCACCCCGCCCTCGGTTTGGTTTCAGCATCCTCATTTGTCTTTCTTTTCTTCTCTGTATTTGCTCTTAATCATAAACCACTTCAGATTTGTGGAAGCAAGTGGAGAAAATACAGTGAACTGACTGTCCCCGAATCCAGACTGAGAGGAACCCCAAGAGAGAAGCCTCCTTACCTTCTGGAGGTGCTTGTGCTCACCAGTCACTGGAATCCAAGGTTCAAATCAGTCACCCCCCGCTCCTGGCCTTCGGGGATGAACGGCACACGTTCAGGACTGAAGCAGAAGCTGGCGGTGCCGGTGGGTTTACGCCCCCTCCCATCCTGACAAGTCAGGTTCTCTAGGAGCCTGGACCCCGGTGGTTTGCAGCCTCACCTACTATCTGAATCACACCTGCACCTCCCAACCTAGTGTCCCTGGGCTGAGCCCCCAGCTCTGAGTCTTACGTTTCCTTTCCAGTTTTGAACCATAATCTAATTTGCTCTGAGGCTGTCTTCTTTCACACCCTGGGCTGCGTCGGATGCAGG
This sequence comes from Delphinapterus leucas, assembly GCF_059928025.1. Taxonomy (NCBI): domain Eukaryota; kingdom Metazoa; phylum Chordata; class Mammalia; order Artiodactyla; family Monodontidae; genus Delphinapterus; species Delphinapterus leucas. Next base: position 2,511,020 of record NC_143136.1, on the reverse strand, counting down.
CTTCTGGCACATGCTGGGACCACCCTTGCCAGATGGCCAAATCCTTTTCAGAAAGATGACTGAAATGTTTGTAAGTTTCCATCACCGCCGGGTGAAGTGGCCCTGAGGTCTCCAGGAGGGAAAGCCCTGGGTAGGCACTTTCCTCCAGGCTGTCTGTCCTCTGCAGTACACCCGTGAGCACACGGATGCAGTGAGCTGTGCTTGAATTCTCAATCCGAAACCACAGTTGCCTTTGCTGTAGAGACATAAAGAAACCAGGAGGTTAACGGCCGGGTTAGTCCCCGCTGTGGGCCTCCTGCATGAATCAGAGCCGACGGGGGAGCATGAGTGAGTCAGAGCGATGGCTTTTTGTCTTCTAGCTGCGCAAATAAACAGAGCAGGAAGGCCGAGTGGGGCGCCAGGAGCACAGGGCAGGAGGCGGCGCCCTGCCCCCGACGGTCAGCCTGGGCCGGGGGAACAGGGGTGCAGGAGGTCGGAACGCGGGCCGGGGCCTAGACCAGGTGGGACCAGGACAGGGAAGCTGGTGCCGTGGGGCACAGCCGGGCCGAGACGGGTCTGGGGGAGGCGGGTGCAGGCCTTGGCTGCTTTGCAGAGACAAGGAGCCAGGGTCCCCCCTGCCTGGGGACCACCCGCCCCTTGGTGCACCCTGCCCAGCCTGCACGGGCATAGGAGGGACCCTGTTCCACGCCCTGCGCTCGGCCCCTTCTGAAGTGCCCGTTGGGCACCTCCCCTCAAGCAGCCCCCTTCTCTGAGCTCCCGGGTGCCAAGGAAGGGGGTTTGTGAAGCCCGCCAGGTGCAGCTGGGTGGCACCAAGGTTTGGGGGTGGCTCGGAGGGATGCCTCCCACCGCAGGCCTGGCCTCGTGGTGATGTGAGGGGCCTCCTCTCTCCCCGCAGACTGGTACAAAGGGAGGAGCCATGCTGCCCCAGAGAAGCTCAGGGAGCAAAGGAAGACCAGTGAGGGTGCTCGCTGAGGCTGTGATGTGGAGCATTTAGGGGTCCCAGCACTTGGCACGTAGAGTTACTTTAATCCTGAAAATGGCCCAGTGAGGTGTGTGCCCTTACTCCCAATGCCCAGATGGGGAAACTGAGGGGCCTCAGCTGAGACCTTCTAGCTGCAGTGGGCGGAGCCAGGAAGTGCACGCAGGTGGTCTGTACCTTCAGCAGCTGGTCTGAAACGTGAGGCGCCCCCTCCTGTTCCTGGGATGGGTGGTCACACTGGGGATCTCTATTTCAGACAAGATGGGGACCCCCACGTGCCGTTCCCTGGGGAGAGAGCAAGGGTTGGGCCTGGATGCTGGCTGTGCACCGGTGGCATTTCCTGCGCCCCTGCCCACTGCCTGCGGGAGCCCATGCAGCTCTCTGCCAGGAGGGTGGGGATGGGGGTGGGGGGAGGCTGATTCTGCTTCCGGCCACCCCCCACAGGTCGCCACACCTGTGCGTTTCTGTTTCCGTGCTGTCAGGATTCAGCAAGGCAGGCTGGTCATGATTCAGCCTGAACACAGGAGCCCCAGGTCCAGAAATGGATTAAACCCTCCCCAACCGAGGTTACCCTCCTGGGCATCAACCCACTAGGCAGGGGTGAAGCCTCTGAACTTACAGAGCCCGGGGACGAGGTGAACCTATAGACTTGTCACCGGAGCTTGTTTTGTTTGCTGTGGTATTAGAAACATCTTCCTTCTAACCCAGAGAATCCCTGCTACCTGTTTAAATGTGTGGTGTAAATAAACAAGCAGATGTAATGCTCTCTGTCAGTAGGGAAGACTCCCCACTGTCTACACAATGCCAGCATGGATCAGATGTGCTTCCCAATAAGGGAACATTTCCTGTCACTCAGTGCCCTGCCCAGCAGGGGACGGTTGGGGCCCTTCTTCTGGGCCCATCTTAGGACAATAAACAATAAACAAAAAAAAAATTTTGTTTATTTAATTTATCTTTTTTATTCAACTACTTTTTAAGAGCAGTTTAATTTTCGCAGCAAAATTGAGGGGGAAGTACAGAGATTTCCCATATACCGTCCGCCACCCCCACACGCAGCCTCTCCACCAGAGTGGAGCATTTGTCACAATTGATGAAACTGCATGGACACGTCATCATCCCCCAGAGTCTGTATCCGCGTTCACTCTTGGTGTGGTACATCCTGTGGGTTTGGACAAATGTATAATGATGTGTATCCACCATTGTAGGGTCATACAGAATAGTTTCACTGCCCTAAAAATCCTCTGTGCTCTGCCTTTTCATCCCTCCATCCCCCCAACCCCTGGCAGCCCCTGATCTTTTTACCGTCTCCATAGCTTTATCTCTTCCAGAATGCCATACAGTTGGAATCATACAGTATGGAGCTTTTTCAGATGGGCTTCTCTGTCTTGCTGACGTGTATTTAAGGTTCCCCCATGTCTTTTCAGGGCTTGATAGCTCATTTCTTTCTAGTGTTGAATAACGTTCCATTGTCTGATGTGCCACGGTTTACTTATCCATTCACCTACTGAAGGACATCTTGGTTACTTCCAAGTTTTTGGCAATTGTGAATAAAACTTGTAAAAACCTCCACGTGTGGGTTTTTGTGTGGACGTAAGTTTTCAGCTCCTTTGGGTAAATACCAAGGAGTGCGTTTGCTGGATCACAGGGTGAAAGAATAGGTTTAGTTTTGTAAGAAAGCATAAAACTCTCTTCCCAAGTGGCTGCACCGTCCTGCAGCCCCCACCCCCACCCCCGCGCTGACCAGGAGGTCCTGTTGCTCCACAACCTCACCAGCCTTTGGTGATGTCAGCATGCTGGGTTGTGGCCCTCCTGGTAGGTGTGTAGTGTTATCCTGTCGTTCAGGACATCCGTCACCTAGTCAGCCAGGGCATGTCTGCAAGTCACTGATCTCATCTAATCACCTCCATGGTTGATGGAGAAATATCCGTAACATGGCGTACGAAGTGCCGCCTCCCCTGGGCCCCGTCGAACGTCGATTCTTTGGCCATCCCGCTACCCCACCCCCTGCCCTCAGCACTGCTCCAGGTTCCCTCGTGGCTGCGGCTTCTGCGCACTTTTAACCCCGGGCATCCTCCCCGATCAGCTCCACCAGGGGGGCAGGTCTGTCCCTTTCACACGGTGCTCTGCACCTGCAGGGGAGCTACCTGGAACAGGTGTTCCATTGGAACAGGTGGAGTGAATGAGCAAATCCTAGTGTTGTGTCCTGAAAACACCCATCTCCTCATGCTCTGTGCTAGCGTGCCCCCGCCTCCGCCCCTCTGGTACCCCCGTCCCATGTCCCCTTCTCTGGGGGGACTGTGGCATTTGTTGTGACCCCCGCCATGCTCCCCTCACAGTGGCCCTGTTGCTGTAACTCTCTCCAGGCACGTCTGACTGCCCAGTATCTCTCGAGTGCCTCCAAGACCACGTCTTGCTTATACTTCCACCAGCCTGGCCCAGCCCGAGGCCGGGCATGTGGTTTGTACACAGCGTGTGTTTGTATGATGCAAAAATGCAGGGGAGGGGATTGCAGGAGGACCCTCTGTTTCCCTACCAAGTACACAAAGAAATTATGCTGTATCTGTGATACAAAAGCACATTTTGTCTTGTGACAGGAAAAAGTATTTGTGATTTATAGTTCCCTCGCTGCCTTCTGAGGGGAATGCTCCTGGAAGCTGGGGGGCCTTGAGTTTGCTGAGAACAGAGAGTCGGCCTCTCCCTGTAAGCGTTCTCCATCCTAGAAGCCTGTGGCAGTTTGCCGGAAGGGGGGGCTGTGACATTGGAAGGAACACAGCTCCTGAACTTCTGTCTGCAAAAGGAGGGGGTGAAGAGGGAAGTGGGGGGAGAGAGAGAGAGAGGGAGAGAAACTTCTTCAGTGCATCCTAGCAGAGGGGAGAATAGCGGGAAGAGATACATCTGGATCTGGGGGGGGCGGGATTGTGATTTGGGGGGGCGGGATTGTGATTTGTGATTTGAGGATTGAAGTGCTGTACACTAAGTGCTATCTCCTTTGCCCTCAGCACACACAAACACACACACACTCAGTAAAATAATCATTTCTCACAAGGCTTTATGCAGTGGCTTTGAGGGTAGGGGTGCAATAAGGAGAATCCCAGCCAGGGTCCTGGCGTGGGGTGGGCTGTGATGGGAGAGAGTCGAGGCTGAGTACCTTCGAGAAAACAGAAGAAAGCATCTACTGCAGGGCTGCGGAATGCCCGGCCTGCCTGCTCTGGGCTAGTTGCCAGCAGACAGCATCCAGAGACTGAGGGCTGGCTGGACAGGCTGGCCGCCAGCTGTGGGCTTTACATCACCCCTGGGAAATGCCTCGAACCCAGGACAGAAATGCAATAGCATCCTCACCAGAAAGAAGCTGATGAGCGGGCTGGGAGGCCGGGGGCAGAGCATCCCTCCCAGAGGTCTCTGGGTGCATCCCCAAAGGCCTGGATGATGCGGGCAGGAGGGCGCCTGGAACCAAAGGGTAGGGATGTGTCAGGTGGAGGCCGGAGAGAGGAAGAGCCAGACATGGCGCCCGGCAGGACTGAGGCACCAGGCAGCCTCCCCCGCAGCCAAGTGAGGCTCTTCACAGGGAGTGAAAGGATGGTTGAAAGAAGGAATGGAGTTAACGGAAGCCCAGGGAGGCGGCTGGCACTCCTGGACCACCTCTCCTGACAAACACAGACCAACATAGACCAGACATGAGTCCCTCAGATGTAAGCCCGAGTCACTGGGACTCCTCTGGCTGCACCAGCCCGAGGCTCCCGGAGGCCTCCCGGGCCCTTGGGCGTCATCTGCTGAGGCCCCAGGGGCCTTCTCTGGGGTGGGGTCTAGAGCAGGTGGGCTCCAAGCCCCCAAACTGCCACCTGCCTGGAGCTGGTACACGCTGGGCAAAACCCGAGCCCGGTGGTGTTGGTTCAGAGGTGTCTCAGCAAGGGGACGTCACGCAGAACTTGTGCGCAGGATCAGCCCGGACTGGGGTCTCCTCTCCTCAACGTCACTCCATCACGCCATCAGTGGCTGGACCACAGCTGCTGGTCCTCACAAGACAGAAGATGCTGGGGGGTGGGGTGGGCAGCAAAGCGGCTCTGGCCGTGGCTCTGTCTGTGAGATACGCTGTGTTCTGAGCTGGGTGATTCTCTGGGACCAGGACCCCCATGCTCTCCTCTGTCCCCGCCCCCCCCACCCCCCCGCAGACGTGGCTAGCCGGGCTCAGCATAGACAGGACGTAGTCTGATGGCTTGGAGAGTACTGGGGGAGCCCTGAGTGCCGGGGCTTGTACCCACCAAGTCCCCAAGACAGTCCGATGATGGGGTGGGGGTGTGGAGAGGCAGGGGATGAAGAAGGAGCAAACGCAACGGCTCTGCACGGCTGCAGCCATACGCCCTGCACTGTGGGTCCTGCCCGCGCTGACACCGGTGACGGGGGGACACTGTGTGGTCGGCACGGGTGGACCGTGGTGTCCGTGGGCAATCAGATCATGTCGAGTGGGCATGGGGGATGCAGGTGCCTGAAAGTGAAGGTGTTTTGTGCAGAGGCAGAGCCCAGGGAGGACTCCACGGAGAGGAAGCACCGCGTGTGTGGCTCACTTGAGGAGGGGGCACCGTGGACGCGAGGGCACAGGAGGGAAATCAGTCAAGGGCGCGAGGGACTTCACAAGAAGTGCTGGCACTGGCTGCCGCTGCTGCAGCTTGTTTACCCCATGGAGATGGAATTTTATCCGTCCAAAAAGAACAATCTGGGCTTTCTCAGTAAAACTTTCAGGAGACAGGCAAATGCAAGCAAAAATAGACAAACGGGACTCCGTCCACTTAAAACTCTTCTGTGCGTGAAAGGACACAATGAACAGAGTGAAAAGGCAGCTACGGATGGGAGAAAATATGTGCAAATTGTGTATCTGAGAGGGTTAACGTCCAGAGTATATGAAGCACTTCTGAACTTGACAACAATGACGATAAAGATCGATTTAAAAATGGGGAAAATACCTGAGTAGACGTTCTTCCAAAGATGATATACAAATGGCCAACAAGTACAGGAGAAGATGCTCAACGTCACTCATCATGAGATAAATGCAAATCAAATCCGCAGCAAGGTACCACCTCACACCCACTAGGACGGCAGCGAGTGTCGGCAAGGAGGGAGAGAAACTGGAGCCCTTGTGCACCATTGGTGGGAAGGTAAAAGGGTGTCGCTGCCGTGGAAATCAGTACAGAGGTTCTTCAACAACTTAGAGATAGGATTACCAGGTGATCTAGCAACTCCTCTTCTGGGTAAACACCCAAAAGAGTTGAAAGGGGGGTCTTTCAAGAGATATTTGGACACCACGTTCATAGCAGCATCATTTACAATTTGGCAGCAACCTAAACATTCACTGAGGGTTGAACGGACCAACAAAATGTAGTTTATCCATATGGTGGAATATTATTCAGCCTTAAAAAGGAAGGAAATTCTGACGCAGGCTCCAACATGGATGAACCTGGAGGACATTAGGCTGAGTGAAATATGCCAGATGCAGAAAGAAAAATACTGTCTGATTCCACTTATATGAAGTCCCTAGAGTGTCAGACTCCTAAGACAGAGGCTGGGCAGAGAGGAAAATGGGAGATGTTGTTTAATGGGTATAGAGTTTCAGTTTTTCAAGGTGAAAACGTTCTAGAGGTTGGTTTCACAGCTGTGTAGATATTCTAAACCCTACTGAACTATACACTTAAAATAGTAAAGATGGCACATTTTATGCCGTGTATTTTTTTTCACATTTAAAAATAATTGAAATATAGTTGATTTACAGTATCTTGTTAGTTTCAGGTGTACGGCACAGTGATTCACTGATTCTATACATATGTAGAATATATTCCATATTCGTATGTATAACTGAATCACTCTGCTGTACACCTGAACTAACAAGATATTGCAAATATATATATACATTCTTCAGATTCTCTTCCCTTATAGGTTATTACAAAATATTGAGTATAATTCCCTGTGCTGTACAGTAGGCCCTTTTGGTTATCTATAGTAGTCTGTTATGCTATGTGTTTTTTACTACAATTAAAAAAAAAAACTTTCAGGAGGTGTTCCTGTCATATTGATGCAAAGAGGAACAGGTGTTGGGCAGTGGGTCCCCACCGAGGGTCCTGCCTTCCCCGCTCCCTCCATGATCTGCTGGTGTCAAATCCCCCTGAGGGCCCCTAGCTGGGAGCCTTGGGTTAGTTCTGTTTGGGGCCAACTTTTGGGCCCTTTGACTTGGAGGCTGGCCCAGGCAAAAGCCATTTGGTTTGCTCATTTTACCTTCCTTCCAGGGGCAGGAATTCTGGGCTGACAGTGGCCTGAGCTGTAAAGCCAGGACTCAGGCATCTTTTTTATTCATCTGCATTTAGATCTGGTAACTTTTTGGCCAACCCTATGGAGGGAAGTGGGATCCTGTTTCTTTTGGTGCGTTCAATGTCTATTACTTTGATACAGATATGTATCTTTAAGGTCATTCAAACAGCAGGCCTTGGATGTTCTTGGAACGGAGAATTATGAAATAGGACATGCCTTGGGGGTGGGGGAGGTGGGCACGTCGGGTCCGGCAGACGCCAGTTCACCTTCTGGACCATGTCTCCCCCTCCTGCAGGTGGCAAATCTGAGGTCGCAGACATACGGCCCAGAGCACACACTGCGTGGGGTAGTTCAGAATAGCTGGTATTATGCGATGGAGCTATTTCTTCAGAGCCCTGTCTTCACGTTGCACACACATTTGTTGGGCGCTGACTGTTTGCAGCCCTTATATTTGGGTCTGGAGATTAAAGGTGATCATGACTTGGTCTCCCCCGTGGAGGAGTTGCCCCCCGCCGCCCCCCACCCCGCAGTCAGGGAGACAGATACGTGAGCCACCAGTTATGATGCCGGACGTCAGCGTGCTGTGACAGTGGTTTGCAAACAAAGAAGCGGTGGATTTATCTCCTGGACGCCGTGGGAAGGCCAGACAAAGGTGCAGCGCTTTGGTGGACTCGATCCCTCGTTTGGCAGAAATTTATGGAGCTCTGTCTGTGTGCTGGCCTCCCAGTTAGAGGCTGGGATTCCGGGAAGAGAAAGATGGTCCTCGCCACCACGGGGCTTGGCCTGGGACAGCAGGCAGGAACACACACTAAGAAGCAGATGTCAGTTCAGTAGTCACAGGTGCTGTCCAGGAAAATAAAGCCAGGGACAGGGAGTGGGGTGGCAGGAGGCTGGTGTCACGGCGGTCACTTAAAGCTTCTCTGAAGAGGCGACTTGGGCAGATGACTGAATGGAGTGAGGGATCCCGCCAAGATCAAGGGTTAGCAGGCCTGGGCAGGGAGTGGCCAGAGGAGCCCCACGTGGAGGGAACGGAGCTTGAGAGCACCCAGAGGGTGGGGTGTGCATGGGGGACGGGTGGGGCTGGCTGTAGGCGGCAGGCTGGGAAGACAGCAGAAATCCACACCTGCATGTCCCCTTACACAACTATGTGTTACCAAGTCACCCCGCCAGGGAGGCAGAAGCCAAACCCGACCAAAAGTCACATTTATCTTTGAAAGATTTGATAAGTGAGCCAGTAAGGAATGTTCTGGAACATCTCAACGCCAGAAACAAAATAACGAAGTGTGTGTTGTCAGATCTCACTTGGGAGAGGCTGGAAGTCTGGGCTTCTCTGGTCTACTGTCCCCGTCCCCAAACCCGGGGACTGTGTTGTCTCAGAGCTGTTTTGTAACTCGCTCTAACCTTGCTGATCATATTTCTTCAGGGAAAAAAATCATAATTCACTTGCAGTTCTACACCAGGCTGGGACTCGGTCTGTGTCTTGGAGAAGTTAGGAGCCCTTCTGGAAGACGCGGGGCCCCTGGCAAGATGATGATGGGTGGGGACATCTTCCCAAATGACGGGTTTCTTGAGGAATGGCGGACCAAGGCTGGCAACTCCGTGTGGATGGGGGGTGGTTAGCCGCCACCACTGTTCAAGGGAAGCCACAGTGCGAGGACACGGCTGTGTCTCTAGGCGCTTTCGTTAACGCCTCCTGCGTTGCCGAGTCCAGTACAATGGAAACCTCATTTGCTTAAAGCCCTCGCCTTTCCTCCTGTGGTATCTTAATTGCAAGTGCAGTGTTCCGCTTCAGTCCCACATTACTGGGGCTTAAAAAGTCCAATTTAGTATTTAATGTTCTTCTTTTGCAAAAGAATGGAAAAAACGTTAGGATGCAGCCCGATGAGACATTGCAGTGTCCCTATGCTTCTAAACAAAAGGCTGAACTTTTGCAATGATTTGTGTCATGGTTGGACACTGGCCCACTGACTCTCTCCCTGCTGGGTCCAGTCTGCACCAACCCCGACTCCGGTCCATTTCCAAGTGCCGGCAGGTATTTTTATGAAGACATACATTCTGGCCCTTTTCTCCTCTCCTGGAGAACCTACAGAGGCTTCCTCCCTGACAAGGCCAAGGTGAGCACTGTCTGGATGCCTGCTGTGCTTCAGGTAGAGAGGTACCTGCCCTGGGCTCCCATACTCCTGAGCCCTCCAGGTGCAGGTGAACCTGTGTTACTGGGATATATTTCCTCTCTCTCTGCCACACTGGGCCCCTCCCTGTGGAGTGCCAGTACTCATGTACGCTCTTTCCATGGCTTGGTGTAGAATGCATGAAGGCGCAAAAATGAATGAAGGACGGCGGGGCATCCACAGCTTGAAATGATTTATTTTCTTACTACCAGAAGACTCAGGGAACAATGTGAAAAATAGGAAATACTTTCATTGGCTTTCCCAGCTCTTAAATGGCTTGAATCAAGTGGGCAAACCCTGGCTGGGGAGATGGGACGTCTGCAGACCGTCGTGGTCTCAGGCCACAGTGGAGCCAGCTCTGTCTCTTCATTCTGGGGTGAGACACGGTGGACACTTGGCCCTTCAAGGAGCCCTGATGACAGAGGAGAGGGGAGCCCCAGTTGCAGGGCTTAGCCAAGGATAAAAGGCCACTTCCAAGACTCCTCCAACAGTGTGACCCGCCGGGACAGACTCCCGCTCCTCCAGTAGCCTCCTCCGTGGGGTAAAAATGAATCGGCTCCGCAGATCAAAGAAGAGAAAAGTAAAAGTCTATGTGGTGCCTGTCCTCCAGCAGGGGACCTGGCCCAGGCCCAAGCTGTCATTCCCCAACCTTTGCGTAAATCGTAATCTAATTCTGTAAGCAGGTATATACACGGGAGCTGGTTAACTTAGGTAGAATTAAGCTTTGAAACACAAGATAATAAACAGGAGTTAAAAAAAAAAAAAAAAAAGGTCTGTGTGACGGTGGGCAGGCATTCTGACACAGGTTCATCCCGGTTGCTTTATTTTCACGTGGCTGACGTTTGTTGCTTGTAAGGAAACTGCAGAATCGCACATCACCTTGAAAGAGGGACTGGCTTGCAGTGAGCTGGACATTTAGGAGTACGTGGGTTCCAGGAAAATGCCGTGAACTTCAGCTCCCTGACCTGGGTCACGGGAACGCCGTAAATCAGGCCAGACCAATTCCCAGGATGGCCGTTTTCCCTCGGCCCGGTTTCTGGGAATCATGGGTGTCTGTGCATTTCTACCCAGTCCCCAAGTACCAAAAAAATAAATAAATAGATGGAAGGGTTACCTCACCGATCCTTGGCAAAGACCCCTGGACTCTCACTTCTCAGTCCCAAGTGGAAGTTTACTCAGGAGATTCTGATGCAATAGAGAAAAAAGTCAATAAAAGACAAGGGAACCAGTTTCTTGGGGGGCTTCCCCATCTGGCAGGGCTGGAGGGAGGCACCAGGATGCCTAGGGGGGTGAGGGTGGGGCCCTGAGGCCCACAGGTCAGGGTTCAAGGCCCCATCCACTCACTGCCCGTGGGCGAGGGTGCTGGTAGAACTAAATCCCTGTCGCCCGCCCCTGCCTTGGCCCCCTGGGTGCCTGTGGAGGTGACCAGGGCCTCTTGGGAGACGCAGCAGCGGCCGAGGCCTCACTAGAGGGAGGGAAGCCAAGATGGCCCCAGGCAGGATCTGCAGGGGGACCAGGGGCTCTCCAGATGGCTTGTAACTTTCCTCCCCCAGAAGAATTTTGAAATCGGGAGGAGCAAAGCCTGGGAAAAAATGGTTGTCAAATGTTTCATGAAGCGCCTCCAGAAACGTCAGGCTTCAGGTGGGCTCTGTCCCGGGGACTCTCTTCTACTTTCAAGGGTCCTTCAGACAGGAAGTAGCACCCCTGGTGTGCCCGCTCCCCTGGGGACTGAGGAAAAGCCTCCCCCGCTGGAGACCGTCTTGAACATCACGCAGAAACTAGTTCAGAAAAAGAGAAAACACCTCAGTGTTTGCCATAATGATAAACCAAAACCTGTCGAAGATAAAAGAAACAAACAAACACACAGACCTGTCTCATTAGGAACTTAGAAGAAACTCTACGTAAAGTATAAGAAAAATAAATTCAGCAAGGTTTCCAAAGAATAAAGCACATGACAAGGAGGCTTTATTTCTGGACTAGAAGACCAGTTGACACACTGTCAATATGTGTCAGAAGCATTAAACTTGTTCCTAATCCTCCCGAGCCATGCCGTTCAGCCCACCCACAGTCAAAAAAGAAAATAAATAGAATCATCTGAATAGATGCTGAAAACGCATCTGAGAAAATTTAATGCATTTCTGATATTAAAATCTCTTTTTCTGGTATTTAAAGTCTCCAGAAGCTACGATAATGATTTGTCCTCACCCTCACGGAGAGTACCTCTTCTGAAAGCTGACGTGGCAGTCACTGCCTTGGCATGAAAGTCAAGAGCATCCTCACCAACATTCTGTGTTGTAACACTGCCTGGAACACTTAAATGATTCTGTAAAACAAGAAAAAGAAATAGAGACAGAACGACTCGAAAGCAGAGCAGCAACAATGTTATTATTCCGAGGTAAAGCAGTTATCTACCTGGAAGCTTTCCCCCCTCTCCATCACCAAAAAAAAAGAAATCCCTTCAGAACCATTAGAACCAAGGAAACCATTTAGGATAGAGGCCGTTTACTAAGTGAAGATAAATTTTAAGAACGTCCTCATATACGCTAACAATAACCAATTAGATTATATGATGAAACAAAAAAGATGCCATTCATAAAAACAAAAAATAAACAACACCTCCTATGTCCTTAACAAGAAAAGTGAAGGCCTTTTTTGAAGGAACGTCTCGTAGCTGGGGAATCCAGCACAGGGTGTTTTGAATGAGAAGCTCTGCTTACTGTGAGGCTGTTTGCAAATACATACGATTGTGAAGTGCCGTTTCTTTCTCAGATGAATTCCTATGTTTAATGTAATTTTTAATTCAAGAAAGTTATTGTCAGGGATGCAGGGAAGACGAGGACGGCAGAAAGAAGAAATCTATGACAAGGAAACGTGAGGAGGGAAGCTGGGGTGGCCAGATGTGAGATTTCAGAGCTCCGGTACTGAAATCACAGGGGCAGCCTGGGCACCAGAAGAAAGCAGCATGAAGTCGGGCTGCAGAGAGCTCGGAAACACCCCAAATCTCTGTCATCCCCAGGTACAGGTAGAGGGGGGCTATTCAGAGTGTAATTCCAAAAAGAGGGGTTGCCAGGTCTCGCAGGAATAGCCACAGGGGTTGTGAAGACCCAGGCTCTCTGCAAATGACCATGGCCCCCAGCTCTTGAGGGGGCCCTCCTCCCGGCTGCGCCCCACCTTGTTCCTGAGCCCCGGGATCTCTGCGGGACTTGGACCCCACGGCTGGCCTTTTGTCGCAGCCCGTCTGGAACCCCTGCAGGCAGCCCACTCTTGCCTTTGGAGTTACAGTTACACTTGACTGTCTCCTTCAGTGTTCTGATCTAGAGTCAGATGGCAACCAAAGACTGTGAACTCCAGGGCACCGTGAAGAAAGAGGGGCCAGCCCCGCCGGCATCCGAGCCCCTCCCGTCAGGGCCCTCCTGGGTCCTGGCCATCGGCAGGGTCTGGCCAGAGGGATGCGGGCACTGCTCTTCATGCTTCTCGTGAAAGTGCAGGTGGCAGCGCCAGGTTGATCTGTCTTCCAGGTGAAGTCGAGGTCCCCAGTTTCACGTGGAGTCTGTTCCTTCCGGAGATAACACAGAATGGAAACGTTTCCCCAGGACTGTGTGGGTTTCATCTTAATCGTGGCCTGAAAGCTGTGTGTGGCCGCGGGGACAGATCTCATGGAGGGGACAGGATGCTGGTTGGGCAGGGTGGGGTCGGTGCTTTCAGCTGGAAACCCCATGTGCCCACCACCTTTAGGAGCCCAATTTTATGTTTCACTCAATGTTACCTCTGGAGGCTGCGGTGAGAATTTGTCTGTGAAACATACCAAGTGAGGGCACGTGATCGCACAGAAGTGCTGGGACACCCAGTAATGAAAGGGAGACCATAATTCTGAAAAGAATTCTAAGTGGATAATATCAAATGGCACAGTGTGCTCTGTGCAGAGAAAGAACCCAGCAGGCGCCAAAAAGCAGGAAGGGGTCACTGCTGTGGGTGGACACGGCTCTCTCCCCTTTGAGCCTGTGGTCTTGCGGGGACCTGAGCACCTGGAGAGGTGTGGGGTTAGTGCCGTCCTGGTGAGATCAGTGACCAGGGCTCCGCTGGACTGAGTGGAGGCGGAGGGGTCAGAAGTGGATGCCCTGTTGCTAGGGTGACCGTCCCTGCCCTTATCCCCAGGACCGTCTTGGTTCACTCCTGTTCTCCAAGCCTGATCAGTAACAGTGCCCCTGTCATTCTCAAAAGTGTCTCACTTTAGCCGATGCGCCTTGTGGTCGTCCTCTCCAGCACGCACACACATGCATGCGCGCGCACGCACACACACACACACACACACACACACACACACACACACATGCACACAGCCTCCTGCCGGGGATGCCGAGCCATTCTCCAATGCTGGGAAGGGGATGTACATTAGAATTGTTTGTAGATTTTTCTACAATACTCCGTCCTCTCTCTGCCCTGCTGCCCCCTCCCCATTCCAGTGTGCCCAGCTAGGGGGGCGTGTGCTGAAAATCACTCCCCCGCCATCCTGATGTGCTGCCTCCAACCCCCGAAACCAGGGACCTGGCATCAAGCCGGGGGTTAGCAGGACCTCATCCTGAGTTAAGCCCCAGTCCCTGGGCTGTGGACATCACAGCTGTGCAGACCGGGGCCCCTGGTCAGGCCGCACTGGTGGGAAGCATGCTGGACATGTGGAGGGGAGGCGGGGGGGTGGTCAGGAAGGGCTTCCTAGGGCTGGCAGCCCTGAACCAGGCACCCCAAGACCAGAGGACTCGCCACTCCCCACAAGGGAGGAGCAGTGATCTTTCTCGGGGCTTTCGTTTGTGGTTCACCTGCTCATGGCTGTGCAGGTGTCCATGTTGGAGATCCAGACGGGGTGAAGGGAGGCCACCAGGTGGGGAGTGACTCAAGGAGGGGAGGGAGGGAAGCCCCCGTATGCCCGGTGGGCAGAGAAGGACCTCGGACAGAACCCTGGGGCCGCTGACACATTCAGGCAGGGAAAGCAAAGGGGCGTAACTGTTACTGTCATTATTACTGTTGAGCGAGTGGTGGGCGCTCACCCGTCCAGCCAGCAAGCCCTGTGCACTCACATGGTCTAATGGGGGTCGTAGAGAGCAGTCAGCGCCCCTTCACCCCTGTGCCCCTCACTCATCCGTTGATCCACTCACTCTCTTGTGCCCGTAGCCTGCCTCTACTGCAGGGAGGAGTGCGGTGGCTCATACCTGGGCTGGGTTTGGAGGATGTGCCCACCTGGCGTGGGGTCGCTGCCCCCGAGCTGGGACGGGCTCACCTCCCTGGCTGCGAGCTCTCTGCCCCGCCTCTGCTCAGTTCCATTCAGCAAGTCCGTTCTGAGCATCACCTGTGCCTGCAGTTCTGTGCAAGTCCCAGCGGGAGTTATGTGTCTGCACTAGTTTGTGTGAAGGGTGCTTTCTGGGGAGCTGCTCAGCCTTCAGATGGGGACACTGGGCATCACAGGGCTGGAGGGAGGAGACGGTGCCCACCTGAGTGCACTTGGGCTTCCCGTCCACATGCACCGCAGGCCTCACACCACCCCCACGAGTCAGGTAATGCCCTTCTCTGTCTCTCTTGTCTCTCTGTCTCGTCTCTCTCTCTCTCTCTCTCTCACACCGTCTTGTTCAGAGAGGCACACAGAGGCAGGATTTAAGTTCAGGCGCCTCTGGCTCTGAGCCCCTGTCCACACTCCGGGCCCTGCTTTCCTCCTCCTCCCGAGGGCTCTCGCCTTCCTCTCCCAGCAGCCCAGTTGCTCTGAGCCCAGGGCACCATGTGGGACAAGCTGGCCAGCTCTGTGTTCTCCTGGAAGCACTGGAGCCCCGGCCCTTCTGCATCGGCACTGCTGCCCACCTGCACTGACTGGCCTCCAAACTGCCGGGACCTGAAATTAGGCGGCGGCTGGAAAACAGATTAGGGCTTTGTTCCACTTTTGTGCTGTGGCCCAAACAGAAATGCAGAAGCCGTGTGTCCCTCCCTGTGCCAGGGTGCCTGGCCTCACAAAACAGCGCTCAGAAGCATGTGTAAATTTAATCTGGGTGAAGAATGACTCCTGTTATTATCATTTCAGAGCCCCTTAGCCCAGCTCTGATTGGCCTCGGGGCAGCAGCCACCAACACCCAGCTCAGCTTCCTCCCTGCTCTGGCCTCTTGGCCAAGGAGTTAATGATCTGTAAAAGCACTTAAATTCATAAGGAGAACTCCTTGGGAGGAGCGAATTTGTTTGTAACTCACGGATTCATTTTGTTCCATGTGAGGGACCTTTCAGGGAACAAATCTGCTTGGATCACTGAGAAGTGATAACTCAATCTTAAGAGCTCTCCAAGGACAGAGCTTCTTTTAACAAAGTAGAAGGATGCTTCCTGAGGGGCTCTGCAGAAACCCAGGGCAGTCCCAGCTGCTGAGAGCCAGGGCTGCGGGGGGACAGGTAGACTGGTCCAGGTGTGCTCCCAGGGAGAGCCAGGCTCCCAGGGGACACACATCCTAGGGCATCTGGGTTTGACAGTGGAACCTCCTGTGCGATGGGCCCAGGGCATTGTCCTGTGAGGCCCAAGGATCAGAACCTGAGACGTTCGTCGGTTGCAGCTGCCCGGCATGCACAGGGCTGCCCCATCCTCAGAGCTTGAGTCCAAGAGTGTTCAGACAGGGCTGGACGCCCTCTGCTCAGCATGGCCCCAGGGGACTCAGGGAAGGGGCAGTTTGGGGCGAGATGGACATGAACATTTCTTTGATGATTCTTTCCCTCCAGCATCCGTTTTTTCTGCTAATTCTAAAGACCTCAGCAAGGCTGTTGTGTTTCTGGGGCTCCATTTTCTGCCTGTGGTGCCTGATGTCCCTTGGAGGAGAGTGTGGCATTTGTGCAAATCCTGTCTTACTGGGAAGACGGGGCTGGGGACTCTCTCCCCCGACCACTGAAGTCACCCTGTGGCCTGTCCTCACCCAGAAGCGGGGACCTGTGAGCACAGGTGGGGCGGCAGGCTCATGGGAGTGCAGATGGTGGGGTTGCCACGTCACTCATCTTAACTTCTCTGCGGATGTAAAATCCACCGCACGCTCCCGTCTCCAGCTGCTCTCGGAGGAGCTGGGCTGGCTTTCCTCGCATTAAATAGGAGAAATAGAGAGAGAAAAGCGGAAGTGCAGGGACAGGAGACACAGGAGGAGTGATGGCCAGCCCATCCTTCACCGCTCACCAGCTTTTAATTCCAGCAGAAAGAAAAAGATTGGGATTTTGAAGACAGATCAGGGAAAATATTCAGCACTTGAGCAGAAGAGTTTTCTAGAAGCCTGGCCACAGAGGAACTCTGACGCCCGGGGGGAGGTGGGTCAGATGAACCCCAGCTCCTGGGGTGTCCAGAGGGGACCGGATGGGTTTTTGGGGGCGGGGTGCGGTCTCTGCCTTGTGGAGAGGGAGGTGGGTCTCAGGAATGGAAAGCTGTGTTTTTACTGGTTTCCCAGCTGTAAGATGTACGGAACTGGCTTTTCTCTCGTTTTGCATCTGCAAGACGTCAGTAATCGGTGGCCGATCAGAGTTGCTCTCTGAAGCCAAGGGTCCGTGGGCGGCATGTCTGGCTTCAGTCCACCTGGACCCACAACTTTAAGTGCGATTCGCCTCCCCTCCGGTCCCCCGGTGCTTATCTGGGTTCCTTCTAGCCTCCTTCCCTTCAGAAGTATTCCGGTTAAACCAGCCTCCTCCCCAAGAAGGCAGTGCGTGTACTCACAGCATTGAGCATCTTCTGGGGCGAGTGAGGGTTCCACAGCTTTAACCAGGTCTTAAGACAGATTTGTCAGGTGCCAGCTGTGCCCCCGCGGGGACATGCGAATGAGCTCTCAGCTGTCCCCAAGATTCTCAAAAATCACCAGACCCCCAGGGCCGTGGAGACCTCCAGCCACTTCCACCTGGGAGAAGTGAGGTCCAGCTTGGGGACAAGACGTGACCAAGGTCACTCAGATAGCAGGTGGCAAAGGGGAGACAGGAGGGGTTAGCGGGGCCTGATGGGACCTTCCTTTGCGAAGCAGCCTGAGCCCTGAGGCAAGTCCCAACACTTCGGCTCTGCAACTCCTCTTGGGGTAGGCTGCCCTGCCTGTTTACAGATGATGGCTGAGATGAAGGGTCCCAGGGTCAGGCCGATTCAACCCTGTGTCGGCAGAGCTGGACCAAGATGGGCCTCCCCGCAGGGCCTGGGAGTCGTGGGAGCTGCTGGAGGGTGGATGGGAGACGCCCTCCCTGCAGGCAGCTCCCACTCCAGGAGGAGGGGTCCAGGACCTGCACTGAGCACACTCAGTTCCCCTTCCACCATCCACCAGTCACGCCACTTCACCTCCCCTGGGCAGGGTGGGTCAGGAGGCAGAGGGGCCACGGGGTCACCGCTGAGTGTCATCGGTGGAAGAAGACATGGCAGAGTGTAGGATACACACGCAGACGCGTCCCTGGGATGCTCAGGGTTTGGGGTCAGCTTCTCGTGCCTTCAGTGCTCAGACCCTCCCAAACGGGGGAGATGGGGCGAAGCTGTGCCACCTCCTGCTCGGGGTCCCTGCTGCCTGGTCCTGAGGGTCCCCGCCTTACTCTCAGGCTGTCATTGGCGCTGGAGGGGCCCCTCCTCCGGGCGTGGTCCACTCTTCCCGACCTCCCTCCCAGTGCCCACGGGGTGACCTGCCAAGGCCCTGATGGGCGCTGCCTGGTTCAGCCAGTTTTATTTAATCCAGGCGAAGTGGCAGAGGATGAAAAGCTGGCCTCTCATGCGTGTATTGTGCACGTTTGACCAAGGAAAGAATACAGCCCAGGAATTTTATTTGTGGCCCTGCCCCTGTGGCTACGCAGTGTCCTCAGTGTCTGCTGTGTCGGCCCACAGCCCAGCAGAGGACGCCCGGGTCTGGGGACTGTACCTTCCCGATGTCCTGTGGGTTGGCGCCAGTCAGCAGGTGAGATTGCGTTGGATGATCTTGAGGGTGATGATAAGAATTCGCCATCGAGATCTCCGAGAATCCTGCAAACCAGATCGTAAATGCCGCGTAGCCCTGGGGAGGTGGGGTGGGGGGATATTACTGAACACTGTAGGGTCATTTCCTAAAGGGATCCAAGGTAGTTTTTACATTTTTAAAGTATGTTTGTAATTTTAATTTGCAATCTTAACTTATAAAAACGAATGGTTTTCCTGCTAAGATGTAAAATGTGCTGTGAACTTTTTTCTAAAGACTGACAGCACGGCTCCCATGCTTTCCTGCCTGCCTAGACCCTCTCCTGGGATCTGAGTCCCCAGCTTCTAGTGAAATGACATTAAGCCCTGAACCCCTGTAAATATCCAAGGACACAGCTCTACTTAGCGTTAATCATGCCTTCAACTCAGCAATTAAACTTCCTGAAACTCAAACTGAACTATATTGGTGGGGAGAGCGGCTTCCTTCCACATCTTTCTGGTTCACTAAATAGCTTCGCTTTTGCTTCTCTAGCCCACAGTACAGGGTATGAGGGAGAATCCAAGCTCCTTCCCAGAGACGCCGTAGGGCTGCTGGTGCTCAGAAGATGAGCGCAGTGCACACGGTCATCCCTCATCCAGCCCTGAGTTCACCTCGCTCAGAATGTGAGAGAGCCAACTTTTAGGCTGTTTTCTGGAGCCACGGGGATGTTGGGTGTGTGTACGGCACCCAGGCCGCCATTTTGTGTGCAGTTCTGGGTGACGCCCATGAGCTGAACGGGGTGAGCAGGCTGGGAGGCAAGGTGGGGGCAGTGGAAGAGTCATGCATCTGGTCAGTGGGAACCCTGTTTTCAGCACAGAGCCCCACCAGCAGGAGAAGCTTCCCCATGAGGGACACTGCCCGAGCCAGTCTCCCAGCCACACCTCCTGGTCCTGGAAGTGAAGTGACCAAGGTGACTTCTGGGAAAGAGAAGGAGAGGCATTTGTCCAGGCAGCCCTGAAAGACCAAATTTGGAGCAAATGCATTAGCAATGTCCAAGAACATGCTTGGACGAGGACGACACCCCAGGGCAGCGGTGCCAGGAGGACTTCAGTGAAAGGCCAGCTCACGCGAGCCCTGTGGAGCTTTCTTCTGAGCTCAGCGAGGACCCTTCACAAAACCCTGGGACATCGAGCTGCGGGTCCCTCCAGCACGACGAGCCTCCTGAAGTCACTGTCCCAGCGGAAACTTCACGCCAAGGACACCTGCCGCTGTCCTGAGAACCAGGTGGCCCGTCACTTGGAGAGAGGAGAGGAAAGCAGGGGCGGCACCTCGAAGCCGAGTAATAACTCACCTCACCACCCTTGCAGCCGCCACATCATCTCAATAAAACAGGGTGTGAGCTAGTGAGTGAGACCCCGTTGCTACCAAGTTAACGTGGATTCACGTCATTGTGTTCACCTTGGTGTTTTGCCCTTATGGCTGACCTTAAAGACCGTTTTTTTTTAAAGTTAAGTTCTTTCACACATTCATTCAGTATCTGGCTGTCTGCGCCTTTTCCCCCAAAATACCGAGCTTCCCCAGCCGTGATTCTGCTACCTGTCAACCTTCAGGACTCTGACGCCCACGTTTGGAGAAGGTAGTGTAATCAAATGATCAGATGGCTTCCCAAGTGATCATCTACACCTACTTTTGGTGTTTTGGACAAACCTTTGCTCAAAAACCTTGCCTTGGCCCTTGGGGCCGACTCAGCGGCACCACCAACGCTTGGCCCTCCCCCTCCCACTCCCCAGACCCTGTGGTTGGGCAGGGTGACTGGTGCCAGCCAGTGAGCTTCAGGAGGAAGTGGCAGCAGCATCTCCAGGAGGAAGTGGGGGACACTTCAGTCTGTCTTCCACTGCCCGAGTGGCTGGAAGGCCACATGCCCGCAAAGGTGCAGCTACAAGACGGTGGATGGAGACCCTGCCAGCCCGAGTCCTGAGTGCCCTGTGGAGCCGGGCCCCAGCCGGCCTGGATGAGCAGAAACAGCAGAGCAGGGGCCACACGTCGCCCCGGGAGAGGCGGGACCTTGTCTGCAGTTGCAGCCTCGCCACCCTCGCTGCCACTGGACCAGCCCTGTGATGGAGGGAAGACAGTCTGACACCGCAGAGGTCTCTGTCGTGTCCTGGAGCCTCAGACATGTTTACTCTGCTTTGCGAAATGGGTGTGTGCATTGGGAAAACTGTCTAAACTAAGTTGTTTCAGATTCATTTTGGGAGAAGCTCAATTTCTAAAGGCACTTTTCACTGAAGTTTTTAACATACAAAACTATTTCAGAGTGTAACCCTGGCTTCATTTATTTGTTTACCAAACGTGAGCCTCTATACCCCAGATTTCCTTGAAGTAACTCCTGTTAGATGTTGAAAGCGTTTGGGTTGTTCTGTGCCTCCCCTAAGCATTATTCGAATTCTTATCTTTGGTTCAAGGTGTATTTGCTGATTTTCAGAGTCCTGCCTCCATTTGGGGTTTTGTTAAAGCTTTCTTCTGTCTGTTAACTTTCCTCCTCTGTATGTGCCTCCAGAGTTGTGTTTTATTTTAAAGTGGATTCAACCTGAATTCTTTAAAACTACACAGAACATCTGTATCTCATCTATTTATTGACAAAGCTTGATTAAAGAGAGTCTAGAAGGGAAGGTGGATTGCTGGATCTAAGATTTAAAGTAGCTGTCGAATCCCTTTATAAACATTGACATCAACACTGCTTTCCATATTCATGGGTCTGTCTCGGCAAAAGAAATTAGTATAGGATGCTAAGCTGGAGAGTTCAAATGGTAAATAAATGCATTAAAAATGGGCAGATTATGCAAAAGAGTGATTCCCGCTTAAGGAGCGTAGCCTTTGATTTGGTCAGAAACGTGATAGCAAATATTCAGACTTCAGCTACCCTGCTTTGGTCATAACTCCAAGGTCTCATCCCCTGTCTCTGGGTCTTAGCGCTGTTATCTTTCTAATTAAAGTAGTTGCTTCCGGCTTTCAAACTCAGGAGTTGCAATCAATGCAAAAATACAGGGGGATACTTGGGAGATACACAGCTCTGCTTGTCACGTGGGCATCTGTGATTCGCACGACTGACTGTCAGGCTGATTCTTCCAGAAAGGAAGAGATGGGAAGTCTTGGCACTTGAGTGACTGAAAACGTTCTTTTAAGAAGAGGGAGTCCTGTCCGCCTTGGGCAGGTTCCAGGGTGCAAAGAGGCTCTTCTGCATCTGCTCTCCAGTGCCCAGCCATCCCCAGAACTCCTGGAGCCGTGGAGCTGCACTGAGCGGTCACGCCCAGGAGAGCAGCAGGGTCTGATTGAACTCTGCCCCGAATTCACGCCGACTTCTGTGCGACGGGTCCGTTTGGACCAATGTGACTGCCTAACCTCTACCCCCAAACTGTGAATTCAGTAGTTAACGACTGCAGCAAACTCAGGACAGAGGTGACCCTCCTTAGAGAAGGCTGTGGCGTCATGCGTATGAGTGTTTGTACGTGATATTCGTACGTGTGGGGTGTGTGTGTGTGTATGTGGTGCGTATATACACACGTATATGGGATATGATGGCATGTGTGTATACACACGAATACACATACTATCCAAGTACCAAAGGGCCTGAAGCCCGTCGGCCCTGCTCCACCCTGTCCACCACGCCTGCCCGGGTCTACAGCAGAGCTCCACGCACGCTGTGTGCGCAATAGATACTAGTTGTTGAGCGGCCGCATTTCAAAGAAAACTCTATTTGTATTTGGACCGTAAAGTCAGGCTACTTGAGTCGCTCAGCCTGCAGTGCACAGTCATCCCAAACCCCAGGGAAGCCAGAACGTGTGACATGGAACAGGATTCCATCCCTTGAGCGCCAGTGGCCTCATTTGTAACGCCCCCCATGGATTTCTCAGCGCAAGGTGAGCATCCATTACGTGCCAGGTGCTCACTCACCTGGAGCAGGTAGAGCCAGCCCACTTTATAGACAGGGGAGACAGGACCAGTCTGCAGGCTCAGCGATGCTGGGCAGCACCGCCTTGGCAGGACGTCCCAGTGTCAGGCCTGGTCACAGCCCTGGGGCAGAGGTCAGCCCCTCCCTGTCCGGGCATCCAGGGAGGGGCTTTGTTGGCTCTCAGATGCTTTGCTCCGGCAGCCCCCAGCTTAGGAGGGGTCTCCGAAGAGCCAGTGGTTCCAAGAAGCCTGTAGAAAAGAGGGGACACATGGTGTTACCGCACAATCTAGGACATGGGGTCCCACTGAGGTTTGCTTCCAGAAATACATGTACACACACGGGTGGTCACTTCTCATTCGTGCCATCTTCTGTGGCTGTGTGGGAAAATGCAGAATAATTCAGGGTTTCCTTTTTTCCTACTCAAAAATATTTTGAAAACACAATACATTCTGTAAGATTTATTTGCGTCTGCTATAATTTATTTGAGTCTGCTGTAATTTATAAATGTGGGATTTCAATCCAGGAAATTTGAACTTTTAAAAATTGAGCAATAATGAAAGTATTTCTGTATCTCTTTACTTGGCCCTGGGGGCCGAGAGCCGTCTGGGATGAGGGCGTGACTCAAAACTCTTGCGTGGAAGCCAAGGCCAAGAAGGCCCCTGAGAGTACCTGTCCCCCAAGACCTGCCCTTCCCAGAATGGACTGCTCAGTCCCCAGGGTCAGTCAGCACGGGGCCGTCACCAGTGGGCTGACAAGAGTCTCATACTAAGTGAAGTAAGACAGAGAAGGACAAATACTATGTGATATCACTTATATGTGGAATCTAAAACAAATGAGACAAACGAACTTATTTACAAAACAGAAACAGACTCACAGACACAGAAAACAAACTTACGGTTTTACCAAAGTGGGAAGCAGGGTCGGGGAGGAGGGATAAATTAGGAGTTTGGGATTAACAGATACGCACTACTATATGTAAATAGATGAACAAGGACCTACTGCACAGCACAAGGAACGATATTCAGTATCTTGTAATAACCTATAATGGAAAAGAATCTGAAAAAGAGTAGATATATATAAAGAATATATATATATGTGTATTACTGGAGCACCGGTTTGCAGTATACCAGAAACTAACAGAACATTGTAAATCAACTGTCTGTCAATTAAAAAGAACAGAGTCTATCGCCCACATTCACAGGTCCTTTTAGGTTCAGTGCAGACAAAGGAGCCCCTAGATTTGTGTATTGCGCAATTAGAAGTTTGAATCTCAAAAGCAAATGGTTGGGAATTACAGCTCTCTGTTGGAAGGAGAGTGATGGATGCCTTTTTTAGGAGGAAATATCTAACGCTTTTTCCAGAGGCGACACCAACTCCAGGTGCTTTGAAGATCAGCAGGGTAACACTGACCTTATCCGGTGGATGGGGACCCCTGGTTGACCCTCTCCGGCTGACAGCAGACCCCCCTGTTAATGCCCCCGGGACCCCACTCCCTCTACCAGCAGCCGGAGCATCTGTACGAGATTCATCACAGACTTACCTCGGGGCTGGCTGGCGTGAACTTGACTTCTGTTTCTGTGTCTGCTGCCCCTGGGGCTTGAGGGCTCCCAGGTGTCATCTGGGGGTAAGAGGAGAGTCCATCAGATGTCCTTCCCCTGGCAGGCCTACGGGGTGAGCGAGTGAGGGTGTTGGCTTCACCCACCAGCAGGAGGCCATGGCTGTGAGCAGCGCGTGGAAGCCCAGCGAGAAGACACACGGGAGCCACAGGCCGGGGAGTCGCCCTCTCGCTGGGGCCGGGAGCTGGCGGACAGGGCCTGCGGGCTGCCTGGGAGGGGTGGCCGGTCTAGGAACCCCGAGTTCTCTCTGCGTTTGCCCTGAGACACCTGCGCGCCTGTCCTGGGGCCCATCAGGTGTCTTTCGGTTGGAGTTAGTGGCCACTGGGGGCAGGGAGCCGGGCTGTGCAGGAGGGGCTGGATTCTTGCAAGCACGAGAGGTGCCGTTTAGCAGCCGGGCTTGTTCGTGGACCGCTTGCCGTCTCTCTGCCATTTACCTGCTAAGTGGACCGTCCATTCACTCCCCTTCCGCTTCAGCTCTCATCGGCCGTTAAGCACGCACGTTCAGTTTTACTTCACCACGTGCCGGGGTGTTGACTGGTCCCCATGGAACCCACCCCAAGGCCACTGCACACACCTTTCCTCGGGGCCCCAGGGCTGGCCTCCGCCGGGAGGGTCAGTGCTTTCCCACCTCAGCCCTGGCCGCTCACAGCCGCGTGGCCGGTCCGGCTGGGGGTCGCTCACTCACCCCGTCCTGCTTCTATGAGCTAGTTTTACCCGAACCCCTGAGGCCCTTCCACGCTTGAGTGTGGGCTGGTCGATTTCTAAGTACGATGTTTCCCAACAGAGATCAGTTTTACTCAGGTGGTGCTGAGGTTTGAGAATAGGAAATGGGCTAAAAGTAACTGAATCCAGAGCTTGGGAAGCAAAAGGCCTTGCCGAAGGGGTGGGTTAGCCCAGCCCGTGGCTGGTCTGCGGAAAGCTGGGGTATCCCTGTGCCTAGAAGGACATCCTCCCGCCAGGGCCCCCTGGGTGCTGTTGCTTTGTCAAAATCAATCCCATATCTCAAGAGGCTGCCAAAATAAGGGTTCCCAGAGATGGGCAGGACCGGGGATTGGGCCATAGCAGGATTCTTAGTAAGGTTTTTGCATTCTTCTGGATGTGCACACCTATTTGCATAATATTTCAAAAGTAGCGTATTTTTTTTCTGGGTAGTCGGAAAAAGGAGGGCCCAATAAAATAGATTTAGGTGCAGTTATTTCTGTAAACCATTTTGCATTTTAAAAATTGCCTTCTTTTCTGAGATTAATCGGGGAACTAAAAGCTGGCAGTAGTCAGGCAGAGGTTATCGTCACCACCGATGCATTCCTAGAAACAGTGTTTCTAGCCCCCATTTTCGTCGTTCGTGGGAAATGTTCTTTTGCATTTTCCAGGCTGTGCCCCCCCGTAAGAGATGGGGTGGCACGCTCTGAAGACAGCGGGAGTCTGGGTTTCATTCCCAGCTCTCACTCCTCTGCTCTGTGACCCCACTGCTTTGCAGCCTCTCCAGGCCTGGGTGTGTTTACGTTGAAGATGTGGAAATGAGGGCAGAATCCATATAGGAAGCCAGTTCCTGGCACGCTCACTGCCCTCCAAACGTGCAGAAGACTGCTCCCAGCCAGCCCAGCCCCCACTGTACTGGGCCTGCCCTCCCCAAGGTCACCTGCTGACCGCCCCCATGGCCAGGTGCAGGTCCGAGCTCTCCCCTGCGATGCAGTCCTCCCGCCAGCATGGGGCGCTAGCGGCCAGCACCACCGGCCTCTTTCAGATGGTCCACACTCAGTCTCCCCACCTCCCCTGAAAGTGTGGCCCTAAAGGCCTGCAACCCCCAGTTCTGCCCCCGACAGGAGGCACAGAGATGGAGAATGAGGCCCGGGTTTGGGATCCAGAGGCCTGGGTCCAAATCCTAGCAAAGCCAGGTACCCTCATTCCTTCCAAGGGGAGGGTCTTGCTCATAAGTCTGAAGCCCCCAACCCTCTTCTGGGGTTCCAAGCCGCACATCCTGCTGAGTGAACTTAACCTTCATGGTGTCATGAAAGCACTGACAACTCAGCCCGACCAGCACTAGTCTTATTTCCCCACAAAAGCGCCTTCCCTCGTGACCCCCATTTAGTCCCTGGGGTCACGACCCCTCCTGTTGCCCGAGCTGGACCCTCGGTCGCCACTCACCTCTTGCTGATTCTCCAGCGCTGCTGCATCTCCCCAGAGTCCTCAGCCCTTTCCTCCTGGACCACAAGGGGGCCTCCCCATCCTGGCGTCCTTGGGACCGCCCCACCGTTATCTCGGGAAAGCCCAGCTCATCGTGCCGTGCACTGCTTAGTACCCCTTTCATTGCCTCCCCACTGCTCTGTGGGTCCTGCCCATCTCTGCCCCCCTAAAAGTTGCCTTCACCATTACCCCAAATCCTCACCTTCCTCCAGCCCACCTCGCGTGTGCCCGTGCACCCTCGCCTCTGCCCACGAGGCCCTTCCCCCTTCCCACCCAGGACCAGACTCCTTGAAGACCCAGCGCCAGCCCCTGATCCCGTGAAGAGCTCCCCAAAGCCCTGGAAACTTAATCGTCGTGTTCTCTGTACTTTTAGTATGTGCCTTTTAATACTTTCATGATAACATTTCTTATATTTTGCTATAATCATTGTATTTATATTTGTTTGTATTTTAAAGTAAAATAATTGTAGACCTTTACGCACCTGTATTATACCTTCGTTAGAACACATTACATTTTTGTTGTGATAATGTATTTTATCGTCCGTCCCCAAGGGAACTATGAACTAGTTGAGGACAGGGGAGCCTGTCCTCCTCATACTTACAGGCCAACATCCAGCAGGACACCTGATATCAGAAAACCTTCAGTGAATGTCCTCTCGAGCTGGTGCTGCCGTCACTGGGACCCTTGTATCTTCAGATACTCATTTGTCAAATGTGCAGAGACATTTATTAACTCGGTGCCCCCAGGTTTGGACCCGAGTGAAGGGTGTTGTGGGCATGAAGTCGGTCGTGGGAGACGAGGGATTTCCAGCCCAGGGCTTAGCTGACCTGAGTTCTGCTGCTGACTCTGCACCTGCCTGGTGACTTGGGATAAGTCACCCCCAACCCCAGGCCCCCGCCTCCGAAATGATGTCATTGGATGGACCATCCTGAAAGGCACTTACTTCGTGCACCTCCAGCCTGAAATGGGGCAACTGCAGCGTGACTGTTTACCCCACCCTCTAGCACTCATGGGTTTCATTTGGAAGCTGAATGTAGTGACATCTGGAGAAATCATAATTCACCGGTTAAACTAGTTCCTGGGCTTGGAGGCCTGTGGGCCAGGAAGAGGCGGCATCCCCCTCGTCTCTGGTTACTCGGGACTGCTTGCCCTCACTGTCTCTGAAATGTGGGAGGACCCTTTGCAGCGTCGCGTGACTCATGGAGAAGAAATGGGACGGTCTCCCTCCGAGGCAGCGCTGAGGATGGGTCCGCGGGGACCCCTGGCCTTCCTGCCATAACTCCCCTGGGAACTGAGCAGGGCTGGCCCTGGGGAGTCTCGGGCTGCGGGGGGTGGGCTCTGCAGGGCGGTATCTCCAGGCAGTGACACTGGGAGGCACCAAGTAGGAGGGACCTGCCTGGACGCCCAGAGGCAAGCATGCCCCCTCCCCAGCCTGTTCTCAGGGCTACTTCCCCATGGCAGACAGGTCACTGCAGACATAGCCTGAGTCACTGAAGCCAAGCCCAAGCCGGGGCCGGGGAAGAGACAGAGAGAGAGAGAGGGAGGGGGGGAGAGAGCGCTGTTTCCACTTGTAAGTGGATGTGAAGTTCTTGGTCCCCTGGAGAAGCAAGGCCACCAGCTCCCCTGCAAGCCACCAGGGAGCCATAGGAAAGTCCTGGCATCGTAAACGCGGTCATTCCAAAGAGGATTCCTCTTTCTCACGCACGGCGGGCTGGCTGGGGTCAGACGTCTGAGTCGCGGAGCTTGGAGAGAGGGGCCACCTGTCCTCACCCTCCTTACCCTTCCACTGACCCCAGACCCTGAACAGGGCAGGGGCCCCTGGCAGGTGGCGTCTGCAAGCAGGGGGCGTCTGCAAGCAGGGGGCTTGTCTGGGACACAGAGAGGGGGCAGAGAGCACAGGGAGCGTCGGTGGCTCCAGCACAGACGGGCACGGTCCCTCTGGAACCCACAGCCTGCGCCCGTGTCCGGGCAGCAGTCCTGAATGTCACACTCGAGCCGAACGCGCAGGTCCTGGAATCTTTTGACGTCCCCGCAGAGCCGAGAGGAGCAGGCAGTGCCTCAGGCATCCCCGCAGGGCAGCAGAAGCCCCTCCACCCGCTGGGGGTCCTGGGAGCTTTGTGGTATGGTGGGATACCTCCCACCCAGCCGTTCCCGGGAAAGCAGGACTGTCCAGAAGGGATGGGCCAGCCCCCGGCAGAGCAGCTCCGGGTCTCAACTCTGGCCCCATTTGCCACCTCCTTGCCGCTCACTGGCCTAATGAGACTCACATGGCTGCATCCTCTGCCCCACTCTTTAACAAAGGGCCCAGGGGCCTGTAAAGAGAGGCCAGAGTGTCCTGCCTTCCCAGCCGCTGCTTGGTTCAGGGACCACTTACAGCCCCTTAAAGGGCAGGGACTCGCAGAGGGAGGGAAGGACCGGGCGAGGGAGGGAGGTGGGACAGCCGTCCAGAGGAACCTTGTAAAAACGTCACAACCTCACAAGCCCAGTGCTTTCTGCTTTACATTTGCTGGGAGAGGAAGCAGTTTGCCTTTTGTCTGTCCCTCCTTCACCCCACAGGGATATGTCCTTAAACTGCTCCTTTGAAAATCAAGTCGCAGTTAATAGAGTCCAGCCTACGGGAGGATGGCTCTGGGCTCCCTCCTGCCGTTCTAGGGTTTAGAGGTGGATTCCCAAATAGTCATTGGGACAGGGTCCGTTTTGTCGTTTGGCACTGCCAGTTCTCTACCCTTCTGACCCTTGGGGCTTCCAGGCCCGGCTCACAGCCAGGAGAGGTGCCCAGAGGCCACAGGGAGGGAGGGGCCCTGAACTGGGAGGACAGAGGGCCCCCATGTGCAGGGGCAGCTGGACCCCCGCCTCTCCGATCACCCAGGTGAGCCCCGGCCGCTGGTCCCTAAGGGAGGGGGTCCTGTGTACATGCTTTCCCGTTACCCAGGCCTGATTGGAGCTCGCTGCTCAGAGCTTCGCATTCTCTCCAACGAAAGAAAAACCGCTCTTTCCCCACGTCCCTGGACAAACATTTGTCACAGAAACTGCCTTGGGGCAAGCGGCTCTGGGGAACGAGCTTTGTTCGGGCCACCCTCTGGCACTGCCCATCCCGGCCAGGCCAGCAGGCGGCAGGCAGGGAGGCGTCCAGCGCCTGCCTGCACCCAGTGCCCCATGGTCTCTTCAAATCCCCTACCCAGAGGGAAGAAGAAAACCCGTCCAGCTGAGTGGGTGATCCTTCCAAGACTCCCTGCAGGCTGGCACCCCTGCTGCCCACGCATTCAGGTGGGTGATCATCAAGGTGCAGCCAGACGAGCTGGACACGGGTCGGCTGCACAGCTGTGTCCACTGCGTGTCCCGGGCGGGCCCCGGCGGGTCTCCGCGTCTGGGGCTCTCAGGCAGGATTGTAGCGGCTGGCACAGCCTCAGGGCCGGGCAGCCCGCGGGGGCCCCGCCCCCGGCAGGGAGCATGATGAAGCTGGAATTCTTGTTTCTCCACCCAGCCACGTGCCCCGGCAGTCACAGCCCATCGCAGCCGCAGTTCATGTCTCTGAACAGGGATGTGGATGATGTAGGCTGTGCATGATCCCCCACTTCTTCCTGCTCAGGGAGCATCTCCGGAGAACTGGGATTTTGCCAGCGTGCAGGTGCTGATTCCTCAGTTCCGGGCCAGACCTGCCGTCTGCATTTCTCACTGGCTTCCGTTTGTCGCTGACCCTGCTTGTCTTGAGGAGCAGAAGCTTAGAATAAACGGGAGTCCGAGTGCATTACAGAGTGCGGGTGTTACAGGGAGCCTGGGGCTCCTGGTCACCTGGGTGACCTTCACCTCTGCTGTGTGTCTGACCTCCTCATTGTAGCCCCTCTTGCAGCAGGTATCTATTGAGCACCTACTGTGTGCCAGGCACTGCTCCAGACCCTGGGGACCCAGCTGGGGAAGAATAGCGCCCTTTGCCCTCTTGGGACACAAAGAGCGTTGACCACAGCGTCTTACCTGTTTGTCGGGTTTGCAGTGGGGGGGGTTGTTAGATCATTTGTTGCCATGCCTGCAGAGACAGAGCCCGAGCTACTTTTCATCTGATGGAAGACGTTTCCTAGTAGTGTTTCCCAGGAGCGGGACCTGATAGGTATACTTCCTGAGGTCTTAAATACCTCATGTTTCTTTCCCTCCCCACGGCGTCCATGGATTCTTGGGGAGCAGAGCTCCAGGGACGCCATTCTTCTCCACAGAAACTCTGGGCGTCCTGGGATTAACAGTTAGCGGGTAGTATGAGCACAGGGGAAGGCACCCCAGTCTGGTTCTTTTTTTGTTTCTTTTTATGTCTGGAAGCCTGTAGGAGGTTTTCTCTAGTCTTAGAATCCAGAACTTTGTGATGTGGCTCTGTTGCTTGTCTTGTTGGGTTTCCTTTCCAGAACTCGGTGCTCCTTTTAATCTGAAACCCTCGATCTTTCTTGAGCATGGGGACTCTTCCGTCGGTATCTCTCCTGTGACCGCGTCCGCTTCCTCCTTTCCACATACCTTGTCTTTTTGCTCAGATGCCGGGAGATTCCATGAGTCAGTCTCCAATTCATTAATGGTTTTTCATCAGTATCTCTTTTGCTATTTTGTTTCTATTATTTACAAAAATGTCTACTAATATTCTTTGTGTGATTTCCAAGAGCGCTTTTCCTGTCTCCTGGTTGTTCATGCCCTTTCAAAGCAGCATATTCTCATTTTATCCACACATACTCCTCTGGCTCCTCCCAAGATGATAATTTCCGCTGTTTTGAAAGCTGGATCCCCATTCGCTGGGCTGTCTGTGTGGTGCTCAGCTTGGCAATTTCCCCACTGTGGTCCTCAGTTGTCTGATGCGAATCATCGTTTGTTTTCTACTCGTATTTACGGCACGTTTTGTTGGTGATACAAAGTTGGCTCTGTCCCTCCAAACCACACTCTTGGGAGCTGTGTTCAAACGGTCAGGAGGCTGTGGGCAGGCTCGGCCAGGGGACAGAGGGCCCCCGTTGAAAAACAGTGCAGAGGGGAGGGGGGCTGGCCCGTGCAGAATGGGCGAGACCCACCAGGGAAGGTGGCAGCTGTCAGCTCTCCACCCCTGGGTCCATCACTACTCATCTACCCCTGGCACATTCTACCCCCGCCCCTGCACAGTATACCTGAGAGGCCAGGTGTCCAGGGTCTTTGTTTTAGGCGTAGTGAACGGGAGGAGGGGGCAGCAAGGGCAGCCTGACGGGGGGAGCCCCTTCAAGTGAGCTGGGCAGTGCCAGGGGCCTGTGGAGGCAGAGATGCTTCCACTTTTCATGCTGAAGGGGCAGTGAGAGCTGGCACGGCGCCCTGGATGTCTGCCCTGTGCTGGGGACTGTGGCCACGCCCCCGGGCTGCTGTGAACAGTTCCTGGTCTCCTGACCCTCGCCTTCTGCCCCCAGTCTCCACTGGCAAAGCCGCAGGTGTGCACATGTGTGCGTGCGTGTGCTGTATCTGACCAGGAGACATTTCACATCTGTGATCCTCTCCCTCTACCCTTATTCCTCACCCTTCCCTTCTGGTTGCAGAGTCTTAGCTGCACTTCCTCTAAAAAAGCTGTCACTGTCTACCCTGAGCTCTAGTTGTTTATAAACATGTTACTCCTCCCCCGCTAGATTGCTCTGATTCACCTCTGAGCTTTTTAAACAGCTAACAGCATTCCTGGCACATGAAAGATGCTCAGTACATGTTGGAAAGATAGATGGGTAGATGGAAGGGTGGATGTGGGGATAGATGGAAGGATGGTGGGTGAATAGAAAGAAGGAAGGGAGGCAGGGAGGAAGGATGGTGGGTGGATGGAGGGATAAATGGAAGGATGGTGGGTGGATGGATGGATGGGGGCGTGAATCAGTGAATGGATGGAAGGCCTTAAAATGAATGCTTCCCTCTTAAGCCCGCCCCTGCCTCACTTTCTGGAGAACTTTGTTGATGTGCCCCTCCCTGTGTCAGGCCCTAGGGATACAGATTCGAATAAGACCCTCGTTGCTTCTCAGTGCCCAATGGTTGGTGTGGGTGAGAGAGGGGGACGGCCAGCCTCTCAGTCCAGCCGCTGCCCGGCCTCTCTGCCTGCCCCGCTTCCTGGCCGGGCAGACAGATGCAGCGTGAACTGTGTACAGGACACGCGCACACGGTTTCAGGTGGCTCTCACACGTGGGAGGCTGCCGGGGCCCCAGATGTTTTTCATTTGTGGCTGAGAACGCCGTCCATGTCAGCAGACACAGCTGGGGTCAGGGTGACATCAGGGCGGTCGGCCCCGAAGGCTCTCGGTCAGAAAGACTAATGAACCTGCCGCTCGCTCCTGCCCAGGCCCTGGGCCCCGCAGGCATGTGGAGTGAACCCTGAAACCTGCGCTCCTGGGGCGGCCCTGTCGTTCCTGGCTTTGCACGGATGATGCTGTATTTCCCCTCGGAGGGCTGGCGCAGCTCATATATCAAAACCTGCTGTGATTGTTTCCTCCCACTGAGGAAGGCTTCCATTTAGCTTTCTCTAGCTGCCCCCCTTATTAATTATCTAATTACAACCACATTCTCCAAGAGAGAGCAGCCTTTGACTTTCTGCCCAGGACCACTTAAAAAGGCTTACATATTTGGAGTGCTCTGAACTTGAAAAAAAAGAAGTGCATGTGTGTTTCCACGCACTGGAGTTTGAGGGAAAATGTGTCTTTGCTTTTTTGCAGAGCTTTGTCTTGAGGCAGTAAAGGTTTCTAGAGTTCCCCGATCAGCTGGGCTTTAGTGTGGAGCTCAGGGTTCCACGGGGAGGGAGCTGGGGGCGCAGGAGGTCAAGGCACATACCTCGTGCTGCCCCTGCCCAGTGGCATCAGGCCACACACACCCCCGCCCCCCCGCCACACACACACACGCTGTAAATTTGGGATTGGCTGCAAGCTGGCTGGGTGTGCTGTAGAGCTGGGTCCTGCAGGACTGGGCAGTCAGCAGTCCACGGCCCCAGAACAGCAGGCGACAGGCCAGCAGCTGCCCCAGCCATGCGCTGCCTCTTTGGGGTGAGGTGAGGGGCCCACTGTGCTCACCCCCAGGGACCTTGCCAGCGCGTGCTGAGGTCCTTGGCCAGGTGCTCGTGCCCCGTGATATCCCCGGGGCCCTCCCGCCATCCCCACTGCGGAGACGTACGACCTTGGCTTACGGGGCTGCGTCACTCACTCTGTAGTCTGGTGCTCGGACACCCTGGCCCAGATCTTCTCTCCGGCACATTTTCTCTAGGACGCCTATGGGCGCAGATGGCAGCCCGTGAGGTCCTGAGCTCCCTGCCCGCGGGACCCGCCCAGCACACGCCCCCTCCCTCTGCGACATCACTTGGTCTTCCACCTCCCTGTCAGCAACAAGCTTCACTCCCCAGTGGGAAGGCAGGAGTGTTTCTGGTAGAGCGTGGCCTTTGTCACTTGAATTGGTTCCTGGGAGCCTCACTGGCCAGGTCCCGCGGGAGGTGGTGGACATGGGGGTGAGGGGCTCCGGAGACGGCGGCTGGAAGCTGGCCCCAGAGCGGCATTTTGATCGACCCACCTGCACTTTATGGATCAATTGCATGAGCTCCGGGGCTTCGTGGGGCTGGGGATTCAACAGTTGTGTATCTTGATTGCACTGGAGGGTGCCAGAATCCACAGGTGATGAAATAGCCTGGCGCACGTGCACAGACACACACACACACACACGCAGCTGGGTACAACCTCCTCCCATCTCAACACACACACACACACACACACACACACACCTGGTACAACCTCCTTCCACCACCAAACACACACACACACACCTGGTACAACCTCCTTCCATCCCCAACACACACACACACACACACACACACACGCACGAGTGAGGTGTGAAGAAGCCTCGTGCTGTGCCAAGGTCCCTCTTCTGTTTGTGATGCTTCACGAGACTAGTGCAAGGTGATACCAGTGGGGGAAACCAGGTGAGAGGTGCATGCGACCTCCCTGTACACTTTTGTTTTGCGTTGTCTGTGAATCTGTAGTTTT
Organism: Delphinapterus leucas; assembly: GCF_059928025.1. Taxonomy (NCBI): domain Eukaryota; kingdom Metazoa; phylum Chordata; class Mammalia; order Artiodactyla; family Monodontidae; genus Delphinapterus; species Delphinapterus leucas. The sequence continues at coordinate 2,476,961 of NC_143136.1, read as the reverse complement.
TTCAAAAGCACAGCTGTAGAAATTCATCCCCCTCTGACAGCTCCTGCCCAGCGGCCGTCCCATTTCTCTGCGTCCTCGCCCCCACCCCTCTGCAGCTGGCTTGGCTCACACCGCTGTCCTGAAGCCCCTGCAGCCGCCTCTCCCCAGCACCCCTTCCCCTTCCATGGTGGGCTGCTCTTCTCCGTGGGAGCTCCACTAGGGAGCGGCTCACCCACGGGGTCAGCACCGCCCTGCAGGGCACCTTGGGGGGCAAGGCTTTGGTGGGCACAGCAGACAGGAGATTCAGCCCTCTGGGTCTGGGTGCAGCCGGAGAGGGTGGAGGTGGGGAGGGAAGGGGGGCTCCAGGCCTGGTCTGGGTCCCTGGGGGCAACGGCCTGCAGGTGCCCAGTGGCCCTGACTACTGGTCACCTGTCCAGCTTCTGCCAGAGCAGACAGGGAGCAGACGGGTGCCAGAGCGGCTCGCACGTGTCCCGTCCCGTCCGGGGGCTCCTGAATGAGGGCGGTCCCTGGACACCGAGAGATGCGGCGGCTTCTCAACCTCCCTCTACCTTGTTTTCCAGACTGTCCCGCGGGGCTGAGCGCACGTGGAACTGGGGTGCATCCGAGTCTGTAACTTCTGAAACCCGAATGACCTCCGGGAAACCGCCCCCTCAGTGCTCCAGCACGGTGCCTAGACGAGGGCACAGCGACAGAGCCCGGACCGCACGGCCCCGTCCCCGAGACGGGCCCCGCAGAGGAAGTGGCGCACATGGTCTTTCTTGCCGGTGACATGTTCATTGTCGTCCTCGCCACTGTTTGAGGGTGGGAACAGACCCAGGCCTGGGTTTTTTTTTTTTATTTTTATGTTTTGAGGGGGCGGGGATTTATTATTTCTGAAAATCGCTAAATTCAGGAACACATTTACAAGGATTTTGGATTTGTATTTCCCTCTAAGTGCCTTTTTTTAGTGTATATTTTAAAAAATAAGCCAGAAATGCCTTCCTGTACAATTCTGTTTAAACTGGACCAAGGCTCTCAGAAAAAGAACCTCGTGCTCCCTTCCCACCCCCAAGCCCCTGCATGATTGTTTCAAGGAAGCCTGGAATTCTTCTCACTTCTCCCCTTTCTCTTTCTCCATGATTTGCTCAGCTAACATTTTTTTTTTTCTGTTTCAGTGTATATGTTGCTTATTTGTTTTATTTATTGAGATATTTGTAACAAGCTCAGTGACTGCAATGTGGCTGTGTATTCTGCTCCCTCCCAGGAACAATAAAGACGTCTTTGCAGTCCTGGTCCTCCGTCTCTTCTTTTCTCTACTTTGCAACACGAGAAAGGGCCTGAGAAAGTTGGGACGGGTTGCAAAAATAACTATCATTTCACTTTAAAGGGGACCGGAAAGGATGTGAGACATTTTATAGCATACATGATTGTAGAACTTTCTAGAAACTACCAACACTAATGCAGTTGAGTGTGTTAACAGACCCAGGCCTGGCAAAGCAGATGAGTTGGCCTCAGCCCCTCTAGGTGCCCATCTTCTCACCTACCCACGCCCCAGACTCAGTTGCTAGAGGTACGCTCTCCAGACCATTTCTTGTTCTTTAGATCAAGAGTCACCCATCCTGTGTCCCAGGCCTGCTCTTCAAGGTCAGTGCTAGCCAGTGCCAGCGCTGCAGAGCCTTCCCAGGTGGAATTCCTTACTCTCCCCAGACATGACATCCATGCCGTCCTTCACACTTCTCCCAGTGGGTTACAGTCTGCTCTGCATATGTCCAGTCCCCCTGATAACATGAGCTCCACAGGCAACTGTCCCACCCTCCATAGCCCTGTATATGCCACTGGGCCAGGTTAAGGTTGCAGCACTTGTATGTGCAGGTAAGGATGGAGCGCAAGAGCAGAAGTCCCAGGAAGGCCACAGTCCACAGTCTGCATCCAAGAAGGAGAAGCTGGCTGGGGTCTGGTCTAGGCGGGCAGGGAGACGGTGCAGACACACTCCCTGTGGGGCAGGAAGTCCCGTGCCCCACCTGCTGGCCTCCCTACTGTGTCTGTGGGCTTCACTGGGGGTTGGGGAGTGGCTCCCAGGTTAAGGGCTTCTGGTGGGGGGAACTACAAGTCCATGGGTCACCACCTTGAGCCACCAGAGACATGTCTCCTGGGGGACAGCCGATACCTGGGGCTGCTGGGTGGAGCTGTCCACAGATGAGAGGCCACACAGATCCCACCCAGCTCCCAGACGGGGTTCTCTGGCAAGGCTGTGGTGGCCCGTGAGCCCTCGTACCCCTGTCCTACTTCTGCTCCCAGGCCCACCAGAAAGGCAGGAGCTCCAGAAATACCAGCCTGTCCTCAACTTCCATCACCTGGCTGGCCCCTAGGAGTAACTGTGGTGCAGCACCTGGAGGGGTCCCTGCAGCACAAGCCCTAGCACCCACTGCACACAACAAAAGCAGGCGTGCGCGTGCGCGCGCACACACACACACACACACACACACACCTGGAGCTGAGACCTTGGGAAGACAGAGCTGGGCAAGCTGCCATCCTGGCAATGAGACTCCTGCCCTGTCCAATGCTATCCCACAGGGTCCTACAGAGGCCTTTGGAGGCCTTGAAGACTGCAGAGGTCATGGTCTCTTGCCATGGAGAGATTAAAAGAACACCAAATCATTATCACCTAAAACTTACGGGTGGGGTGGCCAGAATTTCTTTCTCGATTTCCAAATTGCGAAATCCATGCTCCCTCCTCCCAGAGCTGGAACCAATGTCACCCTGCAGAGTGACCAGCCCCTGGGTCTCTACTGTGGGTGACCAGGCCCTATGAACCTCCCCCACACAAGCCCAAGGCAGAGGGCTTGGCTAGGGGTGAGGCACAAGAGGTACCCATGCAGGTGACGCACGGCCCCCCTTGGGAGAGTCAGGGGACCCCCAGGCCAAAGTCCAAGGAAAGAACCCAGGGCATATATTGGGGGACCCGGGAAAACTCTACTCTTTGCCCCTGGATCCCCTTCCCCATCCAGACACAAACACGCTCAGAGGAAGCCCCACTTCCTCCAGGGCCCAGACCTTATAATGAGAATAGCCCTACCCCCTATCCAGCGGTTTTCTATTCACTCTCTACGTATCATGTTGTCTTTGAGTTCTCACCTAAATATGTCTCCCTCCCTCTACCTAATCAGGCGGGTTTTCTTCATAGACATTAAAATTGTCACCCAAAAAGTTTCCGTGGAAATATGGAAAGAGGGAGCAATACGTACGTCACAGGAAGCATTTTCCAGAAGGAACAAGCCGTGTCCACCTGGGTCTCGGGGACTGACAAAGCCAAGAGTACAATTCTAGGCAGGACCTGAACACACGTCACAGAAGAGACATCGAATAAAACGCCTACATTTCTGGGTTCCACCTCAAAACAGCTGGATGAGGGCATCGAGGCTGCCCGTTCTCCCACAGCTGCTTCAGGTCTGGTGTAAGGAACAGAGTCCACTGCACTAACGCCCCCATGGCTGAGGGTAAACGCCATCATTAGTATTTGAGGATCCTCCTCCAGGAGTGACACGGCCAAGTGTTTGTATCTCAGATAACACACTCACCTGGATATTGTCTGCCTTTACCTTAGAAGCAGCACATAGATTCCATTCATAGTTTACCTACTCACCAGCGGCTCTGGGTCCATCTGCTTAAATATCCCTCTTGTTGCCATGCTCTCCACCTTGGACTGTGGCCCCAGAGCATCAGAACGGTTACCCGCTCCTCTCCTTCCCCACCTGAAGGGGAGGTGGGAGGGCCCGACTTGGAGCCTTGAGGATTTCAGGTTGTCTTGATGCCATGACCCACCGTGGCCCAGGGTTAGGAGAGTGGTCGGGCTCTCTCTGCCTTATCCGGGGCATAGAAACGCGTGGAGCCCGAGCCCTGGGGCTTCTCAGCTTCCCTTCCCAGCCTGGAGATGGCTGCTCTGCCTTGGTTACCTCAGTGGTTACTTCATGGTGGGAGCTCAGGGGCAGGGGGGCTGGAGAGACACAGGTGGGGATGCGGGAGGATGGGGGACCGCAGAGGCCAGAGGTGCCTGTGGGGAGGGAAGAGTGGGCCGGCCCCAGGTTGAGAGTAGGGGAGCAGAGTTTCGGGGGGACGATGATGGTATTGAAAGTGGCTGGGGAGACAGAGGTGTTGAGACATGTGCCCCCCATGAAGAACACACCTTCCCCCCATACGTTTCTCGGGATACCAGTGAAGATTCGGAGTATCTCAGCATTAGGTGGTTTCTTTATTAAGAGGTGACTCCCGTATTACAGGGACGTCTGGAGGCAGGGACAGGTGCTAAGCTGGGCGCCCACATGGGGAACGTGGTGGACGTCTACCCTGAGACTGTGGGGACACTGAGGGAAGGACAGGCCAGGCAGGCTGGGCCTCAGGAAGACATCTTGGAGAAGCAACCAAATGAGAAGACAAAGAAGTGATAACTGATGCTCAAGCACGGAGAAAAAGATCCTCAAAATAGTAAAGCTACGAGCGCTCGCAATAGTAGAAGCATCCACGTCTTGTCACCACAGGAGTATCACGTTCTCCCCACCTGTCTTGGTCTCCCCAGTGACAACCCGGGGAACAGCAGTGCCTCCCTTGGGTGGTTGTCAGGACCGGGGAGGGGGGCACTCAGCACGTTTCCTGGCACCCAGTGAGTGTCCAGAGTGGGAGCCATGGTTTCTTTTTTTTTTTTTTTTTTCCGTATGCGGGCCTCTCACTGTTGTGGCCTCTCCCGTTGCGGAGCACAGGCTCTGGACGCGCAGGCTCAGCGGCCATGGCTCACGGGCCCAGCCGCTCCGCGGCATGTGGGATCCTCCTGGACCGGGGCACGAACCCGTGTCCCCTGCATTGGCAGGTGGACTCTCAACCACTGCGCCACCAGGGAAGCCCGGGAGCCATGGTTTCTGATCCCAGCGGGGAGCGGCTGCCCACTTCCCCTCTCTCGAGCTCGGTTTCTCCTTCTATAAACTGTGCCGTGGACCAGTGACCTGTGAAAGCCGTTCAGGTTTGTTATAGGTTCAGTTGTGTCCCCAAGTTCATATGTTGGAGTCCTAACCTCCTTTGAATGTGACCTTATTTGAAGTTAAGGCCTTTACAGAGGTCATCAAGTTACACTAAGGTCGTTAGGGTGGGCTGCGTCCCACGTAACTGGTGCCCTTATCAGAAGAGAAGATTAGGGCATGGGCAGAGGGGCAACCATGTGCGGACACAGGGAGGAGACGGCGTCTACGAGCCAAGGAGGGAGGCGGAGACAGATTCTCCCTCATGGCCTCAGAAGGAACAGCCCTGCCAATACCTTGATCTCAGCTTCCAGAGACACAACATGTTTATTGTGTAGGCTGCCCAGTGTGTGGTGCTTTGTCATCGCAGTCCTGGACAAGGCTGTAAGTTTCCTGCCCGTTTGTCTACTTTGAGAATAAAATAGAGAGAAATGAAGGCAGAAATGGAAGGAACTCGTGGGGTTGGCATTCCTTCCCAAACTGCAAATGCATGGACGCCACAGTGGCAGGTTCCAACCAATCGCAGCCCTGGTCCCGGCTTCTCGGGTTGCAAGGAGGGAAGTAGGGGTGCAGCTGAGGAAGACAAAGGGGTCTGATGATGTTGGGGTTGAAGACTAGCTACTTGGACAGAAGTGTGGCACTGACCGGAGAGGGAAATTACGTGTGGACCCGGAGAAGAAGTGTCCCTCAGCCCCTCCCCGCCTGTGGGAGAGGGGGAGAACGCCTTCTGCCCTCACTTTGAGCACGTCCGCCTGCAGACAGCCATCCTCCACAGAGACTAGCTGAGGCTGAGAAACCAGGGCGCTTGGCCGCTCGCAGATTTAGGGCCCGAAAGAGACACCCTCTCTCTCTCGGTGAGTTTCCACTCCACGTCAGAGGTGTCCAGCCTCGAGAGCTCTGTGGTCACCTCTCCCTTTGAAGTAAAATGTCCAGCTTGGAGCAAAAACCATCCAAATACAGGCACACATGCTTCACAGGCTGAGCTCCTACTTAAAGTGCACTTCTGGGGGGGCAGACCCCGTCACCCGACCCCCCCCCACCAAACTGCGGTGAAGTAGGACGTCACCGCAGTTTGGGAGTTCCTTTCTTGGGGCGGCCAGTGGAATGAGCAATCCGATCCTCCCCTGCTGAGCTCAGAGCTGCTGTGGAAGACTTCTGGCCTTTCTAAGTGATTTCCTGGTTCCTCTGGTCAATTTAAATTTATGAAACTCAGGGCTTCAAAATCAAGGTTTGATTTAAGGGAGGAAAAGGCGCGATTGCAGGACCATAGAGACTTAGTGTTCCCCAAAGCCCCGCACACCCACGGGGTGGAAGGGAAGCGGCCAGCTTGAACTGTGGGCCCGCTACCGTCAGACCAGAAACCATCTTCGGGTATTTTTACACATGAAAATGTTTCCCGTTGGAATGTGGCAAACTGGGTCTGTCTCCTTGGGCAATAACAAAATCAAAGGGCATGTAGAGATTAACTTGCCGAAATCCCAAGAGACCGTATCAGGAAGAAGGGGGAGGTGGAGAGTTGAAGGGCCGAAATCTCCACTGTTACAGGTTTTGCAGTAAAACGTGTGCCCTTCGATGGTAACTCTTGCTTTTCCGTGAGTGTGAACTGTGCTCGTGGGTGATGATTCTTCTTCTCCAGCAGCAGCTCCAGAAACTCTTGACACCTAAGTTTTGCTGGAAGGGGGCTGAGCTGTTAGCATCACAGCCTTCTCTCTAGACTGGAGGTTGGATGCGTCTTGCTTCCCGTGCTGTGGTCCGGCTCTTCTAACTGAAACGTTCCAGGCCGAGAGGTCTCCAGACAACAGTCATGGAAAGAGAGGCTCAGAATGGGGTGCAAGATGGGCTTGGGCTGGGAACCCCTCTGACGGGGTTTGGGCTGCAGCACCCATAAACATGTAAGGAGAAAACGTCAGCAGGTGTTCCTGACGAACGGTGTGGCCTGGCACCTGGCCCCTCCCTCACAGGTTACTCCAAACACACCTTCCGGACCCTCCGTCACCCATGGCCCGGCCTTGGCGCACAAGGGGCAGGCTCCACCCAGAGCGACACTTGGCATGCGTGGCCTGGGCGACAGTGTCCCGCCATGGTGGACAGGGACCAGTCCGGAGCTCCCCGCTGGGCTCCAAGGACCTGGAGCTTTGCCCGGCTGCACTCTGCACTCCCTTTCTGCCATTCTGCTGTTGGCATCAATCTGCACGCTTTGCCCAGGTGTTTGGGTCTTTTCCCAGCATTGCCGTGCAGCCCACGTAACCTGCTGGAAAGGCTGCAGGTTGAGTGAGAGGTGAACAGAGCTCTGAGCAGCCGCTCCTGGGAGGCAGGTGGATGTGCTGACCCAGGAATGGGGGAGACCTCTGTGCTCCCATCAGGGTGCAGCCGGCCAAGGCCAGGGCATGGCTGTCCACGGGCCGGAGAGCATCAGGATATCTTAGCCGTCATGCTCCAGGGTTGAGACTCAAGTTCACCTGGTGCTGATCAGAGAGGACCAAGGAGGGCAAGTGAGACAAACCTCCCCCGGGAGGGCCCAACCCTCTCCGCCCTGAATAAGGTCTCCCTTTGAGCCTCGGAGAGCCTGTCTCTGCACACCAAGCAGTGAACAGCCCACCCAAAGAAACAGGGGTGGTTTCGGTTCTGTTGTTACTGGTGATTTCTGTCTCTTCTTGGTTGTTCTGAAGCTGTCGTTTGCTGCATGTGTCATACCGTGTTCCCGGACACGCAGGGCAGAGTCACTGTTGGAAACTTACTTTGGGGTCCCAGTTTCCTCAGCTGTAAAATGGGGATAAAACCCCATTGCTACCTCTCTCGTGGGGTTTTGTGACAATAAGCAAGTTAACCTGTGTAAAAGCATCTCGTGACTTGACTCATAATCAGTAGATTACCAGCAAGACCCTGGAATGAAGAGACACGTGATACCACGCTCTGGTAGCACAGGCTGAGAGTTTTGCTTGTTTCTCGGGTTTGTTTTTTAACCAGGTGATTGATTTTAGGGGGCGGGGACGAAGCAGGAGGGAGCCTGGGTCTCCCTTCACACGTGCCATTCAGTAGAGAAAGTCAAGGAGAGTGCTTTCTCTACACAGACCCCAACTCCCAAACATTCTTCAGTTTCTGTTTCAAAACAGTGATTGCGCTATTAGCAGAAGCTTAGCTAAGACAGTGGGCCAGGTCCTCGGAAAACCAGCTGAGAGTAAAGTTTCAGCCGGGGAGAGGAAGGGCCAGCAGAGACTCCCCTGCCCCAACATTCCCTTCTTCCTCGCCACCCTCCTGGTCCCCCCAGCAGATGGAGAAAAGTCACTCGTGGTAGCGGGGGCGGGCAGAGGCCGAGAGATGCTCAGCTTAGTCAAACGTCTACATGAGTGAAGAAGAGGAAAGGCGTTGGAAGAAGGCGCTTTGTAAGAGGCACGTCTGATGCTCCTGGGCTTTCCTGGAGGAGCCTCGGCTAAGCGCAAGGTCAAAGGACCGCAGAAGAATGACTCCAGAAACTGTGCTGTACCTGGGGAGGGTCAGGTCCTCAGGGTGGCGGGGACAGTGCCTCATCTCAGGCCCAGGAATGAACTTAGGGAAGACAGCGACGTGACTGCCCATCTCACCTGGCTCCGAGCGGCTGGTGATTAGAGCATGTGCTCACAGCAGCTCTCAGAGCAGTGCTGGATGGGCTTCTCCTCGGAGCCACCCCACTTCACGGGGTTCTGCATCTTGGGATCCTAAGGGGAGCCCTTCAGCAAGTGGTCCCCACACAGGTGCCTTCCGGTGCATGGTCCCTGCAGGGCCCCATCACCTGGGGAACCTGGGGGCTTGAGGAAAATACCTCTGGATCCAGGAAAATACTGGATGGGGGCTCAGTGAACCTCAGGACTCTTGCTGGGTTCTTCTTCTTCATGGCAGAGTCGGGCTGCAGGGACAGGTCCCTCTGCAGAGCCACTAGCTATGAAGGGGGAGCAGTGTGCCTGAGTGCTGGATCAAACCTCTCCTGAAGGTCCCCGAACCTATGTCCTCTCCCCTGAGGTGACCAGTACATGGTCCTTGTTGTTTACATCCATTTGAGCTGAGCTCCCTGTCAGTTTACGATGCAAAAAGTCCTAACAGAGAGTGCGCTCCAAACTTCCACCAAAATAGGAATTAGATCATCGTTTGCTAACAATTGTCATGCTTGCAGAATTTTATGAGGGAAGAAAGAAACCTTTTTGACATATTGACATCATAATAACCCACATCCAAATAGTAACCTTTACAGCGACACTGGGGAAAATAGAACTGCTGCCAGGTGTGACGATCTGGGAATCCAGGTGAGTGTGAGGGTCACCTTCACACCTGTCCAGGCCAGGAAAGGCCTATGTGCTTTCCCGTTCCTACCATTAGAAGAAGAAAGACCCAAGAGACAGTTCTCTGATTTGACAAAACACAACACAACAAACAACCACAGCAAATAACCCATTTTCCCTGTTTCCCCATCTGTGAGGCAAGGGTCCTGGAAACCAGATGTAACCTTCAGGGCTCTTGAGGACATAAATGTGACAACACATGAGCAAGTCCCCTGGGAAGGGCAACGCAGACATGTGTTCTCATTTTGGGGGGCTGTGTTGATGCCGCACCTTCTCAATGCCCAGAGATTGGAAGAAACTTGGGAAGATGGAAGATGAGTGTCGAGAGCAGAGTCCAGTCTCCGGGCTCCTGATCTAAAATGTACCAGGATCAGGTATGCAGCCAGGGCTCGCGGACTGACAGGTGGGCAACTCCCATCTCAGCCCGACACGCTAAAGATAAACATCCTCTTGGGGTCCAGGTCCCCGAAACCTGTGCTCGAGCTCTTCTTGATCTGTGGTGACATTCCCGCTGCTTCCAGACCAGGTGAGCCCCGTGAGCAGTGCTGAGGCCTCGGGGAGGTGACGCGTCCGTCCTGAGACTCACGTCCTCTCACACCACGTCAGATGAAAGCACTCCACCTCCCAGCAACAGGGGGTTAAATATTGACTCTGCACACAGAATGTTTTTTCTCATTATTCTTTTTTAACAGATTCTCCATAAAACAGGATGTTACTTCTTTCGTGTTGTTACTGCTTTATTTTAGTTCAGATTTTGAAAACACATCATTTAGATGCCAAGATTAACAAAATCTGGCTCTTTATGATGTTGGGAATTGACCCAACAATTCACAGATTAAAAAAAAAATAAAGCAAAGCTAGTCAAGCTGGAAAAAGTTGCACATTCTGTTCGTCGGATGATCTGCTGACCCCGCAGACCCAGTTCCTCCCATTGTCCTTTTGGGGAGTTGTAAGGAGTAATAAAAAACAAAATGAAAGCTCCCTGCTTCACTTGTAGGTCCTTTGTGCTGCTGGTGTCTTCCCGCCCACAGCTCTTCTGGGTGAACAGCCATCTCCCTGCACAGCCACCCATGGTCCCCACTCCTGTCCCCCTGCCTCTGCCATCGAGAACAGGGTGGATGCTGGGCCCAGCAGCAGCTGACTGCCAGGCTGCCAAGGGCACGTGGCATGAGTGGCCTGGGTCAAAAAGATGACTGGGCCAGCAGAGTCCTCCTGGGAATTGGGAAACAGAGAGACTGGTCTCACTGATGGTGGGAGCCGAGACCACAAGCCTGTGCGTCTGGAGTCACAGCAGGGATGGAAGTGCGGTGCCATTGGCCCCCAAACAAGCTGGAGAGAGAAAGGGGGAGAATCTACGAGGGAGGAGAGAGAGCTGGCAGGCGGAGGGGCCATGGAGAGAAGCGGAGATGACCGCACTGTCCCAGGTGCAGGAGGAGAGAGGGCCACCCGATCCTCGACGTCCTCAACTTCCAGACCACACGTTCCGTGGTCCATGGCTTTGTGCAGACACCTCTTAGGGCCTCTGTCACAACAACCTGACCTGCCTCTTTCCCAGTCCCTACGGAGGACTGAGCTGTGTGGGGTTGTGTCCTGACCGCTTCACCAAGGGCATCAAGTACTACTCAGCCACTGCCCTGGGGCTCCCAGCCACTAGTCATGGACCTCTGGTCTGTTCTGGTGCATTCTCTCAAGTGCTAGTGCACGGGAGTTCACACACCCTGGGGTGACTCTTTACCCGTAGGACAGGAGCTGGAAGAGAAATATTCCCCTTCCCCGTCTCAGGAGGACAGTTATGCTCAGAGGGTGCCCAGCAGAGTGGAGCCCTGTTGTCTGCAGTGCAGCCAGCTCAGTGAGGCACCCCTGGATCAGCGTTCCCTCCTCCCCTGTTTCATTGTCCCAGTACCCCCGTCCCTCGTTCCCTGGAAACTTTACAGAATAAGCCACCTGTGCAGAAGCCTTGTCTTAGATTCTGCTCTGAAGGGGAAGCCAAGCAAAGACACCCCTTTTCTTGAGGCGACATAAATGAATCCCTTTTACTGGCAACCAAAACCACTCCATCCAGAAGGTCCTTTAAAAAGTAGTTAGAATCTTCTACTTCCAGGAACTTGACAAACTAGGTTACTCAAACCAAATTCCTGCTGAAAACAAATAGGCTGGAGAAAAAAAAAATCTTTTAAAATTGTCTTAAAAGCAATGAAGAGCCAACAAGACGGTGAGAAATCAACAGGCTAAAATGTAGAGAAAAATGGGTTCCAGAGAGACAAACAGAACATGGCAGCTGCAAGTGGCCTGAGGGTGTTTGAAGACTCGGACAACCCTGGGCTGCAGCCTTGACAGTTTACGTGACGCAGAGACCTCTCAACATGGCAAGTTGAATAAAAGACCCTCCTCACGTCAATCTGAGACTCCCAAACGGACCACTGCTTTCACCAGACCACATTCAGGGTACTTTAAGGAAAGGTGCCTTGGGACTGAGTAGAGAGGAAAACACACCCGTGAGAAGTTGTAAACACAAGCCAATCCTGACATGCATTTGCACCTTAAATTTACATTACTTTGTGGCCAGAACATAATGAAAATGGAATTTTGAAAAAATGTTCAAGTAACCCACAGGAAGACAGGAAAAAGATAACAGAGAGAGTAAACAGACTCCCCCACCATGCAGACTTAAAGCTAAAGCAGTGCTGAGAGGAATATTTATAGCACTAAGTGCTTTACATTAAGAAAGAGGAAAAGCCTCAAGTCAGCATGTGAGCTCCCACCTGAAAAACCCATAAAAACAATAAAAGAGGGCTTCCCTGGTGGCACAGTGGTTGAGAGTCCGCCTGCCGATGGAGGGGACATGGGTTCGTGCCCCGGTCCGGGAAGATCCCACATGCCGCGGAGTGGCTGCGCCTGTGAGCCATGCCGCTGAGCCTGCGTGTCCGGAGCTTGTGCTCCGCAATGGGAGAGGCCACAGCAGTGAGAGGCCTGCGTACCACAAAAAATAAAAAAATAAAAAATAAAAATAAAAGAATTCAGAACAAACAGAAAGAAGAAATTAATGAAGATAAGAACAGAAATCAATGGCACTGAAAACATAGCAATAGAGAAACTCATAAACAAAGGTGTGGTATTCTGAAATAATCAATAAAATTGGCAAACCTCTAGAAATACTGACAAAGAAAAAAGAGAAAAGACAAAAAGACCAATAGTGAAACAAAGGATGTCATTACAGACGCTTTAGGCATTGAAAGGATAGTAAGCAAATACTGCAAACATTTGTCAGGTTAGATGAAATGGACAAATTCCTCAGAAAAAAAATATCACAACTCACCTATTATGACATAGATCATTTGAATAACTTATAAGTATTAAGGAAATTGAAGTCACAATTTTAAAACTAAAAAAAAAAAAAAAAGAAGAAAAGAAAAAGTACTCTCCGGCCTAGATGGTTTCACCAAAAACTTTTACTAAATGTTTAAAGAGAATTAACACCAATTTTACATAATCTCTTCCAGAAAACAGAAGAGGAGGAAGACTTCCCAATCTACTTTATGAAGTTAGTATTTTACTCTGATACCAAAGCTGGACAAAGATATTACAAAAAATAGAAAGCTCTAGACCAATAGCTCTCTTAAATATAGATGCAGAAATCCTTAACCAAATATTGGCAAATAAAGTTCACCAATACATAAAAAGAAATGTACACTATGACCAAGTAGGATCTATTCTGGGCATGCAAGGCTGGATATAAAATTAAAAATACAATACCTGAGCTTCCCTTGGTGGTGCAGTGGTTGAGAGTCCACCTGCCGATGCAGGGGACACGGGTTCGTGCCCCGGTCCGGGAAGATCCCATGTGCCGCGGAGCGGCTGGGCCCGTGAGCCATGGCCACTGAGCCTGCGCGTCTGGAGCCTGTGCTCCGCAATGGGAGAGGCCACAGCAGTGAGGGGCCCGCGTAATGCAAAAAAAAAAAAAATACCATTTACAATTGCTCCAAAAAAATGAAAATTCTTAAGTATAAATCTAACAAAACAAGTACAGGACTTATGTGCTGAAAACTACACAATGTTGGTGAAAGAAATCACAGATGATCTGTGATTGAAGACATTACAGGTTCATGCGTTGTAAGACTCAACATAGTAGAGATCCCCATTCTCCCCAAATTGATATACGGGTTGAAAGCAACTCCCATAAAAAACCCCAGCAAGAGTTTTAGCTAGAGACAAAATTATTCTAAAATCTTTATGGAAAGCAAAGTAACCAATAGCTAAAATAATTTGTAGAAGAATAAAGTAGAAGGAATCAATCAACTGAATTTCAAGACTTACTGTAGAGCTACAGTAATCAAGACTGTGTGGTATTGGCAAAGGGACAGACATATAGGTCAATGGAACAGAACAGAGAACACAGAAATAGACCCATGCAAATATGCCCATCTGATTTCTGATAAAGGAGCAAAAGCAATTCAATGGAGGAAAGATAGGGTTTTTAACAAATGCAGCAGTTGGACATTAAAAGGCAAAAAATGAACCTCAACTTAAGTATTCTTCTTTATAAAATATTAACTCAAAACGGATCGTGGGCTTAAATATAAAACCTAAAACTGTAAACTTTTCAGAAAAAAAAGAAGAGAAAATCTTCATGTCTTAGGCTTGGCTAAAAAGTTTTTAGAACTGATACCCAAAACACAACGTATAAAAGGAAAAATCAATAAGCTGGACTTCTTCAAAATTTAATAACTTGTGCTGTGAAAGACTGTGTTAAGAGAATGAAAAAAACAAATAACAGACTAGGAGAAAATATTTACAAACCATATACCTGACAAAGGACTAATATCTAGAATGTGTAAGGAACTTTCAAATCTCAGCAGTAAGAAAGAAAATCAGACAGTTCAATTAGAAAATGAGCATAAGATGTGGACAGACATCTCACCAAGGAGAGCACACAGAACACAAATAAGCGCATGAAAAACGTTCAACCTCATTAGCTACCAGAGAAATGCGTATTAACACCAAAACAAGGTATAACCATACACCTATCAGGTTATCTAAAATAAGAACTAGTGACAACACCAAATGCTGATGACGATGTGGGGAAATTGAATTATTTATTCATGGCTGGTGAAAATGTAAAATGACAGAGCTGCTCTGGAAAAGTACTTTGGAAGTTTCTCTAAACATTAAACATGCAACTACTATATGACCCAGCAATTTTATTCCCGGGCACTTATCCCAGAAAATGAAAACTTATACTCACGCGAAAACCGTACATGAATGTTTGTAGCAGATTAATTTGTAATAGCCCCAAACTGGCAACAAACTGAATTTTCTTCAACAGGTGAGTAGTTAGGCTGTGGTGCACCCAGACCATGGAACCCCACTCAGCAATAAATAGGAATGAACTACTGACACACACAACAGCCTGGATGGATCGCCAGAAAATTATGGTGAGTGAAAAGAGCCAATTCCAAAAGATTACTTGCTGTATAATTCTATTTATATGACATTCCTGAAATGACAAAATTATGGAAATGGAAAACAGAATAGTAGCTGCAAAGGATTAAGAAGGGGAGGCAGAAGGGAAGTGGGCGTAACCATAAAGGAACAACACGATGGCCCTCCTGGTGATGGCATGTGGAATGATGGAATGATGAAATGGTCTGTATTGCGACTGTATCTACGTCAGTTTCCTGGCTTTGTGATACTGTACTAAAGTTTTGCAACATGTTACCATTACATAGGGTCTCTATCATTTCTTACAACTGCATGGGAATCAACAATTGTCTCAAAATAAAGATTTTAATTAGAAATAACCAAAAATATCATTCAAAATGCAACTTAATGAAGCGGGTACTCTCCACTGTGAAGAAGGCACCTCCGCACGTTGTGACATTGGAAGAAGCAGTGACTGACATGGGGGAGCTTGGGGACGTGTGTGTGATCACAGCTGCACCTTTAGGAACGGCGTGACCTTCAGCTCGTCACTACCCTGCTTTGGGTGTCCCCCCTTTTCATGTGAGAGATGAAAGAACTCATGATTTTAAAAGGCTCCAAAATCTTCCAAACTTTTTTCCTTCCACGTTGGAAGCACAATCTAGGCATCTGTGCTTGTTGATGTCATGGCGGTGTCTGCACCAGGGTCTGTGCTTGTTGATGTCACAAGCAACACTCCTTTGTGAGGCACAAGAGGACAAGGGGCAGAGCCTGCATCTGCTCTTCTGCCTTATTGGTCCGTGTTCATTAATTGCAGCTTAAGCCACGTGAGGGTCTGGTCATTGTCTGATTTGTTCCCTGCTGGCTCTCCAGGCCCTAGCACGGGGCGCAGCCTACAGGATTTGCTCAATGAAATCCAATGGTCCAGCGTGCCAGCCAGACTGCCAATCGAAGGCGGAGGGCTCAACCACTCTCGGGAGAGCCTCCCTGCGCCTGTGTGTGAATGTTCGCTCCACTCGCCCATCGGTTCCTGTCTAATTTCTCCCAGCACCAGACAACGAGTCTGGTGCACCAACCAGTCACGGCTGAATGAAAAGCGCGCACACACAGGTGAACACGGCCAGTCCTGGAGTAGCACAGCCGTGCTGGTCACACCCTTTCACCCCCGGGTCCCCCCCAAGGCTCAATGCCCGCTTAGAGGTTAATTCTCCACCTGTGTACTTGTCCCCGTGGTTCCCAGGTGTCAGCCCTTCTCGCTTCCCATCGAGCTGCCCTCCCCTTTTTAAGGCAAAGTCCAATATTTACCATAGTATTTCTGGATTAGTCAGAATTCTCCAGAAAAAACAGTACCAATAGCACATAGTTGTAGATATAGGTATATAGATACGGATACAGATACAGATATATAAGAGGGGATCTGTTACAGGAATTGGCTCACATGATCATGGAGAGTAAGAGATCCCACCATCTGCTGTCTGCAGGCTGGGGAACCAGGAAAGCCGGTGGCATAATTCAGTCCGAGCGGAAGGCCGGACGGCTGGGGCAGCTGATGTCCGAGGGCAAGAGAAGACGGGTGTCTCAGCTCAAGCAAAGAGCAGCTTCACTCTTCCTCCACCTGTTTGCTCTCTTCAAGTCTCAAGGGATTGGATGACGCCCACCTGCATTGGGAGGATGATCGGTCCTCAGTCCTTCAAATGCTCACATCTGTTTGGGAAACACCCTCCCAGACACACCCAGAAATAATGTCTTACCAGCTATCCGCGCATCCCGTAGCCCAGTGAAGCTGACGTGTAAGGTTAACCATCACAATTTCTTGATGTATGAAGAATTTAAGATGCCTTTGTGACTGTTAGTATTTTTCTTTAGGTTTTGATATAGATGAGTATTATTTTTTATTTTTTAAATTGAAATGTACTTGCTGTACAATATTATATGTTACAGGTGTACAACACGGTGATTAATAATTTCTAAAGGTTACACTCCATTTATAGTTACTATAAAACATTGGCTATATTCCCCATGCTGCACGATATATCCTTGTAGCTTATTTTATACCTAATAGTTTGTACCTCTTACTCCCCTGCCCCTACATTGCCCTCTCCTCCTTTTTAATTATGATTTAAAAAATTATCGTTCCTGTGTTGGTTGTTTGGTTACAAACTTGTGAAGTTTTTTGCGTTTGGATCACGCACCCCTGTGGATTCTCACGCCCACTGCGCTGTGAAGCTTGCGGCCCTCAGCAGTCCACAGCACAGCCCGGAGCATCCGACTCCAGCCAGCCTGAGATGCTCCCCGGCGTGATGGCTGAGTGCTTGCCGTGGGCTGCGCCTTCTTCCCATCCATCTCCCGTACAGGCTCCTGTGGGCCCGTACACACTGTCCTTGCCCACGGGTTGAAGAGCTGAACCCACACGGGTTAATTACTAGCCAGGGTTCTAGGATGGGCAGAAGCGAGAGTCAGAGCCCTTGCTCTTGACTCCCATGTTTTCCCGTCTCGGTTTTTAACACACACACACACCCCGAAGCTGTGAAAGCTTCAACCACATTCAGCCCTTCACGGGTTTGCACGTGGATGTTACCTGTACCCGAAGAGCACGCTGGTTCTTATCTGTACTCACACCGTGACCCAGGGATCAAGGGTGAAGACACAGGACCTCGTGTGAGTGTAATACATCTCTGTCACCCACAGGAGGACCCTGAGGGCCCGTGCACCAGGATGTCTGCAGGCAGGCGAGCTTGCTCCCAGCCTGGAACTGAGAGCCACGGAGGGGGCCGTCCTCCAGCCCTGACCAGCAGAGGAGGCCCAGGCTGTTGCTCCTCAGAGGCACAACCGGGTGGCCGCCAGCTCTGCGGCCACAGCGTCCCATCAGGGCAGGGCCTGAGGCGCCTCGTCACTTGGAGAGGAAACGTTCGTTTGGGTGTCCTCTTCAGCTGTCACACACTCCAGGTCTGAGGCAGGAGGCGGACGGTTCTGCCTGGTCCCATCCCCACAGCATCTGGAGGATGAATGGCTCTCTTCTCCACCATTCAAGCTTCCAAGGCAAAGCTCGGTCAGCCAACACGGCCTTGCGTGGTTGGGTCCAGCTGGGAGAGGCGACGTCCAGCCCATGGTGGTGGTGGGTTGGGTTGCCCAGTGGTGCCCTCAGGACCAGCTTCCACTGCTTTCCTGGGAATCGAAACCCCAGAGCGCCCGTCTGGTGCATCAGTCTCCCGCAGGCTGACCCCCTCCAGGAAGAGTGCCTGCCAGATGTCCCTGCCAGCTCTTCTTGAGAACACACACCCAGAGCCTGTGCACGTGTGCACTCACATGTGCACACACACACGCATTAATCAGAGCTCTGTCTCCATTATCTCCTTGGCCTCACGCCAAAGCTGCCTGATCAAGGCGGTTCCCATCGCATGAGGACCGCGGATGCTTTCCGAGGGCTGGGAAGGTTTCGTCAGTTGGGTTCTTTCCAGCATGAGTCACTGCCCGCCTCTTCTCTGTAATTAGTGTTCTGGGAGTTGCTGGTGTAACTCTGGTGAAGTCTAGAGAAATTAATCAAAGTGTATCTTACACTTGAAATGCAGTCAGAGCCACCATCCGGCCAAATCCCCCGGCGCTGGCACACAGACAGCTCGAGCTTCCCTCCTCTCCGCTTTTTAAAAATTAGTTTGTAATTTCCCACATGCTCAACTCGCCTTCCTCTGTTGACCTGGCACTTTCCTCTTCAGTATTTTGTTTTGGGAGGTTTTTTTCATTGTTTTCCCAACCACAGCAATTTCTCAACCCACTGCATACCATCCATCTCAATAAAACGGTTCTCACGGAACCCGGGCCCGGGAGGACCTGGGCACATGCCTCTCCTTGGACTCGGCTCCAGTGTGTCCATCCGTGCACTTGGGTGCGGCCCAGGCTTGTGGCCACATCGGATCCGGGACAGAGGAGGTCCCCGTCAACTGCCAAGCGAGACTTGCGCCCCCTGCTGACCCTGAGCCATGCTCTAGCCTCCAGGTGCCAGAACATGGGGGGTTTCTAGCGTGATGACTACCCTGTCCGAAAAAATAGCCCATTTCACTGGAGAGACTGAAACACAAGCAGACAATGGCCAGACCATCCACGTATGCAAACAGAACCCTGACCCACAACCTGCTGTGACCAGCCCAGGACACCAACCCCTTCTCTGCAGTAACCAGCCCAGGAAGGCAGCTGCTGTAATTCGGACTCTGCTATATAGGAAATCAGACAACTGTCTCTAGGAACCAGGAAGTGAAACAATAACCCCTGTAACAATTGGCCCCAAACAACCAGGACATGTTTAATAACTGACAGCATCTCCCCTGTACTGTGGGGTCTCTCGAACTCAGTCTCTAATGTTTTGGGAGGCAAGCTGTGGCTTTGTAGGAGACCTTACTTGGTGGCACGGGGCCAGAAATAGAGGACTCGGGCTCCCCAAGCCCCCCGCACAGCACATAGGACCACTGTGTCCCAAGCCCCAGCCCTGGCCCCAGCCCTTCCTGCATTTCACAGGCTCAGCACACCGGCCTGTCACCTGCCTGTGCTCAGTCTACTCCCCCTTCAGGGATGGCCTCCTGCTTTCCCACCTGGCCACTCCTTATACCTTACGAGACAGGCTTAGTAGCCCCTCCTCCAGGAAGCGTGCCTGTGCTCAGCGGGGCTCCACACCTCTCATGTGTCCACAGCCCCTGCGCACTCCTGCACCTGGGCAAGGACTCTGTACCTGAAGCCCTTCTCCCCTTCCAGGTAAGGATTGCATCCGCCCACTCAGCGCCTGCACCCTCAGCCCCATCAGGTCCGGGCCCAGCAGGCATCCATCCACTGAGGTCGAATTACACGAAATGACCCACCCGCCAGGGGAGACGGTACAGCTTTCACACAGGGGACGGGCCACGGTTCAACCTGCAGATGCAACTCGGTGTGGTGGACAGAGAGATACGGCGGGAAGAAAAGAGAGATGTTCTTACGGGGACCCAGGTGAGCCCCAGGGGCTGGCACAGGGCAGGGCAGGGCGCAGAATCCTGAGTCATCAAGGACCTGGTCCTTGTTCCGAACCAGACTCCATGTGACCTTCGGATTTCTACACAAAATGGCCCGAAACTGTCTTCATGCTTTGGTGCTTAAAGGGTGAACTTTGCCAGGTGTCTTGAGGATTTCTGGGACCCAGGGCATGACTGGGAGGGTGTGAGCAGAGGGGTTGAACACACCAGGTCACTCCTGAGAGTGAAAGGGTAAAATAACGATTACACGGGGCCAACGGACGAAGACTGAAATCCTGGCCACTCACCTATTTGACCACCTCAGTGGACAGGTGAGCTGCTCTCTGTGGAGTTGTTTTTATTCCCTTTTTATTATTCTGCAGTTTGGAGAGCCTGGTGGTGTTTTTTATTTTTATTTTATTTTATTTATTTACTCAGGCTGCGCTGGGTCTTAGTTGCTGCATGCAGGACCTAGTTCTCTGACCAGGGATCAAACCCCAGGCCCCCTGCATTGGGAGCAAGGATTCTTACTCAATGGACCACCAGGGAAGTACCCCCTGTGGAGTTAAATTAACTATAAGAATGGTTAAAAAATAAACTCTAGGGCTTCCCTGGTGGCGCAGTGGTTGAGAGTCCACCTGCCGATGCAGGGGACACGGGTTCATGCCCCGGTCCGGGAGGATCCCACATACCGCGGAGCGGCTGCGCCCGTGAGCCATGGCTGCTGAGCCTGCGCGTCCGGAGCCTGTGCTCCGCAACGGGAGAGGCCACAGCAGTGAGAGGCCCGGGTACCACAAAAAAATAAAAATAAAAAAATAAACTCTACTTTGAAAAGTGAGACCAAATCCTCGACCTTGGCTGCAGCCGTTGCGCAGAGGCAGGGAGACACCTGCTTGTGTCCCGGAGGTTTGTGTCCCGATTGTGCTGTGGTTACAGGTGCAACACAGACCCAGCAAGACCAGAATGGGAAGCTGGTCTCCCTGCCTGTCCCCTGGCTGTGCCCGTTTCCCCCGCTGGACTTCCACGGACTGGGAAGCCCAGGTCCCCAGGGCTGCAGCCACTCAAACTGTGTGGGGAGGAGCTCCTTTGCTCACCTCTGCTAGGCACAGCCGGGCTCTGACAGCTGGAGGCCTGGGGACTTGGAGCCCCTGGGACACAGGCACTGAGGCCAACGGGGAGACCACTCCCAGCCCCATGGAAGGAGGTGAGAACCAGCCAGGGGCCGGAGCAGGAGGCGGCAACCATGGGGACAGACCCCAAGTGCACTGGTACCAGACAGGGGTCTTTGTGACTAGGGACCCTGCCCAGACCATGCCTGGAAGGAGTAGTGGGTCCCTGCAGAGTGAGGCACCTGCCGGGCACTTGGCGCTCTTAATGCTAACGTGACTCTGCTGGCGTCTGTGAGCTCTCGCTCCTGGCCACATCTGGTGACAAGTTCTCAGCCTTGTCTTCCGAAATGTGATCCATCTCGAAGATGTTGTGTTATCAGAAGAGTCTCTTGTCATCGCTCATCGACAAGAAACATTCCCTCGTCACCTTGTTTCAAAACCTTGGGTCTTTTCCCAATTTTGCTTGAAAAAGGAAGCAAGATGTACCTGCTGGTCTCTCATGCTCTCTCTAAATAATAATCTTGCACCTTAGATCTGCTTCTGGTTTTCTTACCCCATGATATGTACCTGAAAGAATGTCCAGAAACTAATGACGTACCATGAAAATGACTGGTCCTTGAAAGGGTGAGATCAACCAGATAACCCATCAGATAAAGGCTCCGTGGGCTTGTGATCTTTTCTTATTCTAGAGCCGTGTGTGGTTCTCTGCCACGGGGCATTTTTCCCCTGGAGACATTTGGCAGTATCGGGACGCGTATTAGGTCGTCCCATCTCGGGGGTGTTGCCAGTAGTAGATGCTACTCAACACCCTACGGGGCACAGGGCGGCCCTCACAGCAAAACATGATGTCAGTAGTGCAGAGGCGGAGGAACCCTGTTCTAGGTTAATTCCAAATATCCTCTCATTTGTTTTGCTTGGATGAGCTCTTGGCTTTAGTGACTGATTTCAGCTTTTTCCATATTCAGATACGTCTATTTCCACTCTTCATACAATGTATGTTTGTTTCTACTAATGTGATCCGTTGCCATTTGTATTACTTTCCCTGCAATTTCCTTAAACCCTTTTGAGATCACAGATTGTAGACTCAGTGTGATCATTTTCTTTGGTTGATAAAGAAGGCATCGCAAGCCCTCCAACTGCTGCTATGGCCATAACCCTTCTATTTTACACGCAATATTTTTCAGTATCTTCCAACTTAAGAAGTCGGACTGTATTTTTCTATATCTATAGTTTTATTATATTCTTCATTTCCTCGTGGATCCACTTGCTCCCGAGGAAAGTGTCTTTCATCCCCATGTGGCTGGGTGCCTTGTTTGCATTTTTGTACTAATGTGTGTTTCAGCGTCTGCGGCCAGCGAAGGGAGTGTGTGCTCCGGCCTCTGTGCTTGCTGATGTGCTGTGTGTCCTTGCGTCCATCAGCTGGGGCTGGTCTTGCCCTATCTCACTTTTCCTGAACATCTATTCATTCTCCCCCAGCAGTTACCTTCACGTAGATGTTATGAGACCATGTGTAATGGGCAGGGACAGCATTTCCAATCTCCATCCACTCTGACCAGGTCCCACCCAGGTCATGCGCACCCCTCCTGGGCCACGCCGCGGGCCCCGTCTACCTGGGCCTACACCTAGGCCAGCCCTCCATTCTCAACCCAGGTCAGGGTCCTGTCGGGAGCAAAGACAGGGGCCCTGATACAGGATGGGGACAGCCATGTCGATGCCCTAGAAAGCATGCAGGCTCCGGATTCCTGAAGAAGCAGCCCACTCCTCCCTGTTAACCACGAGTGCTTGTCTATGGCTGAAGAGGACACAGCAGCTTCTGCCTGCAGAGACAGCACGGCCCCCCAGGCCCTTCCCCCCAGCGTCGCCAGAGCAGTAAGTAGATTCAAGTCGCAATGTCACCTGACCAGGGCCATGGAACTTGGCCAACAAGACCCACAGGTGCCGGGAGGGCACCGTGGGAGCTGGACCACAGGGTGGATGGTGGAGAGCAAGCGTAGTGACAGGAGGGGCCTGGGAGAAGCCCCTGGCAGCCGTGCTCTTGCAGAGGCTTGGAGAAACCCTGGTCCTCACGATGTTGGAGACAGGCCAGGGGCATCAAAGGAGACTGAGACCCGCAAAGCCACCCGGGAGCCGCGCTGCACCAAAGACAGAAGGCACGTGCACCTGCTGGTGGGGCCCCAGCGTCACTGAGCTGGGGGGACTGTCCTCTGGGGGCCTGGGTGATGGGGGCAGAAGTTCAGAGCTGGGGCCCCAGATCGCTGTGGGGATGGCAGAATCCTGGGAGGTCAGAACCGGGGACACAAATACGTGGTGAGTGGGAAGTCAGAGGGCAGCCAGGAGGGCCTGTCCCACTGAGAGCTGCAGGCACAGGACGGCTGGGAGAACGTGACGCCTCCAGGCAAGACAGATGGGCAGCCATTGCGCGTTTCCTACAAGTCACCGCCCCTTGCCCGGCTTATGGGGTGTAGGCGGGGAGCCCGGCACGTTCGAATAGTAAAGCTTAAAGCTGAGAATCAGAGGAGAGCGAGAGATGGCAGATCCCACCTGACCCGGCTTTGCAGCCTGGCGCCTCCACTATCCTGGCTGGGCTGCCCTGGTGTCCACTCTGAGCCTCAGTTTCCTCATCAGAACACGGAGATAATAACGGCAACCCAACCTTCCTACATACTTGTTGCGAGAGGCATTCTCAGTGCTCCTTGGGACTGTATGATGTGGCCCCAGGGCAAGGACAGACCCCCGGGCAGCATTAGGCCAGCTGCTTCAGGTCCACGCCCTCCAGAATCCTGACTATAAATGTCCCTGGGCATTGTCTTCCCAGAGAACAAAAGCCCCTTCCACGTGTTTATTCTAATGTGAGCCCCTTCTAATGTGAGATCTACTGTCTGGCAGGAATTGACCTCCTACCACCCAGCCCGGGTGCAGGCTACAAGCTCCCCAGCTCCACAGCTGGGAAAGAGGAGAAATGTCCCAGATGGTGGCTTTCCCTCTATGAAAATTTTGTTCTTGTCCTGGACCTTCCTTGTAATAAGCCTCGGAAAATTCCCAGAGATAGCACTCTCCCACGAGGCATTAGTGCAAAATCTGGATGTCACTGAAGGTTTTGCAGGGAAAGGCAGAGGGAGGGATTCCTCCAGTCTTCCCAGTGGCGAGTTCCTGGGATCCCCCTGCCTGCCTCGCTCTCTGGAGCCACCACCAGGAGGGCCCCTTCCTTCCCTCCCTCCTTGAGTCTGAGATTTGCTGCTACGGGCCCTGTAATATGGCTCTGCCTCAACGCTGCAAAACCCTGGAGGAACCTCACCAGCCCCCTTAAAACAGCAGCTTATTATTACCGGTAACTGGTGCTGAGGTTGCCCCGGTTTCTCACTGCCACCCAAGCAGGTTATCGGTGTGCTCCCACCAGCTGCATTAACTATGTCCCCTGAGAAAAGGTTGGGTAGACACCACTTTCTCCATCTTGGCACAGAAATGGGTAAAACAGACACGTGACAAACTTAGGTGTCTTGCTGTGGGTTGAACAGTAGTGTCTCCCCAGATTCATGTCCACACAGAACCAGACTGTGACAGGGTCTTTGCAGATGCAGTTAAGGTAAGAATGTTGAAATAAGGTTATCCTGGATGTAGGTTGGGTCCTACATCCAGTAAACCATGTCCTTACAAGAAGAGGCTAGGACATAGGCACAGAGGGAAGGCCATGTGAAGAAAAGGTGGAAACTGGAAAGATGCAGCCACAAGCCAAGGAACGAACGGCCAGAAGTTGGAGGAGGCAGGGAAGGACCCTCCCCTGGAGCCACGGGAGGGAGCGTGGCCCTGCCCACACCTGGATTGGGGGCTCTGGCCTCCCGGCTGGGAGACGATACATTTCTGCTGTTTTAAGACCCCTGGTTTGTGGTCATTGGTTACAGCAGCCCCAGGAAACGAATATCCGTGCACACGAGCGAACAAAGAGAACAGACAGTGTTGCTGAGGTCGGGATCCTCTTGCCTGTGAGGGTCACCTTGGTGATGTCCCAGGTTCACCCCTGCACTCCTGACACTTGTGGACCCAAACTGTCTCCCAGTGGACGACACAAGAAACAGCTCACTCTCCTTCCGTGACCTGACAGTTCTGAGCATGCCCTTCGCTGTCACCTAGACGTCTGCAGGTTAACTCTGGGCGCCTTGCAAGCCCGCCCACGCCATGCCCAGCAGGTGTTCTACGCGGAGCCCAGGAAGGGTTGGTGCCTGGAGGCTCCACCCCTCGGCAAGGCGGGAGGAGCTGGACAGACCTTCCCAGCTTGAGGCAGGGACAGAAAATCTTGCGGGCCAGCACTGCCCCAGAGAACCTTCCAGATCACCCACCATCAGCCACTCAGTGGTAACTTCCCGGGTCCTTTGACCCTGCGTTCCGCAGCTTCCCCACCCTGGCAGGCAGCCTTCAGGGAGGTTCGCAGTGACTGTTTCTTTCTATCTCTCTGTGGCTACTAAAAGGACTTTGGCAATGGGAGGCCCCTCAGAAACACTAGCTGTCACTGGGACAGGGTGATTTTCCCTAGCAATCTGGGTGCAGTATCCCCTTGGAGGCTGAACACCTGGGGGGCGTCTGGCCAGCTCCCACAGATGCTGCCGCCGATTGGAACCTCGTGGGGTTTGCTCAGGATGCAGACTTCCATCAGAGCCGCCATCTGCGGGACGAGGGTCCCCGCCTCCCAGGTGGCTGCAAGGGCAGACCTCCACCGCACTTCTCCAGCCCTTCTGCAGCCTGACTCACTTCGTTTCTCTTTCCTCTCAGATCAGCCCTATGGCCAAAATCCTGGCAGCCACTTCTTTCGGGTCCTTTTCCTGTCGTAAAAGGCATCCCTGTTTCATACAAACTTTGTTTCCAGCGATGTTAAAGAACACAGTAAAAAAGTACCTTCCTTTAAAAAAAAATCAAAAGTAAGAATCGGCCCTAATTTCCCACCAGGGAGAAGGCCCCGAGCGCTTCCTGGAACATTATCTGCTCTCATCTTTCTTCTAGGGTTGGGTCAGTGTCTTCTCCCAGAGGCATGGCGTACACATCCTGGGCTCACATTTGGCCATGATCTGGTCCCTGGGGCCCCGAGGACCCTGAGATCGGCTTCCCTCCCAGCCTGTCCAGGCCTCGCTTGGGTCTGCAGGTTGGTTGGGCCCCTCGAGGGCTCCATGGGTGGGCACTTGGAAGGTCTCTTTACTGCAGTTATGGGGGTGCACTGTCTGGAGGTGCTGCATGGGGGATCCCAGTAAACGGTCCCAGGCTGCAGGCACATCCACGCTCCTCCCGGCCAGGGCCCAAGTTTCAGAACCTGCACCTCACCCTGTCCTTGGTCCCTGTGCCCACCTGCCCAGGATAGCAGAGGGCACTCCCCACTCTGGCATTTGAGGCTTTGTGCCCTTCTGGTCCCAAAGGCGCTGATTTAAGCAGATGACTTCACTGACACCCCTTGGACTTTGGAACACCTCTGTCCTCTCTGATTAATCCTCCAGGGGTCCCAGGAAGCAAAATGACCCCGAGGAAAGCCTGCTGACCTTGGAGGCAAGGAGCTGAATGGTTACCCCACAGATTAGTTCTCTGCTTAGGACAAGTTCATTAACCTATCGGACTCTCAGATGCGGGGTGAAGCCTAAGGTTAACCTGGTGGAGGGCCTTCCCTGCCTCCCACTGAAATAGTGATGAAAGTTCACAAAAACACTAAAACCGTCTGGCTGCACTAGAAACTTTGTATATGTTTTGAGGTAAGGATAGAGCTCACTTTTTTGTATGTAGATACCCAATGCTTCCAGCACCCTTGCTTAAAGACTGCCTTTTTTCCCAATGAATTATCTTGGCTTCTCTTGAAAATTAACTGACCATATCTGCTCGAGCCTTTTTCTAGATTCTCTTCTGTTCTATGTATCTGTATGGTCATCTGTAAGCCGATGTCACAGTCTCGATTTCTGTGGTTTTATAGAAAGCCTTGAAATTAGGTGGTGTGAACCCTCCAACTCTGTCCTTTTTACTTTTTTTCAAAATTATTTGGGCTATTGTAGGTCCTTTGTACTTTTTATATAAATAGAAAATCAGCTTTGTGATTTCTACCCCCAAAAAATCTGCTTGAATTTTTATTGGGGTCGCACTAGATCATTGATCAGTTTGAGGAGAACTGACATCTCAACAGTACTGAATCTTCTGATTCAGGAACAGGATATAACATTCCACTAAGATAGATCTCCTTGGGCTTCCCTGGAGGCGCAGTAGTTGAGAGTCTGCCTGCCGATGCAGGGGATGCGGGGTCGTGCCCCGGTCCAGGAAGATCCCACATGCCGCGGAGCGGCTGCGCCCGTGAGCCATGGCCGCTGAGCCTGTGCGTCCGGAGCCTGTTGCTCCACAATGGGAGAGACCACAGCAGTGAGAGGCCCGTGTACCACAAAAAAAAGATAGATCTCCTTTAACTCGTGAATATTTTCTGCTTTTTATCACACCAGTCTTGCACATTTTTTTGTTAAATGTATTCATAGTATTTCATATTTTATGCTCTTGTAAGTGGCACTATTTTTTTAAATTTTCAATTCCCATTTGATTCTCAATAGTGTACAGAAATGCAATTGATTTTTGAACACTGATCTGCTATTTTGCAACCTGCCAAACTTACTTCTTACTTCTGGTAGCTCTGTTATAGATCTTTTAGGATTTTCTATATAGACAACCTTATCACCTGTGCATATAGATGGTTCCTCTTCTTTCTTTCCCATCAGTATGAGTTTCATTTCTTTTGATTGCCTCGTTGCCATGGTGGAGCCTC
This sequence comes from Delphinapterus leucas, assembly GCF_059928025.1. Lineage (NCBI taxonomy): Eukaryota > Metazoa > Chordata > Mammalia > Artiodactyla > Monodontidae > Delphinapterus > Delphinapterus leucas. The sequence continues at coordinate 2,449,388 of NC_143136.1, read as the reverse complement.
CAGAGCATGTTAAACAGAAGTGTGAGAGCAGACTTTCTTGCCTGGTTCCTGATCACAGAAAGAAAGCATTCTATTTTCTTACCATAAATTATGTTAGCCATAGATTTTTAGTAAATCTCATTTGTTGAGTTGAAAGGTTCTTTGCTGTTCCTAGTTTTCTGGTTTAAAAAAAATCATAAATACACACTAAGTTTTGTCAGATGCTTTCTCTGCATCTATTGAGATGTGACTTTGGTGGGTCCTTCCTGGCACCCTCCTCTGGTGACCTGCTCTCCTCCACTAACTAACCAGCCCCTCCCCTGCCCAGATTTGGTCAGAGGGGTCTGTGTGATGTGGGGCAATTGTTTGACCTATTGAAGCTGAACCCGGGCAAGGGCCCACATTTCCCAGTGGGTGGGCACCTGCCAGGGGAGACTCTTCAGAACAGACCTGTCCCAATCAAGGCCCCAGGCTGGAACATTATCTGTTATCTATCAGGTGCAGCCCCTGATAGATACATCTGGGGCTGGAGGGCAATGGGCGGAAAGCCTGACTCAAACCAAAGGCTGATTCCCTGCGCCCCCAACGAGGACAGAGCCACTCAAAGCGGAAGTCCTTGGGCTGAAGGGGATTTGCCTGGACCCTGCCTGAGCCCCCAGGAGCTGTTTTCCCCTTTTGCAAATAAAACCAGGGCACTCACCCATCTAGGGTGGGAAAACATCCCGGACCCCTCCTGCAAGGAAGCCTGCTTTTAATAATGAATCCAGGAACAATCAGCACCTCAGGCACCAAGCATTTCCCAGCCAGACACCTGTAAAAGGTGAGGCGTGGCTAGTGATGTGCTCATTGGGGGCGTTACGAAGGGGTGGCAGAAACAATGATGACTTCTGTTTCCTACCTTCCTTCTTTCATCCCTCAGTCGATATCAAATAATACATTCTTGCTGAGAAAGAATCTGGGAAAAGCAGAGAAAACATCACTAGGGTTATCGGGTACTGAAAATAGGTCTTATCTCATCTAATTAAGCAAAAACAATTGGCTAGGATGTGTCCTTAGCTGGGGAGAAGGCAGCTTTAAGCAGCTCTGGAGTGTGGATGAAATGGGCTGATTCTGCTAAATGTAGCTGAAGTCTGGTCCAGGAAGCTCCACTTGTTTAAGTTATCTTTGTGGTAGATGACTTCATCAGGTGTGATCACTCGCCCCTCCTTCCTGGCAGACACACTGCTGACTTCAGGTGTGAGTGCGTGTCCTGTGCCCCACCCAACCTGCTCACACCAGCCCTCTTCCTCCTGGTCCACAGCCAGGACGATGGGGGTCCTGGAAAGGGGCCGCCTCACTCAGCCTGGGTCCTGGGCTGTGAAGACACACAGAGGAGCCTGAGCAAGAAATGAGAGCTGTGAGCATTTTGAGCTCATTTGTTATGCAGCTTAACCCCAGAAGCTGACGAATACCACTTTGGAAACACCGTGGATAAATGTTTCACATGATTTTTTTCAGATGGGGTATTTGTTCCTTAATGAGATAGTTAAAACATATTTTCCATACATTGGATTAAATATGTATTCTGACTTCAGTTAATTGTTACCTTATCCGTTTTAGAAAATTGTTCAAATTTTCTATCTTATATTAGCAAAAGGCTAAAAGAATAGTCCAGGTGTCAGGCCAATTCTTTTTGGCAATACATATCTTTCCTTTATTAAATACATAGAAAAAGTTTGAGCACAATTTGTGAGAAAATGTTCCTTTTTTTTGCTTAATAATTATCAATATTTAAATCATATTTATATAATTTTGATCATTAGTAATTAATATTAACTGCAATGATATTTTAATTTACAAGAAAAAAGTTTTAATACTTAGAGCTTCATGGTCATAGGAAAAAATGTATTTTTAATTTGCAATATATGTAAGTATCTTCATTTGTGATAGGATTAATAGGAAACAAAATAATAACAGGGTGATCTGTAAGAGGCTTTCAAGCATGAGACTATGCTATATTAAGATAGACATTGGTGGAGGAAATGGAAAAGAATTACGGGTTAAAGAAGAAAAAGGAAACATGGACGTTCTCTGATAGGTAGAGCTTATTATGTATTTTCTAAGTTGATATTAGTAAGGGATTCGTTATGTCATTTACATTCTAATGAGTACGTTTGAAAGAGAAAAGCAGCAGTTTTTGCTTAAATCTACTATTTATAATATCCTGGAAATTATAGGCTTTGAAACTTTTTAATACCTCACTAAAGTTTTTAGATGTCAACTTAAAACGTATGAGGGGTACCCAGTTTCTCCAAAATCTTTCAGAGGAAAGTTTGAGGACCATGGATCCACAGCTTGCCTGTCCGTGCCAGAAGGAAAGACCCCAGTGAGCCAGCCTTTAACCCTTTGAAAACTTGACCCCCTGAGTCACAGTCTGGAATCTGACCCTGAACCCTCGGAGACAGTGAAATGAGCTGAGAGGTGGAAGGAGGGCGCCCAGGGGAGGTTTCAGCATCCTTGAGGACCATCCTTTCTCCTGGAAGCCACGGCGGGCTCCTTCCCTTCTTCCCCATCCTCTGCCCGCATCATCTTACTGACATTTCCTGTTTGAAACCCTTCTGCAGTTTTCCCCTTGCCCTCCTGATGCAGATGCATTCCTTAGTTTGGACCGCAGCCCCTTCCAACTGTGCTTTGCATATCCCTAAAGGCTTGTATTCCACCACCCCACGTAGGTGACATTCAGAGTGGACAGTAGGAGGAGTCAGCCAAGGCCACGAGGGAAGGAAAGATGCACAGCCTAGAGGGTGAGGTATAGGCTGATGGGGACATGAGGGGCAGATGCAGACAGGGAGGTGGGCTGGGTCCCCGAGGGTAGAGGATCAGAGAGCCGGCACCACCGCTGCCGCCTCCAGGGCTTCATGGTGCCTCCTGGCCCCATCACTTTGCAACTTCCTGTCTCCCCATCCAGTGTCCCATGAGGGCTGACGTTCTTACTGCCACACATGCCTTAAACAAAACCCCTCTGTGCTTGATGTGAAACGAAACTTTCTTGCCAAAAAATATATATATATATTTTTTTGACTAATGAACTTTAGAATCATCAGAATTCTCCTTGCGTCTTTCTCCCTGAACCCACTGGGACCTAAATTCAAATAGTAGAAAATCTACTGGTTAATTTGGGGGAATTTTTGTATTTTCAATATGAAGTCTTCCACTTATGGACAGGGCATGCCTCTCCTTTCCTTCGAGTGTCCTGCTGGCTCACAACAAAGTACTGTGATTCTATTCACAAAGGTCTTGCACATTTCTTATTACTATCTTCCTGCCTTTTTCTGTCCACGGTGGACAGATTTTTAGCTCCTACCTGTTCAGATGTTTACTGAGTCAGCAAGTGAGTTTGCACATCCTTGGCACTGGGTGTCCTCATGAGAAGATGCTATTTTATCATTCCAATCATTTAACTGATTCTTTCACCTCTTAATACGGGAAGGACGTAATTTGCCCACATTCTATAAAGGGTTGATGGAAAGGACACAATTATAGGTCTCTCTTTTCCTCTGTCCTGGCTTCAAATAAGACAATTAAAAGTTTTCTTTCTCAGCTCTGTTTTGCAACCTGTAACCTTTTCTTCTCTGTTTCTTTTCATGTTTCATTTTCTTGCCATTAGGAAGTAAATCTGTTGCTTATCCAGCACAGAATACATGCCAGACATTCCTTCCAGGCCCCGGGCCCTGCTAGCATCTCCTGACCTCCGCTTCTTGGCCGGAACCAGGGATGGGACTTCAAACCTTTCACAGTTCCAGCTATGATCGGAACACCCAGGTGTCTGAGAAACAAAATGAAAAAATATTTTGGCGACCTGTCCCCTCCTTCCTTCACTTCCCACGAAAGGCAGGGAGGCCTCCCCATCTCCCGGCGAGCATGGCTTGGGAGGTTAAGTCAGACCATGGTGGGAAAGTGCTCTGGACATCAGCTGTAATGCATCTGTGTCCTGATTCTAATATACGGATGGGACCGCTGACCTCTGGTGCCCTTAACCCCAAATGCATCCTTCATGATCCTCCCAGGTGACCCATCTATTACACAGTGGACCCGAGCCTGGATCCCACCTAAGACTCCAGGGTAGGGCCCATCCCAGCCCTGCCGGTCAGGATCCCCGAGATCAGCCCCTGCCTGCCTCTCCAGCCTCATGTCTCACCACCACCAGCCCGCTGTCACCTCCACGCTCCACGCTGTGTCCCCACTGCCTGCAACATCCTCCTTACCATCACTCCCTCCCTGCTCCACCCTCCCAACACGCTGGTCCTTGTAGAGCTGACTTCGACCCCCAGACCCCTGTGGGGGCCAGGCCGAGCCCCTCACCCAGGCTTCTGCAGGCTCAGCACACCCCCCTCTTTGCCCCGAGCCTTCTCCATTGCCGTCACCAGTGGGGAGTAGGCAGCATCGCTCCCGTTGGACGGGGCTTGTCCACCTCTTGTTGTAACCACAGTGCCCACACGCGGTGGAGGTTGCTGATGCCTACTGAGCGTGCGCACAAGTGCTCTCACTGCACAGAATCCTCTGGGGTCATTTGAGCATAAATGAGGACCGACAGAGCACCCCCTAACTGCCCCGTACCCTGACTGCACCTGCCCAGCAGATGGGGACAGCCCACGGCGGGACTCAAGGCCCAGGACCACCTAACTCCCAGCTCACACTAGGGTGGGGCCTTGGACCAATTTGGTCTAGAGCCTTCTCCACCCTCCTCCGCTGAGAATCCAGGGTTCCCACACTTACCATGGTACCTCCAACCAGGACTCACAGATTTCTAATCCCATTCATCCGACAAACCTGCAGTGCATTGAATGGTGGCCCCCCAAAAAGATGTGTCCAAGTCTTAACCACCGGTATGTGACCATGTTTGGAGAAAGGGTCTTTGTAGATAGGATTAGTTAAGACCCTTGAGATGAGATCATCTTGGTTTAACTGGATGGGCCCTAAATCCAATGACAAGTAACCGTATCAGAAGAGAAGAAGTGGAGGAGAGACTCAGCGAGGGTGGCCTGGTGAAGTGCGAGGCAGAGACGGAGCGACGCATCTAATGACTGCCCGCCAGAAGCTGGAGAGAGGCGAGGAAGCGTCCTTCCCGGGGCCTCTGGAGGGGTCATGGCCCTGCTGACACTTTGATTTCGAACTTCTGGCCTCCAGAACGGTGAGAAAATAAATTTCTGTTGTTTTAAGCCACCCAGTTTGTGGTCATTTGTTACAGCAGCCCCAGGAAACTAATATGTGGACCCTCTGTGGTCTTGGCCTGCCACCTCTCCTCCCCGTCCTGCTGGTCGCCTTCCTCCACGGTGAGGGGCCCACATCCAAACCCCAACGTCCCTCCCCAGATTTCCATATGGTGGCTTCCTTCCCACCGAGGCCCACCGGCCCGCCCTGGCCAAGATGCAGCCCACATGCACTCCCTCACCTGCTCTGCTTTGCCTCTGTCCCCAGCACTCACCACCCTCTAGGTCACTGGGGCCCTTTGCTGGCGAGCCGACCCCCTTCACCCGCCAGAACACAGTTCCACCAGGACACGGACCTTGATCTGTTTTGGTTTCTTCATTGATGCGTCCCGAGCACCTGGAACAAAGTCTAGCTCATAGTAGGTGCACAGTAAGCACTGGTGAATGAATGAATGAGAAGTTCAAGGGCAAAGAAGCAGGCTCTCGTGGGAGAAGCCAGAGAGAGAGGAAGGGCAGTCTAGTGGTTGGGGACTGAAGCCCCCGACCGTGCTGGGTCGCCAGCAATGCTCTCCGACGGCACTGAGGGTTATCACCCCTCCTTGGCCCACTTGAGGCTCCTGGAACCTCTGGCTCACTCAGATCAGACGTTCTTCATGTGCAAAGGAAAGCCTGCCCCCTTTACTAAATATCCCCTTGTTTTCGTGTGGATCCGTTTCAAATATTAAGTGTAATAGCAGAGGGGGAGGTATGTGATATTTTCTCAGTAAATACCGATCGGGGCTGGGATCGGCTTCCACGCCAGCTGACCTGCAAGTGGAAGGGCCCCAAGGGCTCTTTATGGCTAAAATAATGTGTTGTAAATTTTTGGTGCTCACTGCAGTCGGAGCTCTGTCTTCCCCCTGCTCTGCTCTCCATCCCATTAATTACTTCAGTGGAGGAAGCCAGTTCAGGACTCCCACCAAGGTGATTTAACTTACAGGGTTGCTCCTTGGTATTCGGTATTCGGGAAGGTGTTTTTCTTATCCACAGCACCTCCCCTCTGAAGCCAAGAAATTCCTTAGAAGGGGAAGGCAGGCGAGTGAGGGAGAAGCCACATCTGGGGAAGCGCCTTGGAGTCACAGAGGCAGGCAAAGCGCCCGGGTGTCCAAGAGCACTACCTGCCCACTCCGAGCCCCGCAGGGCCAGGCTCCGTGCTAAATGCGGGAAGGGCCAGGCTCCGTGCTAAATGCGGGAAGGGCCAGGCTCCGTGCTAAATGCGGGAAGGGCCAGGTTCCGTGCTAAATGCGGGAAGGGCCAGGCTCCGTGCTAAATGCGGGAAGGGCCAGGCTCCGTGCTAAATGCGGGAAGGGCCAGGCTCCGTGCTAAATGCGGGAAGGGGCAGGCTCCGTGCTAAATGCGGGAAGGGGCAGGCTCCGTGCTAAATGCGGGAAGGGGCAGGCTCCGTGCTAAATGCGGGAAGGGCCAGGCTCCGTGCTAAATGCGGGAAGGAGCAGGCTCCGTGCTAAATGCGGGAAGGGCCAGGCTCCGTGCTAAATGCGGGAAGGGGCAGAGGGCATGGTGCCTTAATCCCCTGGAGGGCCATGGGAGGGCACCATGACAGCCCCAGCACAAAGTTAGGAGACAAGCTTGAAGAGGCTGAGACTCGCACCGCTGAGTGGCCAGCCACGATGCGGCCCCAAGTTCCCGTGGTGCCGAGGGGACAGCTGCGGGCCCTTTGCAGCCCCGGTGAGCCCCGCACGACTCCCACTTGTCGCCACCCTCCAGGGTCTTTTGGGCTCCTGCAGGCAAGACCACCTTTGCAAGGACCATAAGCTTGCCCGCGTCAGCTGGGTCCTGAGCCCCGGGACAGGCAGGGGGTTGTCATCAGCCCTCGGTGGCTGGCTCTTTGTTTAATTAAGTGTTCCTGAGGCCACCCAGGGTGCTTCGAGCCCCCAGCTCTGGGCTGTGCTTTCCAGAGCTACAACTGCTGCTGGGAGATGATTAGAAAATCCACCCAGATTGAAATAATGTCCCGTATTTCATCATGGAGATCGTGATTGCAGTCACTGTTCAAACATCTTGTCTTCACCTAAAGCTGGGGGTGTCGGCTCCTTGGATGCGGGCCCACGTGGCTCTGCTGTGTTGTTTCCAAGTTCTCTCTCTAACCCGCTCCGGGTCTGTGGCCTCTGGCCCCAGGGTTCCTCCTCCGAATCCCCGTCACCTCCCCCCCACCGATGGGCCCCATTCTCGGCACTTTCTCACCAGTTGGCGTTTTCTTTCCTCTGCAGCTTCCTGAACTGAGATTTGTGTTACGTACACGTGGACTTGCTCACGGTTGGTGCTCAGAGCCCGTGACGGGCTTATGAAGACATGTGACTGAATATCTATCTCTCTCGTCTACCTCCCATCCCCCGCCAGCACCACTAAAATAACTAGATGTTTCCACTCTTCCCAACCACAGAAGGCTTTATACTCACCGACTCTCAGGCAAGCCTCTCA